>NC_140947.1:54896395-55496395 GCF_014529385.1 Adiantum capillus-veneris | reverse complement strand
CAACCTTGTGGTCATGTTGTGGTCCATAAATGTTTATGTGCTTACTCATTGTCGATTGTAGGCTCACTCAAGATGGGTTAATGGATCTCTAAATCATCTGAAGCCAAAGTGTAATTTCTAACCGACAAAGCAAGACAATCAAGAATCTTGGCCCTCCTTCTCCGCCTAGTTGTATAAATGTGAAATAGCACATTGTAACAACCATTATTACTATGCATGGTACTGTTAATAACCTGATTACTACTCGTGAGTAGAAGGTTAAAATGCTTTACTAATGCTAATTTTTAAAGATGCTAAAATAAATACAAATTTGAACCAAATTTTAAAATGTGAGATCCTTAATTTTGAAGATGCCAAAATAGTTAAAAATGTAAAACAATTTTGGAATTGTGACTGATCCGTCTTTAGCACAAATTTACTTCAATCAAATATGTCAACTATGAATTTTATTTCTGGAGCACTTGGTCTCTGTGAAAGCAAAAGAGTACTTTGAGAGTAGAGGGCTTTGTTTTGTGTAAGATGCTTCATATACAAATGGCTCATCTACACGTTGGCATGCGGTCCTTGCCGTAGGAAATGACACAGAGCAAAGTTTGATGCCACATTGAGAGTACTTTGAGAGTAGAGGTCTTTGTTTGTGTAAGGTGTAAGATGCTTCATATACAAAGGACTCATCTACACGTCGGCATGTGTTCCTTGCTGTAGGAAATGACATAGAGAAAAGTTTGACGCCACATTGAATCTTGTTCCTTAAAGAATGGTAGCCATATTGTGATCACAATGTGAGATGAAATTTTTTTTATCTAGGCTAAGGCCCATCAAATGGTCTTTTTGCAAGGCTCAATAAATCAGATGATGCTATATCAATTTGCATGATTTTCTCCATTAGGAAGAACCATCCATGGATTTCAAGCAGCATTTGGATGGGCATTATCTTATCATCTACATAGTACATTGCAAGATCACCCAATTCTATTGCCATAAGAAGTTTCATGGCTCAAATTATTTTAAGAAGGAAAAACTACCAAATATCCCTCTAATTTGTGGAGATTAAGTACTCCTCAAATTTCAAAAGATCCCCATGTACCCTTGTATCATATTGGAATGTATTCCTCCCAATTTTTGCATATTATAATACTCATGACAAGGGGGAGTTATTTTTAATTTCTATAGACAATACTATTCACGAATGTGCTTCCAAAAGAGTCGGTTGTGTCGAAAAATGATGAACAATTTATAAAATCCTAGTTCTATCATCTTGTATTGAGGGAGAAAAAATCTTCTTTGTTTACGGGGTTAATGAGGGGTATTTTGGAGAAATTGAAGGGTAGTTTTGGAATTTATTGTCAAATCTGAGGCATTTTGGGAATTTTCCCTATCATGAAGATCAAAATTGTTTGTGGAGGGTTGTGCGCCCCGGGGTGGTCACTTTCTAGAATGTGTATGCTATCACGTGAGTTAACCGGAGAGGATTATTAAAAGACCAAAATGTATACATACAGAAGGGGGTGGGGGTTTTTTAAATAGGCACGTAGTGTAAATATAGTATGCATATTGAGGTATTATTAATAACCTCTTGAACACATGTGATATAGGAAGCTTTTGATAAGTGACCACCCCAGGTTGTGCGCATGCCGGCGTGCAATGGCTTCCACATGAAGCTACTTAGGACTATAGAGCCATGACGGTAGCTTGACAATCCTCAGTAGCATGTAGAGCTACACGGTGACTAGACACCCTAACCCAGAGTTGTACTTGTTGCAGGGAGCACGTTGGTGTGCGATGGTGCTACAAACACAAGCAACAATGGGGTTGTCGAAAGAAAATCAAGTGGACATCTTAAAACTTTCATTCAAAAAGCTTGCAAGACATTATAAACACAACATAGGGCCACCCCTGATGAAGAAACTGAGCAAAAAATTTAAAGAAAGAATCCCTCGATGGCATGGCCTTGCTAATTGGTCTCGCTAAGTACTAGGCCTAGAGCTTGCAAGCGATTATAAGCAAATAATGATGGAATATCCTTGTCTAGTCATGATCACACTTTGATTAGCTACACCTATAAGATTTGTTTGGATACAACATTTTGACAATATCAAAGAGTACTTTGTCGTATTTTAGAGGTGGACTTTTAACAACATGTCTCAATCCAATTATATCATCAAGCAATAAAAGTAAAGCTCACCTTAATTTGTATGGAAGTAGAAGCTTATAGGCTAGCTTCTTTCTCTGGCACCTTCTTAATGCAAGGTGATTTTTTTGCTCGACACTGAAAGATATGACATGATGCAACAACCACCACGAGTTCAAGATGAGTTGCATCATGCCATGATATGACATGATGCAACAACCATTGTGACTTGAAAATGAGTTTCAAATTTCACAAGATGTGGGTGTGAAATAATTGAGGGTTCACTTTGTCTAAGGGTTATTTTTGCATATATAGATTATCTTTTAGCTAGTGTACCTCTCTTCTGGGCTTAGTTTTTGTTACCTTTGGGATATCGATGGCACTTGATAAGTGTTCTATCAGATGGAACTTAGAGGCAACTAAGGAAGGAGCCTGTGTTGTACCTCCGCTCTCCGTGTTCACAAGGTGCAGCAGGTCTCAATAGTTAATCAAGAATGGAGAGCATTTGAATCGGCTATGGTCAATCAGTGAAGAAGTACAATCCACGTTTTATGCTACCTAGCTCTTTGTAGCATCCCGTTTTTGAAAACTTGTTTCCCTCCTTGATCAGACATAGTTGGACCCCTTGTTCTTAAAAACCATAAAAGAAGGTAAAATTTTCCGATTAAATATGAAAATTTTGTAGAGAAAGATTAATTTTGTAGGGGCTAAATTCGAAGACTTTATTGAGAGAGATTAATTCAAAAGGTGCTCTCTTAATTTAGTTGTGGGAAAGGTAACTTGATCCTCTACCATGTCTATTGTGGCTTGGGGTTGGGATCTCGATACAAGAGAGCTTGGTGCATAAGTAATGTGCATGATGAGAGCATTCTCACTCAATTTATACCTTAAACTGGATGAATTCCCAAGAAATAGAGAGAGGTTTAAGTAGGATACTTGTCCTCACAAGTAGGTTTCCACAATGCGAAGGGACTAGATCATGAGAAATGAATAAACAAATAAACTGCAATACTATGAACATTCTCTAAGCATACTCTTTTGGGTGTAAAAACTGAAAGCATGCATTCACCTTTTCCTTTTTGGGATCTTGTGTGTGATTACAAGTGTTTCTTGCACCTTTGTAATTGCTAGGTTTCTGCCGGCAATTTATACTAGAATACAAATAAACAAGTCCAAAGGAGAATCAATTTTCTCTTGTCTTTCAATGAAGAAGCATTATGAGAGGCATTATTAAAAACAAGCACAATTTTAAGAGGATGTGCACTGATCACCATGAAAACAAAGTGCTCAACATTACTGCAGCAATAGCTCCATGCTTTGTAACGAAGGAAAAATAGTAGTAGGACAATGCTCATTCTTGGTTTCATTCTCTCTCATATCATTCTTAGTGTCCAATCTATTCCCTTCCTTGTGAGACAGTATTGGATATAGACAACCACAGTGGTTACATATATGCATTGTGCATCATGCATTCTCTCACTACCTGATGAGTTGCAGCTACCTCTTCCATAGATTTCATTGACATGTTACCTCTTCCATAGGTTTGTAACCTCATCCTTCTAAATTTTGGATAACACTTGACTCCCACTATTGTGTCTCATTTGGACCTTTGCATAGATCATGTTCAAGAAGTCATCCATCTTGCGTACTCAACCTTGGGAAACTTTTTCTGACTCTTATGCATACCCTCTCTACAAAGATTGACTCAAATACATGTTTAGACATGGAATTAAATGAAAGTAAGAAAAACAATAAGAGCATACATAGCACAACATGGGAAGATGCCATAAGTTAGATATTCACTCGGGTTTTAGTTCGCTCCACAAATCTTGCTCGGACTATGGTAAAACTCAGTTCTAAATGTAGTCTACACGCTATGATGGATATGGACCGCTTACACGAGACAACTGTAAAGGGACCACAATGTGTAAAATCAAGATGTTATTCTCATGGACCTCCTATCGAGCCGTGTTCTAGTCACACGAATAGATGGATCCATGAAGGTTGCCAATGTAAAAAACACTAGTGTTCTTATGAAGATATAATCACTTTTGTTTTTGATAACAAAAACGCTTCTCCAAGGGGGGATTAATGTCAGGCCTAGGGTAAGACCAGGAAATCCAAGGGCTAGGAGGGACATGCAATACAAGAGGTCCCCTTATTAGCTAGACATGGCCTATATAGGGCACGATTGGGTGGAAAGAGGAATGATGCAGTCCCCAATTCTTACATGCTCTTTTATTTGTCATTGACAATCTTGAATTGTTTGAAATAGGCACAAAATGTGTATTGCTCTAGTTGTTGTGGCCATGCACAATATAAGTCAATTAGGTGCATGGAAGTAGTTTGGTTGTGTGAAACCAGTTTTTGTGACCTTAGGGAAGGTGGACAGAAGGGTCTATACTCAACAACTTCACCTCTTATGATCACTAGAATCTTCAAGCGGCCTCTATTGATGATATATGCTTTGGCACTATTGTTGTCAGATATGTTGCGAGCAGACACTAGCATAGCATGAACTAAACCAACATACCAAAATGTTGGCTAAGGATGTAGCTTGACTTGCATGCATGTGAAAGAAAATAGATGGTTGTCCATCACCTACTCGAACTTCTAAGACAATCACTACTCAAGGAAATCAAACCCAGACATCCTATGTGCTTGTGATTGCAAAACAAACTACGATGCTCATGCTACCAAATTCAAGACCAAAAGTCCTCAAATTGCATCAAAACTCATCGGGAATCTTATACTTACCTAGAGGTCACTACCTTATGGACTCTAACCCTATATCCTGCCCATAACCACTTGGTGTAGCAAACACATATGAAGATAGGAAATCTATTACAGGTCATCGAGTCTCAACATGCATGATCCTAATGTGTATCTCTTCTTGTCATGAACCTAATGTTATAGAGAACTCAAAAACCAGACACACAATTTGCAAGATAACTCACTCAGAAGCTCGTGGGAGCTCCTCAGGTTGGATGCTTCTCTAAAATCCTTGAGTGGTCCTTCCAGGTTCTCATTCTTGGTATTGGGCAAAAAGAGACATAATCTCTAACAGACTTTGGAGTATTGACCAAACATACTAGGTATGCCAGGTACTTTATGAGCCATCCTTTTCTCCACTTTGGTTGTGAGTCTACTATTCTCTTGGAGATTGCTTGATCTTTGATGTCTTCCTCAAATAGTGGTGCCATCTCCTTTGCTTGAATTATTTTCTTTATAGTGAGCACTTCATACTTGAGCAAAGGGTAAGGGAGGGATAGATGCATCCACTCTTCTCTCACTACATTTGTATCTAGTCATAGCACTCCCATAGAGTGCAACATCCTGTGCCTTGGTCTTGTGGGTTCTCCTCGGCTTTTTCTTCTTGATTTGCAGCCCATAGAAAAGTTGAGGTGTCATACACAACCTCAAAAGCACCCACTGTTGTATATTCAGCTTTGAGGAGATTGTCATAGGTGCATCTTTTGTTCTTTTCCCTTTCCTCCAGTGTTGGCTCAACCTCTAATTTCTTCTTTGGCAAGTCCTTTTCTTGGGATGTTGGGGGTTTTGGGCTTGGAGGTTGTTGCGTGTATTCTGGGGGAGATGCTAGTGGTGTTGTAATACCTCCCTCCTCCTTGGACTTTTTTGTCTTCTTGTGCTTCAGGCTACTCTTGTAGCTTCCTCTTAATATATTGAACTTCCTCAACAGTGAAAGTCTCTAGATTTTTCTATTCTTGTTAAGTATGGAGCCTCCTTTACCCCTTGTAATTTTTTGTATTAAAAACGCACATTTGTAAGGTCCCCGTTATGAGGAGAAGCCATCGTGCGTGAAGGAAAATCACTTGACAAAAACCAAAATTTTCACGGTCACCAAATTATTCCCTTTTCTTCGGAATATTATGGCTAGACGGTGGCCAGAAAGTGGTTAAAAAATGACCGATCGTTTGGACGATGGCCGGTGTGGCTGATTTCTTAATGTTTGGGAATGTTTTCTCCAAGTTATCCGTTACAGCTACTCCACGTTGTTGATATCCTTGGTTGACAGTTCCCCTGGCTATTCCCCTAAAGATATTAAATCCATTATAGTTCCTTTTAGAGTTGGTTCTTTCAGCTGCAAGAGGCTTTGCCCTGAGAAGGGCATCCTGTATTGATGTAGGCCTCATGGCTTTGAGACGTGTACTCACGGGTTTGTTGAGGCCTTGACAGAAACGGACTATTTGTTGCTCCATGGTCATCTAGGGAGCATAGCATCGTAAAGACATAAACTTGGTGTAGTACTCCTCTAATGAAAGTCCTAGCTGGCATAGACCAAAGAATTCATTCATCTTGATAGCTTGATGTGTAGGAGGGAGATAGAGTTCTTTGATTGCTTGCTTCATTTTCTCCCAAGATGGACTACTCGTGGGATTATCTCTAAAATGCTGCTTCCACCAAAGTTTGGCATCTCCACTGAGACGGTATACACCCAACATTGTTTGGTTTTCCTGAGCAGTTCCTGCAGCTTGAAAATAGTCGTCCATAGCATCTAACCACGCTTTGATATCTCGCTCTAAATTGGGTTCGTCTCCCTTGAAAGTAGGGAGTTGGACTTGCTTTAGTAGTGGTTTTTTCTCTTGAGTAACAGCGTAAAGGCTATTTACACGAGTATTTCTCTGAGATTTAGTGGAATTTAGCATTAGATGGAAATCTCTCTTACTTATCCTTTTAACTTATCTCATACTAAAACAAATTTGCACAGAGGATGAAGACAATTTCCAAACCATAAACAAAACTGCTTATACCATACCTATGAGAACCATAGTATGTACAAGAGTTAATACAATCCATGAAGATCCTACAATGTACAAAGGTGACGACAGTCCTATACTAAAATCTTGTGAACTTTGGGTGGATCAAATATATGATCAAAATATAGAACATCTTTTGGTCCACTAAAACTAGGGCCTACACCTATGGGCCTAATTCTACCTGGGTAGATTACTTTAGATACCTGATTGAACACCCATTTATTTTGTAATACTTGGACATCATCTATTACAAGGGTTTCGTCTGGATTTTCCATCCTAATGACTTGAAGGTCTTCAACCCATTTGAGTCTCTTCATATTTAGTTCTAAACCTTCTAACTCTCCCGCATCAGTGAAGAAAATTCCACCAGATCTCGACCACTTGATCCTCCAAGTGGAGGAGAAAATCTCCTGTCTAGCCATTTCATGACGCTTTTTCGCACTAAATAGTGTCGGGATAGGCAAGCCCTCATAAATCTAATATTGAAATCCTTGAATTTGCGGTAGGCCTAATGGAAATATTCCTGCAAAGATGGGGATAATTCTCTCTTTCTTTCTCTCCCTCTTTTCAATTAACTACGTCTTTAATTGAATTTGTCAAAGATCACTTATTTCAACCTAACACCTTAAACTTTTCTCTAGGTCCAAGACTTTAATTAATACACGCTTTGATACCACTTGTGAGGTCCCCAACCCACCAATACCAAGATCGGGATGGGATCCTTGATAGGTCTCTAGGCCTAATAAAAATCAGAGTCTCTAAACAAGAAAAATCCTGGGAATAGACCTTTACCATTGACAATGGCTTGGGTCTATAGCCCTAGAAGAAGACCTAGTACTGTATCGCAGCAGAAACGGGACAACATATTAATGTCCAAAACTATTTCGGCCCTATAACTTCCACAAGTTGGGCTAAGGTATCCTTAACCAACACTTTTTTCTCCCTAACATATGTGAGGGTATAGCCGCTGGTGGACTCCTCTTCCAAGTGAAGAAGTTTTCTAAATGTTTTTAGTGTGAAGGGATATAATAACTTCTTCTAAGGTTTTTTTAAGCTTTGCTGTATTTCTTTATAATTTTTTATATCTTTTTTCTAATTTTCTCATCGAACTTTAAGCTTATAATCTACTTATTTTGATCTTAATATTTATTATATTAATTTTCCCTTAAAGATTTTATTTCCTTAACTTTATATCATTGGTTTACACTTACTGTAATTTTTCTAAATATGTTTGACCATAAGGTCTATTTATTTTAAGTAGTCTTTTGCTAAAAATAAGGCTTTTGGTCAGTTATAATTTTCTAAATTGACTAATTAACTATCGTATAGTTATTGAAAGAAGATAATGATATTTTTATTCTCTAGTAATTATCTTTTAGTTTTCTAACTTAATTATCTAATTTCTCTCTTTAATTAGAATTAGTATAATTTGACTTAGATAAATATCTATACTAATTTTCTAACCTTAACATAATTATCACAGCTTCTTGATTATGTAATCTAATTCTGATAAATAACATGTAATAATCTACAATGATTTACTAATTTTTCCCATTAAATTTTGGCTAAAATTAGTATAATTTGACTTAGATAAATATCCACACTAATTTTCTAGAATTAAGATAATTATCATGGCTTTCTAACTCTTAATTCTTATCATGTAATCTAACTCTAATAAATAGCATGTAATCATCTAACATGATTTACTAATTTCCCTCTTATAAATTTTTGCTAGAATTAGTATAATTTGACTTAAATAAATATCTATATTATTTTTTTAGACTTAAGATAATTATCATGGATTCTTTTCATGTAATCTAACTTTGATAAATAGCATGTAATTATCCAACATGATTTCTTAATTTTTCCCTTTAATCTTTAGTCAAAATTAGATAATATTAGCTAAGATAATTAGCTAAACTAATTATCTTTGCATGATCTAATTATCCTAGCTTTCTACCTGTGATTCCTATCTCTAAAAATTATTGTGTAATTATCTAAGTAATTTAATTAGTTTTCCCCTTTAATTTATGCTAAAAATAAACAATTTTGGCCTTTTTAATTATATAAACTAATTTCTTGTGTATACCCTAATTATCTCAACTTTTTAACCATAACTTTTATCTTTGATAATTATTGTGTAATTATCTAAGTAATTTAACTAATTTTACTCTTGAATTTATGCTAAAAAACAGATAATTTTGGCCTATTTAATTAGATAAACTAATTTCCCATGTATGTCCTAATTATTGACACTTTTTCAACATGTAAACTAACTTTGATAATAGCATATAATTATCTTACATGGTTTTCTAATGTCCCCCTTTAATTTATAGTTAGAATTAGTCTAGTCTAACTTAAATAAATAGCTATATTATTTTTCTAACCTCAACATAATTATCACGGATTCTTTAATATGTAAAATAACTTTGATAAACAACACATAATTATCTAACATGCTTTTCTAATTTTCCTCTTTAATTTATGGCCAAAACCAGCTAGTTTCATCTTGATTAAATACTTAATTTAATTATCTATTAATGAGTAATTTATCGCATGTTTTTAATAGTATTTTCTAATTGTGAAAATTAATTTAAGAAATTTTGAGCTAATTAAATAGTTTTCTAACAATTTTTTGATTAAAAATAGCTAATTTTTACCTAATTAATTATAAAAAATAATATAAAAATTAAGAGATAATCTTTCTAGCATCTTAATAGTCTAATACACCTCTAATAACTGTCTTATACTAATCTAAATTTAATTAGTATAATTATTCTTAATTTATGACCAAAAAGATTAATTTTAGCCCTAATATGATTTAATAATTAATTAGATTAATATCCCTAATTTTAATCTAAGTAATTAGTAGGAATTAAGAATTAAGAGAGTAATTTAGAGTGTAAATAAGTTTAAATTTTTTAATTAACTAGATTAATTAAGAAAATAAAGGTAATTTAGCATAATTTTGCTAATTAAAACAAGGATTAAGATAATTAACATGGATAATCAACTAGAGTTTTTGCTCTCTAGTGATTTTTGAGTAGAGTTCTCTCTAAATGAGAGAGAAATGACCAGGACTCCGAGTCTGTTTTTTTTGGTAAAGAGGGGGGGCCTATTTATAGGTTTAGGGTCCGTAGGCTGCTTCTGGTAGTTACTTGCACATCAACGTAGCCCCGAGCCTTCCCCTAGCGCCATCTGCTGCTGAAACTGGCTTGGGCAAGCTCATGACTGCTCCACATAGCCCTCAAATGCACCAAATTGATTTTTGCTATTATCTGACCCTTTTCACTATTAAATTTGAAAATATATGCAATTATCTGTAAATATCTAGGGCTTTTATGATAAAAGTCTTTTACAGTAATGATTATTAAAACCTTACAATTTATTTGATTAATTTAATCAACAGTGTAAACTTCCAGGGGGATTAACTATGTCACTTTTTATCGAAATTCAGTTCTAAAAATTTCTAACCATAGTAAAGTCATGATTACGGTTCCAAAAATACCAATATTTGCCACGGTCGAACAATTCTACATTGCTTTTTCAATAATCATATCAGTTTGATTAAGATTTTTACAATCTTTGAGGTTTCAGCTACTGGAAACCGTAATCACCCCAACTTAAGGAATTGAGATGTCCTCATCTCAACCAAAATTGGAAAAGTCTTTGAGAGGAGGTTTCATCTTCCCAAGTGGCATCTTAAAGGGGATAATCTTTTCACTTTACCAAGCGTTACTCATTAATCTAAGAGTTCTTTCTAGTTTCAAGGATTTAATTTGGTTGGAGTACTTGCTTTAATTTTTTCCCAAGAAACTCTTAGTGTTGAGCCCATCTCAAAAACCTTTTCAAACCAATTGTATCATCTCAAAAACCAGGTTAAATCCATTCTATAAAAGATCCATTTATCCACCTTGTCAACATGAACGTGCTCGGTCTAATTGACCATTCAGAGCAATTCAGCGTTTGACCAGGATGTAGACACATTGTGGTTCACTTGCAGCCAGGGGGATAGAGGCCTTGGACTCAGCGGTTGGCTTCTCTTTTTCCCTTTACGCGGCAGGGACCAGACTGAGTGGACTCTTGACTCAGTGTTGGAGTGGCTGCATACACAGGTCCTAGAGTTCTCTCACCACATGGGAGACCTAGGAGTTACAGACATGCTTCAGACTTTGTGGCCATTGGCCAAGTTTGCGGTGACCCCTCCAGATACAGCAGGATGTAGACACATTGTGGTTCACTTCTTTGATGATATTTAGTGCTTGCCATGCTATGTACACATTCATAAGGACTCTTGGACAAGGGAGGTTGCTTTAAGTACGGCTCGATCTACTTGGGCTTGGGCCAGGCACTCGTTGCAGTCATGCCTATCTAGAGGATGCTCGGATGCGGATTACTCCCCATCCAAGCCAGCCTCGAAGATAGCACGTTTAGCTGCTGCGATAGCATCTGTTCTCTCTCGCTCCCCATGAGGATCGTCTCATGGAACGTGCAAGGACTTGGTGGGCCCCAATTTCAGCGTCAGAGGGGTAGTTTGCATCAGGAGCTTCAGCGTTCCCTTGTGGGAGGAGAGATTGATATCCTTATGCTACAGGAGCATCATCTGTGTGAGAGCCACATTAGACGTTGTGGTCAGCTCTTGCATGGACGATATGATACTTTTTGGTCAGCTGATTTTGGACCTGGAGGCATCCAGGATGGGGTATGCATGACGATTGCAGATTCTTTGCAACAGGCTATTGTGGGCAGATGGATTATTGTGCCAAGCAGGGCTCAGTGGATCACTATGCAGGTTCAGGGTTGCCTTGTGGGATTCCTCAACATATATGCTCCCAATGTGGCGAGTGCACGAGCAGAGTTTTGGTCACAGATTGTTGAGTCTCTGCCCCGCAGGCAGAGCAATGGTGCATAGGGGGTGACTTCAACATGTTGGAGGATTTGAGGCCCCCAAACAGCCTAGCCTTCTCTCGTTCGGATTGCAGAGTGGGAGGAGTGAATCTATTATGGATAGATCGCTTCTACACTAGTGACCATTTCCGTGACTTGGGTGGGATAGTTGGCGTGACAGGGACTTCCTTCTCGGACCATACACTAGTGATCCTCATAGTGGCCAGACATGCAAAGGAGGGGGAGCACGATGCTTCACATCCCTGAGAGGGTCTTGCTGGACTCTGCACTCAGAGAGTGAGTACAGGCTCTCTCGATACAGAGCTTGGACATGTAGGATTCTCGACAGAGTGGCATCAGGACTAGCTCAAACTAGTCGTTTCTTTCTCCAAGACTCTTTGACTCACTTGCTGCAGTGAGAGAGGAGGAGCAACGTCTCAGACAGGGCGTTGCTTTCTTGCAAAGGATGCAAGAGCAACATCCAGATAGTCCTTGGTTGGAGGAGCAGTTACAATAGGCTTGCAAGGAGCTTGTTAGCCTAGAGGAGCGGTGCCATGAGTTTTCTTTCCATCTACAGGCATCTCAGTGGACACAGATGGGTGACAGAGTTGACTGGTGCTTTCTTCGAGACAGTGGGACCTTGGCGTACCCATGCCAGGGTCAATAAATTGAGGAGGTCGGACGGGTTAGTTGCTTCTGGTCTAGAGGACATGCATGCATTTGCTATGCACTTTTACCATGAGTTATTGTCTGCAGAGCCTCAGTTAGAGCGTCACGATGCATGGTGTGGGCACAAATGCCTTGCCTTGTGACTGAGGAGATGCGTTAGAGGCTTGAGCTGCAACTTTAGCTTGAGGAGTTCCACATGGTGAGGGCGAGCTTTTTGAAATGGGGCCTCTAAACCCAAACCAATGGGCCTACCCTCACAAAATGTTCGTAAAGAGGTACGCACACTACTTGGGGCACCACCTTCTTTTGGGAGTGGAGAAGGAAACCAATCAAAATAACACTTGCACTCACCCACTCAAGCAACACACTTTGAAAACCCCCTTACTCTATATACACTTTGGACACTTGAACACCATCAACGATTATGCAACCCAATGTCGTGCATCAAAATGAAATATGCAATTTGTGGAATAGCATTCACCTTCTCCCCATTAGAATACCCATAATACATCCAAACTCTTCCTCTCTCAAGCACTCATCAAAAAATCATGCGCACAAGACTTGCCTCTCAAACACACAAGAGAATCACTTACATCAAACTAACACACTTTGCATAGAGAGCTCATCTCCATCTATGCAATGCCGTGACACAAATAAAATCACCATGAGAGGTAGCCACATGCATATGTAATGAAGCAAAAGAGAGTTGGAGTGAGAAATTTCTTTAGACCAATTGAATAAGTGTGGAGAAACAAACCAATGGTAAATTGAGAATAGAACACTCACTTGATTTCTCGCACACCTTTTGAAGTCGCGGAGCGGAGCGTGGGTCGACTCTCTCTCACACACACACACACACACAGTGAGCTTACACAGTAAACAGTACGCAGAGATCTGTTAGAAGGGTTATCTCCCAATTCCTTAGTATTCACAAAGAATATGTTAGTATATACAAAGAGTTAGAGGTAAGTGAGTTAGGCGGGCGGCCGGCCATATCCGCATAAGAGGCCACTTGGGCTTTAATCCCAACAACCTCCCACTTAAAGTCCAATGTGGCACTTTAAGTAACTGTAAATCTATGAACAGAAATGTACAAAGATTTACATGGCTGCCATCTATCCAATGCCCAATAACTCACGACAATGCACAAAGCCCTCTCCTGGAAGTCCCTTTGTGAGTAGATCAGCAGGATTGTCCTTGGTGTGGATCTTCAGCAGTTGTATCTGCTTGTCTTCAAGTACTTCCCTAATGAAGTGATACTTCACATCAATATGCTTAGTCTTCGAATGGAACACTGGATTCTTTGCCAATTGTATAGCACTTTGACTATCACAATATAACTCTGGCATATCTGCATTGATTCCCAAGTCTGCAACCAATCTACCAAGCCAAATAGCTTCTTTGCATGCCTCATTTGCTGCAACATACTCAGCTTCTGTAGTAGACTGCGTAACACAATCTTGTAATCGAGATCGCCATGATATGGCACCTCCAGCCAATGTAAAGACATAGCCTGATGTAGATCTCCTCTTATCCAAGTCTCCTGCATAATCTGAGTCAGTGTATCCTCTGACACTCAAATCCTGACTACCAGAGCATATGCGCATACTCTTTGTATGTTTTAAGTATCTCATGATACCTTTCACTGCCTCCCAATGTTTCTTGCCGGGATTTGACATATATCTGCTAACCACTCCCACTGCAAATGCAATATCCGGACGTGTAGCAATCATTGCATACATCAAACTACCCACTGCAGACGCATATGGAATCTTATCCATTTCAGCCTTTTCTTCCTCAGACACAGGACAATCTTGTTTGCTAAGTTTCACATATGGTGGCAATGGAACACTCAATGCCTTTCCCTTCTCCATATTGAAACGTTGCAAAACCTTGTCAATATACTCTGTTTGAGATAACCAAATCAACTTCTTTGATCTGTCTCTCTCAATGCGCATACCAAGTATATGACTTGCCTCACCCATGTCTTTCATGTCAAACGATTTTGCCATCTTTGACTTCAAAGCTGAAATTTCTTCCAAGTGTTTGCCAGCAATCAACATGTCATCCACATACAAAATAAGGATCAGCCAACTGCCATCCTTAGCCTTCTTTGTATATAGACAGTGATCGAACTCACTACGTTTGTAGCCTTGAGAAAGCATAAACTGGTGGAACTTATGGTACCATGCCCTCGGTGATTGTTTTAAGCCATAAAGACTCTTTAACAACTGGCATACCAAATGTTCCATGCCTTTCTCAACAAACCCTTCTGGCTGCTGCATGTAAATTTCCACATCTAAATCACCATGCAAGAACGCTGTCTTGACATCCATTTGGTGCAACACCAAATCCAATATAGCAACCAATGCAAGAAAGCATCTCAATGTAGTCATCTTGACCACTGGAGAGAAGACTTCGTCAAAGTCAATGCCTTGTTCTTGCTTAAAGCCCTTGGCAACAAGCCTTGCTTTGTACTTTGGCTGACTATCATGAGCGGTGATCTTATACCTGTAAACCCATTTACAAGGTAGAGCCTTTTTGCCCTGTGGTAATTTAACCAACTTCCATGTCTGGTTTTTATGCAGAGCTGTCATCTCTGACTGCATGGCCAACTGCCATTTTTTCGAGTCAACCACTTGTAATGCTTCCTTGTAACAAGATGGTTCTCCGCAATCTGTGAGCATGACATAATTTAGAGATGGCACATAACGATCAGGTGGTTTGGAGACACGCTCAGAACGTCTCACCACAACTGATTCTGCCTCTCTAGCCACTATAGGCTGTTCCTGAGCCTGACCATGCTGTCTTGATGTGCTAGCACTAGGTCCATCTTCCCTGAAGACAACTCTTCTGATCTCCTGTGTCTTCTCTGGCTTAGCGTGAAACTTGGCTTCATTGAAATGCACATCATTGCTACGAATAAGCTTTCTGGACTCAGGATCCCAAAGCCGGTAACCCATCTCGCCCGATTCTCCGTAGCCAAGAAATATACACTTCTTGCTCTTTGGTTCTAACTTATTTCTGAACGCCTTAGGAATATGGCTATAAGCTTCACAACCAAAGACTCTGAGATGCTTATACGAAGGTGCCTTGCCTGTCCATAGTATCTCGGCCACTGCACTCTTATCCAGAACCCTACTAGGAGACCTGTTGATCAAATGGACTGCTGTAGCCACTGCTTCCGCCCAAAATCCATCAGGCAACTCAGCATTTGACAACATGCTTCTGACCTTCTCTTGTATGGTCCTATTCATACGTTCTGCAACCCCATTCTGTGAAGGATTATATGGTGCAGTAAGTTCCCGCTTAATCCCTTTTGCTTCACAAAAGTCTTGAAAAGCTTTGGAAACGTACTCTCCACCATTGTCAGTTCTCAAGCACTTCAGCTTCTGAGCCAGGCAAATAACCATAATGAGAAAGTATTTCCATTCCTCTTTTTGACATATGTCCCAACCTACGATGCCACAGTGACACACTTGGCTGCTCAATCACATTAATTACATGGTTTTTAACCTCTGAAACATGTAAAGTGTACAGAGTTCCTGACTTGCTGCCATGTGCTACAGTCATCGAACCTTTGGAGATCTTCCAAGCGTTGTTCCCAAAAACTGTCACATAACCCGCATCATCCAACTTCCCTGTACTAATCAAGCTCTTTCGGATTGCTGGAACATGTCTGACATTCTTGAGCCATAAAGAAGAGCCATTCTGAAACTTCAACTGCACATCTCCCACTCCAAGTATGTCACAAACCTGCTCATTGCCAAGTCTGACATGATCTTTAGTAGCCACATATGATGTAAACCACTCTTTGTGCGGAGAAACATGTAAAGATGCCCCTGAGTCGATAATCCAATCACTCATAGCATGTCCATCCTCTGCAGTCAAGAAAACAGAATCAAGATTGCTTGTAAGGAAGATGTCACCAGCTGCTATACCAGAATCACTGTCTGAACCAGATCCTGTGACATTCACCTCTTCAATCTTCACTGAACTCTTCTTTTCATCTTGCTCAGAACTCTTTGTTTTGCCTTTTTCTTGTTTCCACTTCATACAGTCTCGCTTCATGTGACCCTTCTTGCCACAATGGTAGCATTCTATGTCATCCTTTGACTTCGAATCACGAGACTTACTTCGGTTTTGTGCCTTCTTACCCTTCTTCTCTTTAAACTGTTGTCTCCCTCGAACGACCAAAGCACTATTGCCTTTGCCTTTGTCAATGTTCTTCCTGTTTACTTCCTCTGTGAGCAAGCTGCCTTCTACATTGGCACTCGTAAGACCTTCTGGCGCGACAGAATTACTTAACGCTGTACGAAAAGTATCCCAACTGTCTGGCAAAGTGATTAAGAGAAACATAGCCTTCACTGAATCTGGAAAGACTATCTCCTGTGCTGTTAACTGGCTGAAAATTGAGTGAAATTCATTCAGATGATTTGACATGGCTGTCCCTTCCTTCATCTTCAAATCCACCAATTTCTTGAGCCAGTAAATCTGAGAAGCAGCACTTTGTTTCTCGTACATATCACATAGCTTTTGCCATACGCCATACGCTGTAGTCTCTTCTGCTACGTTGAAGTAAACATTTTCTGCCAGTGTCAGCATGATTGTGGAACAAGCTAACTCGTCAAGCTCTTCCCACTCATCTTGAGCCATAAATTCTGGTCTCTCCCCTTTGAGCTTCAATGGCTTCACTTGTTTTTTCTGCACCAAAACCTGCCAAATCTGCTTCTTCCAGAATGGAAAGTTTGTGCCATCCAGCTTCTTTATGTTGTAAAGAGTCTCACTGTGAGAAGATGCCATATCTGCCAAACTGTTTACTCCTGAGAAAAATCCGGCAGAGTTTCCCCTGTAAACTGGCCTCTGTACACAGTAAACAAGCTATAATCAACAAGCTGAACACCTCTCCTCAGGAACTGTCAGTATTTTGAAAATTTTTGACAGAGTCTCCCCTGTAAACTGAGCTCTGGGAACCAAAAGATAGCTCAAAAAACAATCATAAATAGCTGACCAGTGACAAATCCTGTAAGCATACACTGTCTCCTCTCTGGGCGATGACAGAACCTGTATCTGTCTCAAGACTGAACTCTGAACAATGCCTCAACGGCCTGACGCATAAGATGCAATCCAGTGTCTACACAAAGTCATACATCCTAAGGGATAAAAGTCGTCGAAGAGGATGCGTGTAGAGGGGAACTCTAGCAACCTAATCCACCTCACACTGGGTAACCCAGCCCCCAGTGCTTGGCTTCAAAAAACCTCACACACGACCCTCTCAGATGGCTCAGCAAACTGCCCAGAACTAGCATACATCCTATAATAGACCAATCACTGTCCTATGACCGCTGCGGCGGTCTGTCTGCTAGCGTGACTCACAACTAGCAGACCCACAATCACAGTACATCAATCTGCAATACATGCCAGTGGTGTCAAGCCGTCGTATGGCCACACCTCCCCTGGAACCTGGCAAGCACAAGAAGTAGCAATGCAGACTGCAATATATATATCTGATGATATATATGTGTACCTGGTCTATAGATGATGCTCTGAAGACGAATAAGTGATGTATGTCGATGTCGATATTGATGTCGACCACCTCCTGCTTGCCAATCTACACAAGACGGATTTCTTTGCGGCTGAAATCTATCTTCTGCTGTAGTGCTCAGAACGAAATTCTGAGGGCATAAACGGCTTCGAAAGGGGGGTAAAACCCCAGGTCGCCTGGTGGAAACGCTCCCGGAACGCCGAGTGTGAATCTTCGAACTCCGGATCCAGAATCTGCCGAAAAAGTGCGCGCGCGCGCGATTGCGCAAATCCGCACTGAACCAAGGCTCTGATACCAATTGAAGTCGCGGAGCGGAGCGTGGGTCGACTCTCTCTCACACACACACACACACACAGTGAGCTTACACAGTAAACAGTACGCAGAGATCTGTTAGAAGGGTTATCTCCCAATTCCTTAGTATTCACAAAGAATATGTTAGTATATACAAAGAGTTAGAGGTAAGTGAGTTAGGCGGGCGGCCGGCCATATCCGCATAAGAGGCCACTTGGGCTTTAATCCCAACACCTTTTAAGGGGAGGACAGACGCTGGCTAACCATCACGAATTGCGACACTTGAAAGTTTTGAAGATGATTTCATGATCATTAACATAACCATGAGAGAGATCATGATGTATTTACAAGTTATTGAGGTGCTACAAATGATTTATTGGGTTGATGGAGTAAGAGATTGTAAAATGGAAAGAGTGGAGAATAGAGTTTTCACTTCCTCCAAAGAGGAGGGTTAGGAGGGACGATGTGAAAGAGGGAGAGTTGGGGTTTTCTCTACTATTGATCAAGAAACAACATGAAGTTGAAAATATAGGTGTGTGTCCTTGAGTCTCTCCAAGGAGGGCTATTTATAGTTGTGTAGGAGTGGGATTATGCTACACTTAATTAGAGTAAGTGATTAGACCTAATTAAGTGTCCTTTGAACACTCATTGAATATTGGACATAAAAGGGACTATTTATTCACCAAAAATATCATTTTAGAACGTGAAGGCTCCATAGGGGTGCATAATGTAGGTGGGCCCCACCATGAGGCCCTACGGGTGGCTCCTGCGGGGTATCTCAACTTGTCTGTCTTGGCATTTAGAAAGCATCTTTAGGTTGGTCTCATCACATGCAAGTGACCTTGAACACTCATTGCTCTTCTAGAAGATGAGTAGGGGAAAAATAAGATCTCACCCTCTTGATTTACCTGATTTACAATTTCCTTTTGCTGCGAATCTGACAGATTTACACTATTTTGACCATAACTTTTTACCTGTAGCTCGAAATGACATGCTTCAAAAGGCAAAATTGACCTTCTCAACATGTTTGATATGAATTTGGACTATTCCTCACGCCCATGCACCAAGGAATTCGGTTTGGAAGGTCCACACTAGGCTAGGGAACCTTTTGCTTCCAAGTCTTCTTGTATGGGCCCTTTGCTTGTATGCATCCAAGGGGAATCATGCTTTTTCAAAAGGCTATGATGCTTAAACAAATAGAGGAGGGCCCAATATTATTTTCTTGTGAAAAGAATATACAATTGGAGTCTTTTTGAAAGGAGAGAAACTATATGTATATTCTTAAGAGATATTGGGCCACCTATGTAAGGGGCATAGAAGACTTGTAGAGAGGGACTATAATCTTTGGTAAAGACAAGTGGAGAGTTGATTTCCATGGGAATTTATCTGTATGGGGTGGAAGATGGATATATTATTTTTCTACTACTAATTCACAAGAGGTAAGAAAGTTTGGGGGTATATAGTTGGTTATTGTATGCTTATTCTATTTACAAAGCAAAAAAGAAAAGGGTGGTAATATAAATATATGACTAAGGTGACATTTTTGGGAAGAGTATAATGTATGTGTCGCCACGAAGAGGGGGAATTTACTCTAGATAACTTAATAGCGTAGAAAAATATATACACATATGAGGAAGATGTAGTGATCAATGTACTCTTCTCTATCTAGCTCAAGTTGTTGGAGATCTAAGATTCTTTCATGTAGAACCTCTTTTGGTTTTTTTGCCACTCTTGAAAGAACGCGCAAGCTTGAGAGCTCTACCTCAATGGGGAGAAGTGCCTCCTGTCCATAAACTAGATGAAAAGGGGTGAATTGGGTAGATACCTTGAAAGATGTCCTATACACCCAAAGAGCAGCCGTCAAATGGCGATCCCAATCATTAGGCCGGTCCACAACCTGCTTAGAAATGATCTTACATATCATTCCATTCACTTTTTCCACCAATCCATTGCATTGAGGATAGTAGGGTGTGGAATACAGGTGTTTCACTTTTAACCTCCTCAAGAGATCATTCAGAAGGTCAGCCCTAAAACCCGGGCCTCGATCTGATAAGATTTCTAGGGGTGTTCCAAACCTACTACAAATATGATCAAAAATAAACTTTGATACCTCTTCAGCTGTGATTCGGGTTGTGATTGTTGCTTCTGCCCATCGTGTCATGTAGTCAACACCCATGATGATGAAAACCTTCTCTGTAGAAGTACGAGGTAGGGGACCTATTGCATCCACACCCCACTTTTCAAAAGGGACATAAGATATTATTGGGACTCGAGGCTCATATGTTAGTCGTCTATCCCCAGCAATTTGGCATGGCTTACATGCCTTACACCAATATTGGACATCACGATGTAAGCTCGGTCAAATAAACCCTGCTTGTAAAATCTTCCTACTTGTAATATCTTGAGAAAAGTGACCACCACAGACATCATCATGACATGAAAGAAGAAGTTTCTCTATCTCTTGCACAACTGGTACTCTCCTCAAGACCAAATCTTTCCCTTTCTGATATAAATCATCCCCGATCAACTGGTAAGGTGTGGCCTTCTTAACTAGTCTATGTCTTTGCACCTTGTCTAAGTGTTTGGGACACTCACCTGCTTGTAGAAAGAAGATAATGTCTTTTAGCTCCTCTTGACCTTGATATTTGGGTTCATATAGTTTCACACCTCCTACCGCCATTTGAAGATTTTCATTTGCGAGTAAGTCTGCTTCCTTGTTATGAGTTCTCACAATGTGTTGTACCTGTGTTTCTTTAAAACCCTTCATCAAAGCTCTTACACTACTAAGCCACTCAAACAATGTATGATTCTTGCACCTCCAAGTCCCTTGGATTTGCCTGACCACTAGCAAAGAATCACCTTTTATAATAAGTCTTTGTATGCCTAATTCTTTGCATTCTTCTAACCCAAGGTTTTGAGCAGCATACTCAGCCTCATTGTTAGAGTGAACACTGGGTAGAGTGATACCTTTTCTAACCATTACCTCCTTTTGTGGGTTCAAAATGATGATTCCCCCTGCTGCTTTGTCTTGTTGGCGTTGATAAGCTCCGTCAAAGCATAAAGTATGGGCATTATCAATCTCCTTCACTTTGAACTGTTTTGAGCCTTCCTCTCTTTGTAGTCGTGATCCTTCCCTTTCTCTCACTTTGTAGGTGAGAGTGTCTGCAAGTCCTACTCTTGTGCTATCTTCTACAAGGAAAGTGTATTCAAATTCTTGGAGTTCAAGCACCCACTTTGCTATTCTAGATGAGAGGCTCATGTGTTGTACTACATATGGTAGATTGTGCTCTAAGGTGAGAAAAACAAATGGCACAAGGAGAAGATACGATCGAAACTTCCTTACCGCAAACAAGATTGCAAAGACCACTTTCTCCATTTCAGTGTATCCCTTCTCGGTCGGAGTCATCACCTTGCTTGCAAAATAGATCGGCCTCATGTATGATGTTTTAGGATCTTTTTGCATCAAACCAACACCAATTGCTTTGAAACCTACACTTGGAGTGACATAGTAGGTCTCCTTTGGATCTGGTGGCATTAGGATTGGGAGAGAGCCAAGAATGCCCTTCACTTCCTCAAAAAATTTTGCATGTTACCTCCCCCATTCAAATTTAGATTGGCTTGCCAACCTATGCAAAGGAGCGATGGCTTCTGCTAGGAGATGGATGAAGCAAGACATGTACCTCACTTTGTGGTTGAAGGTCATTAGCTCCTTAGTTGTTGTTGGTGGAGATAATGACAAAAGGGCCTCTACTTTAGAGGGATCCACTTGAATTCCTTGTGAAGAAACCACATGGCCTAGCAAAACCACCTGAGATTCACCGATATGACACTTCTCTGGGTTGAGTTGTCCCCCAAATTGATGGAGCCTCTTAAGCCCCTCTTCAACCTTTTGGAAATGAAGTGATCTACAACTATAAATACAGAAATCATCCATAAAGACTCTTATGGATTTTCCAAAGAATGGATGAAATACAAATATTGTGACTCTCATGAAGGTGCTAGGAGCATTGGTGAGCCCAAAAGGCATTACTCTAAATGCAAAACATCCCCAAGGTGTGATGAAGGTGGTTTTTGGTTGGTCCTCTTCTGCTATTCTAATTTGAAAATATCATGAATACCCATCACACACAGTGTAGCATTCGTGACCTGCTACTTCATTCAAAATTTCATCTTGGAAAGGGAGAGGGAAGTGGTCCCTCTTTGTCGCAGCGTTGAGGGGTTTGTAATCCACGCAGACCCTCCACTTACCATTCTTCTTGGGAGTGACTACAATAGGTGATACCCATTTGGAGTTGGATACTGGATAGATGAAGCCAGCCTTCAAGAGTCGATTCACTTCTTGTAGGAGAGCCTTTTGTTGCACAGATCCTAGTCGCCTTAACTTTTGAGCCACGGGTTTGGTCCCTGGTTTCAATTCAATTCGATGCTCTATTACATCTTTTTGAGCCAGCAGAGGATCACACCCACATTTTTGCTCACACTCATCATTTTGTAACCATTGATTGTAATAAATGTCTTTCCGACATTAATTTTGATTTGAGCCATTCATTAAGTAACGGGACTCAATTGAGTTTCCAGCTTGTAATCCCGAAGTAATTTCACTTGCTGATGTAATTAGTTAGAGATGTTCTCACCTCCAAGGTTGAGGTATATAAGCCAAAGTTTTTGTAACCTAAGGGGAGATCATTAATCAAAGTGAGTTTTTTGAGCGCCGTGACTGTGTCTGAAAGAGAGAGAGAGAGAGAGAGAGAGAGAGAGAGAGAGAGAGAGAGAGAGAGAGAGAGAGAGAGAGAGAGAGAGAGAGAGAGTCTTATCTACTTGCTATGCGAGCTACGGAGCCACCATTGGAGAAGCAACACCGCCATTGTGTTAGCAACGGCGAGAGCTACGCACAGATACCAAGAGTGCGTGCTATCGGCTTCTATGTGTGGTAAGTTCCTACGAGCTTCGGTGTGAGTTTTCTTCCAACTCGTGTGTCGAAATTGAGCGTGCAACATATCTATAGAGCCACAACAAGTAGAGCTACACATTAGTACCATCGGGGTCAAGTTTCGGTCACCTATATATTTCGGCCTGTCTTCATACGCGTTTACCGCACAGAGTGGTTATAGGTTAAGTTTGAAGTTCAAGTCTTTAGGGTGTTGTTCTTACGTAGTGTATAGACTTCCCCTTGAGTTTGATATCGATTCAATGATTCTAGATCTTGTTTCGTATAGCATTCGTTCGTAGTACGGATTTCAGTCACTTGCGTATTTTAGAACTTAGATTTGATTTCCTTAGTAGTGATTGTCATTAGAAGGTCGAGTAGGTGATTTGACACCCACCTAGTTGTTTCCATGCTCCTGCGGGTCAAGCTCCGTCCTCGTCTGACAAATTCTGTTGCTGGTTGAGTTCTCGCTATTTAGCTTCCGCTAGCGGCGTAACCGCCTTAACATTTGGCGCGGCTGCCGGGGACGAGAGCCCTAAGTAGGTGACCTTAGACTAATCCTACGAGGTGAGTCGTATAAACTACTTTGTATACTTTAGTTAGAAAAGATCTAGGAGTGGTGGACTCCGAAGATCTCGAGAGATACTAGGAAGTGGGGTATTCCTGGGTCTTCCGTGTTGACAGCATTTTTAGTTTAGCTTAGATTTGTTTGTTGTTTTGTTGGTGTTGAGTAGTTTTTGATAGAAGAAGAATTTGCTAGTCCGTGAGTGGCAGTGGATCTCTTTAAAATCACAATTACCAAACCCATTTTATGATTAGGAATAGCTTAGGTAGGACTTCATTTGATCCTGATCTAGAGCTAGTAATCATTGGAGTATTTGCTTGATATGGTTGATTGCATGTTAGATCACTAAACCGTCGAGTTAGTAGTGAAACTTGCAATAAACAAAAGTCAGAGAAATTTTCTGTGTATCTGGGAGTTGCTAAGCACTTGAGAAAGCTTTAGGAAGGATTCTGTGCCAAAAAACTGGAAATCTGCAACTTTAGACATTATACGCGTATGATGTCTAAATGACCAAACAGAGACTAAAACAGAAATTTTGACTTTACCAGAGTGTTCAAAAGGGGGGTTATACCCTAATTTCAACTTAAAACAAGAGCATTAACACTCAAAGAAACCCAAAAAGACAAGTCGGAGTCCAAGAAATGCAAAGAATAGGAAATTTTGGATTCAGATCTTGTTTTTACATTCAAACCTGACAAAAACACTTGAAACTCAATTATAAACATTGGAAAAGGCTTAAAACCAAGAATAGTCAAAATCTGGGACAAAAGACATCATACGCGTATAATGTCTTTTAGCACATCCACTGCTTATTTTTGATATCTGACCTGACAAGATTGTTGCAAACACTGTAGAAAGCATAAATATCAAGTCTTGACCCAAATTGATGAAAAAGACATCATACACGTATGATGTCTTTGACCTAATTTTGGACATATTTTGATACTTTTCCAACATAGATCCATTGTAATAGCTGTCTAGAGGTTATGTTTCAAGTTTCATTCCATTTGGATCACAATTGACCCAAAACAAGTCAAAAGCGGAAAATTGCCAAGAAAAGCCTAAATTAGCCATAACTTGCTCAAACAGAGTTCAAACTGAATTTTGTGAGTGGACAGAGCATAAGGGGGCTACTGAGAGTGAGCATAACCAAAATAGTCCAAATCTGTGAAAAAGGACATCATACGCGTATAATGTCTTTTTCAGCATAACTACAACAAAATTCTCACTTGATGAAACAGAAGTTGTCCAACTGACAAGATTAAACAATTGACCAAGTATCAATCAGTTTGGATCAATTCTGACCACAAAAACCTGGGAAAACAAATTGCCGAGACGGAAAAGTTAATTAAAGTCCTTTAGGGGAATTGATGAATTTGAGATCGGGCAGGAATCTCCAGAATAACCAACCAAAACAAGGGGAACAAGCAAGTGTCATATCAACTGAGGGAAGTGTAAACCAAAGTTGGGTGCAACCATTAGAGCTGATCTTTGAAGGAAGTGTTTCTGATACTTCTTCGGAGAGATTTTACGAGATCTTCACCGAACACTTGGAACACTTGAACCTGAACAACAGAGAAAATATGGCAGCAGAACCATCAAACCCTTCTGCCACAATGAAGCTATTGTTCATAAAATACCAGTACGACAATGAGCAAGGTGCCAAGATCTACAAAGATGGAATGGACCGCTATTGTGTAAAGATAGAAGATAGACCTAGTGAGTTCAAGGACTTAGTGCCTGTGAGCTATAGCGAAGATAGATATCTAGATGACGAGGGTACCATGTATTTGGTAGTCCTAAACCCTAACATTGTGGACAAGTGGGGATTGATGGGCACCAAAGCCAAAGTAGATGAAGAACTTGAGGAGAAAGCACCAATAATGAACTTCCCTGATGCGAGGTTAAGAAGAGAGAATGAAACTACAAGGATCAACACTGATAACATCTATGTGGGGCTATACAAATATAATAATGGGGAGCAAGATCTCTATTATAGATGTGAAGAATCCTACACTGGAGAGTTGACAGACCAAAACAGACTTTATGTCTTTACCTACACAGAGGGATCGGAAGTGAAAATTTCCGCTTACGACAAGTATGGGAGGCAATACTCAACAATGGGCAAGAAAGAATTAGAAGGATATACATACTTTGGGGGACCACTACATCAGTATTATGTTACTTCTAGCTCACAAAGACCAGCACCAACAAATGGAGTGCAAAACCCAATGACAATAGGAGGACAAAGAATTCAGGCTGCTGACTCTTTCAGTCAACCTCAATACTCGAAGCCCGGACCAATGGGATCATTACATTCCAGAGAGTCAATGGATACGAATCGAGGTAGTGCAGTTCCAATCCCCACATATACCACTCCAGGTCCAAGGTTCGAAGCGGAACCATCACATTTACCTCCTAGTAGTAGACTCAGGGCAGGGGAACCGACAAGGGTAACCCATGAAGTCCATGATGCTAGAGAAAGCTTTAGCTGGGACACAGGAGCAATGAGATTGGTAGCAGACCATAGACGTATGAGACCATCTCAAGTAGCCAAGTGTATGCCAAAGAAGTATGGTGGTTCAGGAGATCCGTATGCACATGTGTCACTCTTTACGCAAGTCTTAAGAGCTGAGCAGATAACAGATTTCCATACACAATACGAGGGATTTGGTCTTACTCTAGAAGGTACGGCATTGACATGGTTTCAACCACTGAACAGAGGGGGATTCCATGACAGTGACCATTTGCTAAGAGAGTTTGCTGAGGAATTCTCAAAACGAGGGATTAAGCACAATACGGTCTCACAAATATATGCTTTTAAACAGAGAGAACACGAAAAAGTGAAGGAAGCTTCACTTCGCTTCAAACAATACATTGAGAGATGTCCAGTACGTGAACGACCACAAGATGACAGACTATCTGTTCTCTTTATTGAAGGATTGAGAAACGACACTCTCAAGAAGGACTTGCACTTGAAAGCTTGTACAAGTTTCGAGCAAGTAACGAGAGAAGCATTGTACTTAGTGGATAACTGTACGGTTTATGGAGAGGTGTCAGCGGATACAGATTTTGCATCCAGTAGCTCTTCCTCCGTAGCGAGCGAGACTACCACTAAAAAGAATGTTCAAACAACAACCATACCAAATGTAGAGCAAATGATAGAAGATGCTCTAAAAAGGATGGCACCATACCAAAAACCATTGCCAAAACCACTGAAATGGTGTGCTATTGAACAAAAATGGACAAACCATCCAACAAAGGAGTGCTATTACAACAAAGGGTATGCAAGGGAGCGTCAGTATGCACCTCCTGCTCAATTAGCACCACCTCAGGTACATCCAGTACCTCGATACCCAACGGGAAATGTACGAGGACCTATGGGGATAGAAAGACCGCAACCGGTATTGGGACAACAACCACCTTTACCAGGAGCAAGACCAGTGGGCATTAGATATGCACCAACCTTAGAGAATCAGGAAGAACAAGCCTTAGTGCCTGTTCAAGCCTATTATGAAGAATTTGGTGCACACATATCTCCAACTGTGTATTACCCACGAGAAGAACCCAAACAACCAGAACCATGGGGCATGATTGGGAATGTTGGAACACCAACAGTTACAAGTGCTTCTGATGAAGAGAGATACAATTTGGATGCAAGAACATTGATGTTCATAGCTCATGGAGGGTTAACAGGACAAAGACCATCCTATCCACAAAGGACAAATCAAGTGGGACCAAGACCAGCACTAGGACCCTGTTACAAGTGTGGAGGTGACCATCTGATGAATGTTTGTCCACATACGGAAATCATTAGAATTAACGCTTATTGCACTGAGTGTGGGGTTACTCGCTTCATTGAGGATTGTTCAAAAAATCCAAACAAAGTGAAAAAGACGACATTGAATATGCTAGAAACTATTCCTACCAGCAGTGGGTCCGAAAATGAAACTCTGATACCAACCCAAGTTGTTACTAGAGCTCAAGCTAAGAAAACCACTAGAGAACGTGAGAATGGAAAGTTAGCGACTGAAGTGGTTAGTCAAGGACCGCGGAGTCAGAGAAACACATGGAAATCTAGAAAAGCACGCATGAAGTTGACAAAAGAACGTGAAGACGCTATTCTAGCTGAGGAACTAAAGCGAACTAAAGATAGATTAGAAAAACTTGAGAGTCAAAACGGGAAACGAGAGATGAGCCCAGAAAGAACGAAACAAAAGAGTATCAAAGAAACAACGAGCTTAAGCTCAAGGGGATCAGTCCTAGTCGACAAAGTACACGAACCATTGGACGCACTAATGAGAGCTTACGAAGCTAGGTTAAAGAACAACCAAAGACAAGAACAGAGGTGGATGACATACCCAAACGTGGAATTGGAAAAGCAGAGACTTGAAATGTGCCAGAGAATGATCGAGACTGCACAAGCCTTATTAGAACCACCAAGAGAAACAATGAATTGTGGAACGGAAAACCCAATTCAGCAAGAGACTATCATTTCACGGGTAGCTGAAAAGACTCACAGTGCACAAAAGCCTGAAGATACACACAAGGATGACCGCATAGTATTGAACACAACCGATCAGGAGATAGAGAGTTCTCATCCAGTCATACAGAGGATTTACGGAAGAGATGAGGATTACAATGAATTTTGGAAACAAGTGAGAGAGGCAAACTTTGCAAACGAGCTAAGTTTCCAAGCTAATCAGACAAATTGGGAAAAGGACATCAGGAATCCTCCCATAGTGGAATTTGAGGCAGGATCTCAAGTGGACTTGGATCTGCAATCTTACTAGGGAGATGGGGGCTCTGTTAGAACAATGGAGAGCAAACCTCATTCACTAAATACCTTACCTTCATACTTAGGAGAGTATGAAGCAAAATCCGAGATTAGAGCACTTCCCTCACGAAGAATCTCATCAGAAAAAGTCATGGACTCGCAAGGATTGATAGAGATCTTGTCAACACCAGTGACATGCACTATCACTCTAGCTGAGATTTTGAGGCTAAGACCACATATGTGGACCACTGTAGGAAAATGCTTGGAAAAATTTGGGATAAAAGACCCAACATCGAGACTGCAAGAGGGTATACAAGAGCTGAGCAAACCACAAAAGAACACTAAGCTTGTACCCTTAAACAAGTTCGGAGAGTATTGCGAAGGTGAAGAGGGGAATACAACCTTGCCAGTTGAATTCCAAGGAGTGAACACGATGGCAATACTAGACAGCGGAGCTGGGGTAGCCATTGCTGCTTCTGGCTGATCCATCTCCAGTAACATGCCCTTAACTTTTCCTACGTGACCATGTTCGAATTGATCTACAAGTGGATATAGTTGCTCGCCCAACATCAATCTCTGTTGTTTAGGAGGAGCTGATGCTAGCCTAAGGCTCATGCCAAAGCAGGAATATCCTTTCTCTCTCTCTCTCTCTCTCTCTCTCTCTCTCTCTCTCTCTCTCTCTCTCTCTCTCTCTCTCTCTCTCTCTCTCTCTCTTTTTGAGGACAAACAAAGTATCTTTATCTTCATTGACACAATGATTCTCCATCCCATGGTTCAAAAGAAGGAAATGCATGCATCGAAAAATAGCAGCTGGCTCATCTCATGAGATTAACAAAATTTTCGTGATGATCTCCCCTGGCCATTCCCAGGAAGCTAATCAATAAGGTACAAATCCTGCAGGACTTTCACATATCTTCTCAAATCTTAAGACCTTGGCTTCTCCTTCTTTTCCTTGAAAAGGGCAAGGAGAGACACTCCCGATACCTTCACAACCTTGAACTGCACTCCGGGAATATCACCAACAGCATGTCCCTTACGAACGAACCCAACAATCAACACTTCATCGTTTTCTTCAATTTAGTTCAGGCAACCATCATTTGGAACAAAGGCCACAATCTTCCTTTTATTCTTGATAAGCTGTACCCTGGTACATTTTCGAATGGCAAAGCTGGGCTGCTTGTCTTCAATACCAATCTTCTCAAGAACGATGCCCTTGGCGTGGGAGGAGATTGCGAAGGGCTTCTTCCACTCGTTTCCAAGATTTCTTTTCTTATATGCCTTGTCTGCCCAGTTTGCGACCAGCTCCCATACCACGTGTTTTTCCCATGGTGGTTGTTGCTGTTACGCCTGCAACTGCTATTAGTGCCCAGGAGCTCTCTCTCTCTCTCTCTCTCTCTCTCTCTCTCTCTCTCTCTCTCTCTCTCTCTCTCTCTCTCTCTCTCTCTCTCTCTCTCTCTCTCTCTCTCAATTTTTTGAAAAAAAAAACCCTCTGAAAGAGTGCACGCCGGCGCGCGCTCTTTCAGAGGGTTTTTTTTTCAAAAAACTGAGAGAGTAGGTGCTACCCATTTTTGAAGAGAAAATGAGTGAAATGAGATGTACAACATGAGTTCTCTCTCTCTCTCTCTCTCTCTCTCTCTCTCTCTCTCTCTCTCTCTCTCTCTCTCCCTCTCTCTCTCTCTCTCTCTCTAGCCAACACGTTTTCTGTTGCGCCTTGGCAAGCCAGGCTCTTTTGCACCCGTCCAATAATGAGGTTCACATGTTGTGCGCAGTCTCTTCAGGAGAGGATGCTACGGTTAGAGAGGCCTTGTGTATACTTATGGGTTCTTTTCAAGAATAAATGTGGATTCTTTAAGCAGGTGCTGGCCCTTTGCGTTTTTTGGCCTGTCTTCATATGCATCACCTACGCGTTCACCTTTAAGCAGGTGCTGGCCTGTGGTCTTGCTTTCACGAGACGCGAACGGGTAGTCTAGTGAGAGGAAAGCATGTCTTGTGTGAGGGAAGACTTGCATGAGGGGAATCATGGCCTGCTGTATCAAGGAAAGCTTGTGTGAGATAATTCGCATGAGATCAGAATTCCTAACGTGTGGCGGCTAGAGAGGGAAAGAGAGTGAGGAGAGCCGGTAGGCAACATGGGAGGGATTGGGGGTGCGGCTCGCACCCAGGTGGGCGTCTAGTTGTTAGCGGTAAACATAAAAGATGGCAAGGGTTGAACAATGTTGGAGGGTTGATTAGCAGGAGGAGGTGCATGATGTGACCGTCTCTCTCTCTCTCTCTCTCTCTCTCTCTCTCTCTCTCTCTCTCTCTCTCTCTCTCTCTCTCTCTCTCTCTCTCTCTCTCTCTCTCTCTCTCTCTCTCTCTCTCTCTCTCTCTCTCATGCGAGGTCCTGTTGTCCATGCGCTCTGTATGGCAGTAAGCATGGTGTTAGATGCGTAGTGGAGGAAAACTTGTTGCACAACGGGGCTGTTGTTGCCGCCCACGCAGAGGAGGCGATACAACCAAGGTTCGGGAAAGGTAGGGTGAAATGTAGGGAAGACAGAATATTCTTTGTTATTGTATTTTAATAAGAGTAGAGCGAGTATGTGTAGTAGAGTAGAGAGAAAGAGATGCACATATACATGCACGCATTAGTTCCGCACCTACAGGTTGTAAACTGAAAGTTTAAAGATTTTATTTGATTGCATGCTGGAGCTGACTCTGAGGAGGACGAATTCTCATTGATGTGGCACAACACATAAAAGAGAGGCGCAAAAGTCTTTTTCTGGCATCGACAAGAAGTCAAGCAGCATGAGTGTTGGAGACGAGCTTGCCGATGGGCATGCCGCCGTCCTGGTACACTTTGAGGTAGGTGCAGACGGAGCTGTCTGGCCTCGACATTTAATTGGAGGCGGCCCAGGAGATTGCAGAGAGGGGAGTCACCCCTGATTATGGAAATACGTGGATTCCACTCGAGGGTCAAAGATGGGCTGGTCCAGATGCTCCAAGCACGGGTGGTAGGGCTGGCATTGCAACCACGTAAGGTCGGAGGCTATGTCCATTGTCATGTGAAAGGAGCGACGGGTGCTATCCACAATTACGGGTGCTTTGTGAAAGGAGCGACGGGTGCTTTTGTTAAATGATATGATGTTAAAGAATATGCCCATTGTGCTATGGGCGGCTGGACACTGAATATACTATGTTGTAAATATACTTTGGATAATAGTTCAAAGAGAAGAAGAAGAGAAGAGCAGCTCGTTGAATGGCTGCTGCAGGGTAACGATTGTGTGTGTGTGTGTCTCGATGTGTGTTGGTGTGTGTAGTCTTCTTTCCTACCTTCTCCATCACTTGCGCACTCTACAAGGTGGTATCAGAGCTCAGTTTGAGGAGCTACAGTCAATACACAGGTTTCCGCAACTCTGAAAAACAACAAAAAAGAGAGGTTTTTTGGTCATAACTCCCTCACCCGAACTCGGAATACAGTGATCCAGGAGTCTATCTTTATATTTTTGGGCGTTCCGGACACATTGGCATACTCAGATTTGCCAAAATCTGCAATTTTCTGCAGCAAACAGCCAGCTCACACAAGCATAGGAGATGTCCAGTTTTGTACTCGGTAGTAGATTTACAGGTTACAGGTGAAGAATTCAGCATTTACACAGGTTTTGGAGAACGACATAGAGATTTTGCATCATGATATTGTGTTATTGAAGATTATGTTTGGTTGTTGTGGGTCCGTTATGGACAGCCGCCCATGTAAGAAAGGTTGTGGGAAGAAGTTGAGGCGGTTATATTATCAGATTGAGTACTTTGTGGTTATGTATGGATATGCAGTCAATGTATTTTGGAAAACTGCAGCCTTTGTGAGGGTCGAGTGAGGTTTTTTGAAGCCTTGCCTTGGGAGCTTTGGTACCTTGGCAAGGTGGATTAGGTACTGGAGCGAACCCCCGACTAGCCCCGCGAAAGACCTCATATGTCGTTTACGACTATGGGAAGAAGGTGGATGTATGGATATGTGGTACAGGACAGCGTATGGATTGCATTTGCATACACGTCCATGTGGACATTGTTTTAGAGTATTTATGCATAGTACTAAGTCAGTCTGTGGCAAAGTGAGTCAGTGGATTTTCCCTTGGCAGTGAGAGATTTTCTGTCAGTGTTTATGAGCACTTTGGTTAAGATTTTCACTTGAGATATTGTCCAAATACAAACGAAACTCTACCAAAATTTTATCAAAATCCTTTGAAAGAAATTGAGAGAGTGAAGATGGCAGAAAGTTCAACTCAAGTCACACAGATTGTTGGAGAGAAGCTGACCAGAGAGAACTACAGTGTTAAGACGGTTACGCCGCTAGCGGAAGCTAAATAGCGAGAACTCAACCAACAACAGAATTTGTCAGACGAGGACGGAGCTTGACCCGCAGGCGCATGGAAACAACTAGGTGGGTGTCAAATCACCTACTCGACCTTCTAATGACAATCACTACTAAGGAAATCAAATTTAAGTTCTAAAATACGCAAGTGACTGAAATCCGTACTACGCACGAATGTTATACGAAACAGGATCTAGAATCATTGAATCGATCTCAAACTCAAGGGGAAGTCTATACACTAGGTAAGAACAACACCCTAAAGACTTGAACTGCAAAATTAACCTATAACCACTCCGTGCGGTAAACGCGTATGAAGACAGGCCGAAAAATACAGGTGACCGAAACTTGACCCCGATGGTACTAATGTGTAGCTCTACTCGTTGTGGTTCTATAGATATGCTGCACGCTCTATTCCGACACACGAGTTGGAAGAAAACTCACACCGAAGCTCGTAGGAACTTACCACACATAGAAGCCGATAGCGCGCACTCTTGGTATCAGTGCGTAGCTCTCGCCGTTGCTAATACAATGGCGGTGTCGCTTCTCCAATGGCGGCTCCGTAGCTCGCGTAGCAAGTAGATAAGACTCTCTCTCTCTCTCTCAGACACAGTCACGGCGCTCAAAAACTCACTTTGATTAATAAACTGAATCCTTTTAGGTTACAAAAACTTTGGCTTATATACCTCAGCCTTGGAGGTGAGAACATCTCTAACTAATTACATTAGCAAGTGAAATTACTTCGGAATTACAAGCTGGAAACTCAATTGAGTCGTGTTACTTAATGAATGGCTCAAATCAAAATTAATGTCGGAAAGACATTTATTACAATCAATGGTTACAAAAATGATGAGTGTGAGCAAAAATGTGGGTGTGATCCTCTGCTGGCTCAACACTCCCCCCCTCCGCGCTCATGTCGTCCCTGACATGACTTTTATGCTTGGTCAATAAAGTCATGTCATCTTGAGCATCTGCACATGTGATTCGTATCGTAGGTTGCCGATGGTCAAGGTTGGGCCGAATATTTTGCTTTCGTGGGTGAAAAAGCCGGTGTAGAAAGCTTCTTCGAATGTTTGCATGTGGAAGCTAGGCAAAAACATAATCCTTTGGTATAGGAGGTGCAATACTTTTGGAGAAGGCTGCAATGAAAGATCATATATCATATCAGTCACTGTGTCAGCCGTCGATAGTAGACTCGAGGTCGTGGCTTTATCTGGCACGAACACTTCAATGCAAGCTAAGAGAGTCCTGCAGATTTTCTTGAGCATGTAAAGAGCCAGTAAAGAGCTTGATGGTGCCCGTTAGGATTTTCACCATGTAGGCTTTACCTATTCTCTCTCCTGCCTTTGGTCCTGGCATCCTGGGGTAATTAAGCCAATTTGGCTTCTTTTCTGCAATCCTGCCATGCTCTTTCTAGCTTCTGACTCTTGGCACCGGGCAGAAGGTTGCATCCTCCCGAATCTCCTTTGGTGCCTCTACCAAGTAGATGAGGTAGGCTGGGTATTTGTTCAGCCAACCTTTCCTCCATCTAGGCTGCGAATCTACAATCTTCTTTGATTGTTCCTCTTTTGTGATGTCACCTTCGTAAAGAGCGACATACTGCTCCTCCTCTATTCTCTTTTTGGTTTTTATCACTTCAAACTTCATCAAAGGGAAAGGCAGGCTGGGTTGCATCCACTCTTCATGGAGCACTTTTGTGTCTAATCCCTGAAGTCTAATGGAGATTAGGAGTCTCCTCTCCCATTCCATTTCCGCCTTGGCACTCTCCTCTGTTGACTTTGCTATTTGGTCATGGAGCCTTTGTTCTTCTTCTTCAGAGATTCCTGAAGTCGAGGCCACCTCGTGAACTGAGGCTGGATCTTCAATTGTGGTTGCCTCTCCAGTTTCTGGTAGCTCTATGGTTGCTCCACCTGATTCTTCTTGTGGTGTCTCTGTCTCTCTTCTTTGTTGCTCTTGTAGATCTTGGAGCTGTTTGCGGAGGGTCTCATTCTCTGTTCTTAGTGTTTGATTTTCTAAAGTGAGCCTCTCCTCTGCTGCCAATGATCCCTCCGCAATGTGCAACCTTTGCACTTGCTCTAATCTTAGCTCTCTTTGTAAGCTTCGGACCTGGTCTTCCAGAGCTCGTACAAGAGCTCCCTCTTGTTCGGTTCCTGCTCTGCTAGCTCTAGGGGTAGTCCTGAGCCTAGTGATTGTTCTTTCTTGGAGGTCGACTCTTTCCCTTAGCTCAATGAGCTCATCTTTATCCGCCTCCAAGTCGTCTTCCATCCGCTCCCTTGCTTCCTGTGCACTTGTTACTTCTCTTGAAGCCTCGGCTAGCTGGAGTATCAAGCCGTCTCTCTTGTTTTCCGCATCGTAGAGTGATGCTTTATGACTTTCAGATTCAGTCATAGCATCCTCTAATTTCCTCTGCAACTTGGCTTCCCTTTGTTTGGCTGTCTCAATCTCCACTTCTTTTGCCTTGGATCTTTCTTTGATCTTGTTGAGCAGTTCATACACCATGTGCATGTCTTTTTCATCTTCATCTGTCAACTCTAAAACTTTTTCTGCCACCACCTCAATTGGCTTCGGCTCTTCTAGTACGTTCTGCTTGTCCAGTTTCTCTTCACTCTCTTTTGTACTCTTTATTTTTTCCTCTGTCCCTCTCCGATCATCTTGTTTTTGTAGGTGGATCCCATAGACTGCCTCAAGGGCCTCTTCTTCAGTGTACCCTATCGCTACCAGATCCTCATAATCGTTTTTCTTTTGCTGAATTGGATCTATCTCCTTTTCCTTGGTCCCGGCCTCCGGCTTTTCCATACCAGCCGTGTCCATCTCTACTGTGGTCTCTTCCACAATGATTTCCGTCTTCTTCGGGCTTGGTACATCAGTAAAGGAGGGCTGATTGTCCTCAGTCATCTTGGATTTCCCTTTGTTTGCTTGCCCGTCTTTCTCTTGAGGTTCAGGAGACTCATCTACTTTCTTCTTCCCCTTGTCATCCTTTTTCAGCTCAGCTTTTAAAAGGTGTACTTCCTCTTCAGTGTATGGCTCGACAGGTTGCTGCTCCAGTATAGCCTCTGACTCCTCATAAGCTCTAATATATTGATCATATTGATCAACATGTGGCCTGGCTGAGCTAGTTCCGACTTTAGTGGGGTCTGGAACCCACTTTTCTTCAAAGTCCCCCTTTAGAGCTCTTTCCGCTCTAAACTGCTCCACCAGTCTTTCCATTCTTGCCGCTTTCTGACTTTTGGTTTGCTTGGGAGCAACCTTCTTCTTTGCTTTCTTCATAAGCGGCTCATCCACATCCTCTTCAGGTTCTGAAACTATTTCTAGTTTCCTGCGTGCTCTTGTGGACGCCCTCTTGGATACTTCAGGATGTTCTTCCTTCTCATCGGCTTCTCTGAGCCACTCATTTTGGGAGGGAACCTTTGGCCATTGATCTCTGGCTCCAATAGCTTCATAAGCTATTCTTGTCAGAACTTCAGCTCCTCCTATATACTTTGGCTTCTTGTTGTGCATGGCAATTACTTGCTCATGGATGTGTTGAGCGTAATTCACCTCCTTTGGCATATTGCTCTTCAATGCCCATGTGATGGTAGTTGCAATGGCATGGGGTGGTGTCATATACTTTTGCGGTCTTTTACTACAAATATGGAGAAACTGGTTGTACAGTCGGCAAAGGGTTGCCGCTCTTGGGTCCGCCATATCTCCATAGGTTGCATTTTGCTTCTTGGGCCCATAGACCTCTTTGTTGTGCAGCTTCAATGCGTCTGCAATGAGCTGTGGAGTGATCTGTAATTCTACTTTCTCTCCATCCATGGCTGTCAATGTGTCTTTTCCATCCTTCTGAATGGATGTTGCCAACTCGTACACTCTTCTTGTATCCACACCTGATGGTCTCGAGGTGAAGAAACTGTGCAAGTCTGCCCTTTCCAGGTACTTGCTGATGTCTTCTGACCTGCTATAATCTACCAATTCCTGTGGGATCATCGGTACATCCACCGCTTGCCCTTGAGGATCTCTGAAAGTCCCCTGGTAGATCTTTATTCCCTCTTTCTCCAATACTGCTTCCTCCACCCAAGTTTTTGTTGGCTTGAGGGTTTCTGCTGGAATGTCAAAGGGTTCCGCTTCTGCAAGAGCATCTTTGATTGTCAGTCTGTTTCTCTTCGTTGCCGATGACTTGGCGGAATCCATGGATCCTGTAACTCCAATTTCAGAAGTTAGCGTCTTTTTAGTACTGAAAGCCGAAATGAAGCTTTTAACTATTCAAATGACTTGAAAATTGAAACATGAGCTATTCAGGGCCTAAGGATGCAAGTTAGGTGAAAAAATATGCAAAATGGGCTCACAATCCAAATCTGCTTCCGCTTTGCTTGTGCTTGCCACAAACTCTTTGCGACCCAAACCTGCTTTGTTTTTTGTGTTGATTTCCTTGCCTTGAAATACCTAGAAGTGTCCGTTGATTGTACTGAAGGGAGTTCTTGTTTACAAATCTTTGGGATCCAAATTTGCTTGCTATAGCTTTGTGCCGTCATGAACTTCTTTGGAATCCAGATCTGTTTCACTGTCCTTGATTGTCTGGAATCACTCTGTTGTCTGGTATTGAAGACTCTGTTTTCCACCTTTGTGTTCTCTGGCACAACCTTTTTTGGTCTCCATACCAACTTTGACTCCTTTTTTTTCCAAGGTTGAGCTGTTATATTATTGCTTGTCTTCCTTATCCAATGTTGAGATTTCCTCGTCGAAGAGCAATCCAGTTGTGTAGAAACTTTTGGTTGCCATTGCTTCTTCTTTTTCTCTGGTTGTTGTTTGCCCTTGTTCGTGGATTCTTCCTTTGTAGTTGGCTCTGCTCCTTTGGTGAACTTAACTGATTGACTTTCACCTTCGTATTTGATAAGCATTGATTCAGAACTCCAGTCAATCATTGCATTGTATTGCTTCTGCCATGGTTGTCCTAGCAATAATGGATGTTGTGTATCTTGGTCTTCAACCACATAAAACATATGAGGATACACATATTGGTTAATCTGTATATGTAAAACTGTGCATCCGACAGTTTTGATTGAATTCTCAGAGTAACTCTTTAACTCTTGCTTGGCAGCTTGTAGTTTAGTGTCATTTGTCAATTGTCTATACAAACTGAGTGAAAGTAGGTTAGCTTGAGCTCCTGAATCCAATAGTGCTCTGGCTTTGATTTGGTTGGTTCCTACTTTGCATTCAATGATGGGTTCTTCTTTGTCATTATCCAGTTCTGTTATACTGACTGCGTTTATTCGTATTGCTCCTTCATTGCGCTGTTTCTGACGGAGTAGTTTTCTTTTCTCCATTCTTTCCTTCGCCTCGGCTTGCGCTTCCTCCAAAATCATTTTCTTTTTCTGGACACGTAGCTTTTCTTGATGTATTTTGAGAAGCATGTCTTGGGTTAGCGGCAAAAGATACTTTTTCACTCTGCATCCACTAATCCAATTGGGCATTTCTTCTCCGTCTAATGTAGCAAGCTTGACGGCTCCACTTGGTGATAGATCTTTAATCACCAGAGGTCCCATCCCTCGCTTTTTAAGCTTCTTAGCATGCTGTTTCAGAGTGTAAACTAGGACATAGTCCCCAACCTTAAACTCTTTAGTCCGCACATGCTTATCAAAAAATTCTTTTTGTCGCCTTTTTTGAGCGTAGATAGAAGCTACTGCTTTTAGGCGAAGCTCATCTAGCTTTTCCAGGTCATCTATTCTATCAGAAAGCTCGTGCCCTGTCCACTCTAGATCCTTAGCCACCCTTAAGGTTGAAATCAAGAATTCTATTGGTAAGATAGCATTTAGCCCAAAAACCATGTTATATGGGGTCGTTCCTATTGATGTTTTATATGCTACACTATATGCCCATAATGTTGAATGCAACTTCTGGTCCCAGTCAATTCTCGACTCAGATACAATCTTTGTGAGGACCGTACATATGGTTTTGTTTGTTGCTTCAGCTTGTCCGTTTGCTTGTGGATGATACGGGGCTGATTTCCTATGGATTACCATGAATTCATCTAGAAGGATCTCTATCACTTCATTTATAAAATGTGTGCCTCGATCACTCACAATTTCTATTGGAAATCCATATCGTACAAAGACGTATTCATATAGAAATTGTGCCGTGGCTTTTTGAGTTGCCTTTGCTTCGACCCACTTTGTTAGATAGTCTGTAGCCACAACGATGTATTGTGCATGAGTCTTATATACAGGAGGTGAAATGGGTCAGACATAATCAATCCCCCGTTTTGCAAAAGCTCTTGCCCCCATCATTGGTCTAAGCGGCATATCATCTCTTTTAAGTGGTACTTTGGTCCGCTGACAGTCATCGCACCGTTTAACGTATTCCTCAGCGTCCATATGTAATTTTGGCCACCATATTCCTGCGGCTAAGACAAGTTTTGCTGTCTTATCACCTGAGAAATGGCCTCCACCTACTCCTCCATGAGCTTGCTCTAGTATTATCACATACTCAGTCTCTGATGCACAAATCCTAAGCTGGTTGTCTTTACCTCTCTTATAGAGTTGATCTCCTATTAAAGCGTAATATCTAGCTTCTGTCTCTACAGATTTCTGACGAGCTTTTGACGTTCCTTCTGGGAAAGTTCTATTTGTGAGATATTCAACAATATACTGACTCCATTCTGGAGCGATCATTGTCTGATATAATGTCGAATACTCTGCTGGCGGTTTTGATGAACATACAATACATACAGTGACATATTCATGTACGCTTTCTTTCATTCCTGGCCAATAGACTCCCAATTGTAACAAATTCCTATATGTGTTCCTTCTTGAACAATGAAATGCACATTCCTGAACATGTGCTTCGCTCAAATATATATTATATTCCTCAGGATTGATACATAGTCGTAAAACATGATCATTTCCCAATTGATACAACCTTCCTGCAACCAATTGAAGATTCTTGGATTGCTGAATAGCAATATGTTTCTGGTTGTATTCTCTTCTATCGAACTCTCCTCCATAGGTTAATAGGTTAATGACATTTTGAGACCACTTCGGTATCATTTCTATGTTGAACAAGTACGCGTCTGGCATGTCGTCATCTACTCCTATAGGGTCTTCTCCATTCGTCAATCGCGAAAGATGATCAGCTCTAGAATGTGTTTTTCCTTTCTTTACTACTACCGTGAAGTCGAATTCCAGTAAGATAATGAACCATCTCACTATTCTCCCGGTATTGCATGGTTTATTCACTAGGTAGAGCAAGGCTTGGTGATCCGTAAAAAACACGAACTTGTTAGCTAGAAGATAATGCCGAAATTTCTTCACAGCATATATCATTCCTAATCCTTCTCGCTCTGTTGTGGTGTAATTCTTCTCTGCATTGTTGAGCTGTCGACTGGCATAACAGATAGGAAAATCCATGTTTCCTTCTTCTGGCTGAGCCAGAATGCATCCTATTGCATATGCCGAAGCATCTATATGCACATGGAATATCTTCTCCCAATCTGGTGATTTCAAGACTAGAGAAGTAATGAGTGCCTCTTTCAATTTCTTGAACGATTCCTCGCACTCCTCTGTCCATTCAAAGTTCACTATTAGCCTGTAAAGTGGTTGGCCTATTATAGCGTACATGTAAATGAATCGTCTATAATATCTGCAATGTCCCATAAAGCTCTGTACTTGTTTCGCATTGGTTGGTCTAGGCATATCCACTATAACTTTTATCTTCTCTAAATCCGTGGATATTCCGTTTTGTGAGACAATATGTCCCAGAAGTCTGCCCTGTCGGACCATAAACACACATTTCTCAGGATTGAGACAAATGCGATATGTCCTACATTTCTCAAATACTTTTCTTAGGTGTTCTAGATGCTCATCCCTCGGTAGAGAATGTACACATAAGTCATCCATGTATATTTCTAGAAACAACCTTAAGTATTCTTTGAAAGCATGCGTCATCAGCCTCTGGAAGGTTGTGGGAGCATTGGTTAGACCAAAAGGCATAACCCGATAAGCATAAATTCCCCACTCCGTTGCAAAAGCTGTTTTATGTTGATCTTCTAGTGCTATGGCTAGCTGGTTATATCCCGAAAAACCATCAAGAAAGGAGTAGGCTGTTTTCCCTGATACACGCTCTAGAACATGATCAGTTATCGGCAGGGGATAATTGTCCCTGATTGTTGCAGCATTCACTTTCTTTAAGTTGACACACACTCGGAGTTTTCCGTTCTTCTTGGGTACTACCACAATTGGAGATACCCAATCGGTGTGTTCAATCTCGTATATGAATTCAGCTTCCATTAGCTTATCTATCTCTTCTTTGATTCGCTTAGCAAACGTATCATTATATGTGTATGGTCTCTGTCTGCTAGGCTTTGCGTCTTGTTTTAGTGGGATTGTGTGTTGGCATATCGATGGGTCAACTCCCTTTAAGTCCTTATAAGACCATGCAAACACATCCCTATACTCTCTGAGAAGACTCAAAAGTCTCTCTTCCTCGCCTGGAGACAAATCTGTGGCTATGTACACCGGTCTAGGTGGCTCACCTGGAGCTGCTAAATCAACTTTTTTTGCATCCTCCGGTCCTTCATAAGATTCGTTCTCCTTTCTCTCTCGAATAGGTTGGGTTAATACCACCTTCCTATCCTCTATTGTGAATTTCCTATAGTGAGAGGGAACATCCATGTTTTCCTTGATTTTGGCGTTTTCGTCCTCTCCACTCTCAATTTCTGTTGTCCAAACTTCTTTCAGAGTTTTCTTGAGCTCTCTGTACTTGTTTCTACGTTCTAACTTGGACTCCGTGTGTTCTTTGTTGCGCTTGTTCTTTTCTGATTTTTCTGTTTCAGTTTTCGTTTCATTCCTTTGAACTCGATTTCTTGAGCCTCTTTTATTTTTTCGTAAGCTCTTTTGATCATTGCCTCTCATTCTTCTAGAAACCTTGTCCTTAACACAATCTTCCGCCTTTACTAGCATTAGGAATTGATTTTTCCCCCTTATTCTAGGCATCGGATTGGTTCTAACCCCCTTTGTTTTTTTCTTTGCTCTATAGCGTTTCTCGCATTGTTTAGTTTGGTTCGAAAAATCATAAAATCGGACATCCGTTATAATTTCTTCGTTTCCGCTTGAATTGTCCGTTGACTCGTTGTCTGCTTCATTTCCCCACTCTGGATGATCGGGAATGTCGTGAAACACCTCTTCTTCATTTTCCTTTTCCAGTGTATCGTTCTTTTCAGTTTCTTTTTCGAGTACAGTTCTCAACATGAAGTACGGAACCACGTCGTACCCGTCCTTGTCGCAAAATTTTGTTGTGGGACCATCCGGAATTGCACAAACATCTAGGGTTGCTAGAATGTGTGTCCATTCTAATGGTTCAAGCGTGTCCTCTGGAAAGGGTTCTCCTATATAAGTTTCGTCTTCGATAGCCCTTTCTAAAACACATTCTTCTCGTTTCAGACTTCCACATTTCGAAGCTCCACACATCCATAACTCCTTGGGTTTACCTAACCAAGCTGGAAATTCGGATCCCGCCAAAGTAGCTGAATCAAACTCCTCCACCGGTGTTCGGTTCACATCTTTGTAGCTATGGTCTTTCAGGTTCACACGTGTAGTGGTTTCCATATTTCTCAGGTATATGTGATCGTAGCCCCAATCCTGGACCATTTTCAACTGTCTCATGAATGGTCTTCCCAGTATGATATCATAGTTATTCTCCTTGCCAAAATCGACAATAGCAAAAGTATGTTTGTATTCAATGCCGCAAGAAGTCACTACAACTTTCTCTAATAACCCCATAGGTTTCTCCATGTGTCCATCTGCTAATTGGAGTTTCAACCTAGTCTTCCTTATTGCTGGTTTCCCCCATTTTTTCCAGATTTCTTTTGTAGCAATGGCTACCCCAGCTCCGCTGTCTAGTATTGCCATCGTCTTCACTCCTTGGAATTTAACTGGTAAGGTTGTATTCCCCTCTTCACCTTTGCACCTCTCCGACCTTGTTTAAGGGTACAGGCTTAGCGTTCTATTGTGGTTTACTCAGCTCTTGTATACCCTCTTGCAGTCTCGATGTTGGGTCTTTTATCCCAAATTTCTCCAAGCATTTTCCTACAGTGGTCCACATATGTGGTCTTAGCCTCAAAATCTCAGCTAGAGTGATAGTGCATGATACTGGTGTTGACAAGATCTCTATCAATCCTTGCGAGTCCATGACTTTTTCTGATGAGATTCTTCGTGAGGGAAGTGCTCTAATCTCGGATTTTGCTTCATACTCTCCTAAGTATGAAGGTAAGGTATTCAGTGAATGAGGTTTGCTCTCCATTGTTCTAACAGAGCCCCCATCTCCCTAGTAAGATTGCAGATCCAAGTCCACTTGAGATCCTGCCTCAAATTCCACTATGGGAGGATTCCTGATGTCCTTTTCCCAATTTTTCTGATTAGCTTGGCAACTTAGCTCGTTTGCAAAGTTTGCCTCTCTCACTTGTTTCCAAAATTCATTGTAATCCTCATCTCTTCCGTAAATCCTCTGTATGACTGGATGAGAACTCTCTATCTCCTGATCGGTTGTGTTCAATACTATGCGGTCATCCTTGTGTGTATCTTCAGGCTTTTGTGCACTGGGAGTCTTTTCAGCTACCCGTGAAATGATAGTCTCTTGCTGAATTGGGTTTTCCGTTCCACAATTCATTGTTTCTCTTGGTGGTTCTAATAAGGCTTGTGCAGTCTCGATCATTCTCTGGCACATTTCAAGTCTCTGCTTTTCCAATTTCGCGTTTGGGTATGTCATCCACCTCTGTTCTTGTGTTTGGTTGTTCTTTAACCTAGCTTCGTAAGCTCTCATCAGTGCGTCCAATGGTTCGTGCACTTTGTCGACTAGCACTGATCCCCCTGAGCTTAAGCTCGTTGTTTCTTTGATACTCTTTGGTTTCGTTCTTTCCGGGCTCATCTCTCGTTTCCCGTTATGACTCTCAAGTTTTTCTAATCTATCTTTAGTTCGCTTTAGTTCCTCAGCTAGAATAGCGTCTTCACGTTCTTTTGTCAACTTCATGCGTGCTTTTCTAGCTTTCCATGTGTTTCTCTGACTCCGCGGTCCTTGACTAACCACTTCAGTCGCTAACTTTCCATTCTCAGGTTCTCTAGTGGTTTTCTTAGCTTGAGCTCTAGTAACAACTTGGGTTGGTATCAGAGTTTCATTTTCAAACCCACTGCTCGTAGGAATAGTTTCTAGCATATTCAATGTCGTCTTTTGCACTTTGTTTGGATTCTTTGAACAATCCTCAATGAAGTGAGTAACCCCACACTCAGTGCAATAAGCGTTTATTCTAATGATTTCCGTATGTGGGCAAACATTCATCAGATGGTCACCTCCACACTTGTAACAGGGTCCTAGTGCTGGTCTTGGTCCCACTTGATTCGTCCTTTGTGGATAGGATGGTCTTTATCCTGTTAACCCTCCATGAGCTATGAACATCAATGTTCTTGCGTCCAAATTGTATCTTTCTTCATCAGAAGCACTTGTAACTGTTGGTGTTCCAACATTCCCAATCATGCCCCATGGTTCTGGTTGTTTGGGTTCTTCTGGTGGGTAATACACAGTTGGAGACATGTGTGCACCAGATTCTTCATAATAGGCTTGAACAGGCACTAAGGCTTGTTCTTCCTGATTCTCTAAGGTTGGTGCATATCTAATGCCCACTGGTCTTGCTCCTGGTAAAGGCGGTTGTTGTCCCAATACCGGTTGCAGTCTTTCTATCCCCATAGGTCCTGGTACATTTCCCGTTGGGTATCGAGGTACTGGATGTACTTGAGGTGGTGCTAATTGAGCAGGAGGTGCGTATTGACGCTCCCTTACATACCCTTTGTTGTAATAGCACTCCTCTGTTGGATGGTTTGTCCATTTTTGTTCAATAGCGCACCATTTCAGTGGTTTTGGCAATGGTTTTTGGTATGGTTCCATCCTTTTTAGAGCATCTTCTATCATTTGCTCTACAATTGGCATGGTTGTTGTTTGAACATTCTTTTTAGTGGTAGTCTCGCTCGCTACGGAGGAGGAGCTACTGGATGCAAAATCTGTATCCGCTGACATCTCTCCATAAACCGTACAGTTATCCACTAAGTACAATGCCTCTCTCGTTACTTTCTCGAAACTTGTACAAGCTTTCAAGTGCAAGTCCTTCTTGAGAGTGTCGTTTCTCAGTCTCTCAATAAAGAGAACAGATAGTCTGTCATCTTGTGGTCGTTCACGTACTGGACATCTCTCAATGTATTGTTTGAAGCGAAGTGAAGCTTCCTTCACTTTTTCGTGTTCTCTCTGTTTAAAAGCATATATTTGTGAGACCGTATTGTGCTTAATCCCTCGTTTTGAGAATTCCTCAGCAAACTCTCTTAGCAAATGGTCAATGTCCTGGAATCCCCCTATGTTCAGTGGTTGAAACCAGGTCAATGCCGTACCTTCTAGAGTAAGACCAAATCCCTCGTATTGTGTATGGAAATCTGTTATCTGCTCAGCTCTTAAGACTTGCTTAAAGAGTGACACATGGGCATACGGATCTCCTGAACCACCATACTTCTTTGGCATACACTTGGCTACTTGAGATGGTCTCATACGTCTATGGTCTGCTACCAATCTCATTGCTCCTGTGTCCCGGCTAAAGCTTTCTCTAGCATCATGGACTTCATGGGTTACCCTTGTCGGTTCCCCTGCCCTGAATCTACTACTAGGAGGTAAATGTGATGGTTCCGCTTTGAACCTTGGACCTGGAGTGGTATATGTGGGGATTGGAACTGCACTACCTCGATTCGTATCCATTGACTCTCTGGAATGTAATGATCCCATTGGTCCGAGTTTCGAGTACTGAGGTTGACTGAAAGAGTCAGCAGCCTGAGTTCTTTGTCCTCCTGTCGTCATTGGGTTTTGCACCCCATTTGTTGGTGCTGGTCTTTGTGAGCTAGAAGTAACATAATACTGATGTAGTGATCCCCCAAAGTATGTATATCCTTCTAATTCTTTCTTGCCCATTGTTGAGTATTGCCTCCCATACTTGTCGTAAGCGGCAATTTTCACTTCCGATCCCTCTGTGTAGGTAAAGACATAAAGTCTTTTTTGGTCTGTCAACTCTCCGGTGTAGGGTTCTTCACATCTATAATAGAGATCTTGCTCCCCATTATTATATTTGTATAGCCCCACATAGATGTTATCAGTGTTGATCCTTGTAGTTTCATTCTCTCTTCTAAACCTCGCATCAGGGAAGTTCATTATTGGTGCTTTCTCCTCGAGTTCTTCATCTACTTTGGCTTTGGTGCCCATCAATCCCCACTTGTCCACAATGTTAGGGTTTAGGACTACCAAGTACATGGTACCCTCGTCATCTAGATATCTATCTCCGCTGTAGCTCACAGGCACTAAGTCCTTGAACTCACTAGGTCTCTCCTCTATCTTTACACAATAGCGGTCCATTCCATCTTTGTAGATCTTGGCACCCTGCTCATTGTCGTACTGATATTTTATGAACAATAGCTTCATTGTGGCGGAAGGGTTTGATGATCCTGCTGCCATATTTTCTCTGTTGTTCAGGTTCAGGTATTCCATGTGTTTGGTGAAAATCTCATAAGATCTCTCCGAAGAAGTATCAGAGACACTTCCTTCAAAGATCGGCTCTAATGGTTGCACCCAACTTTGGTTTACACTTCCCTCGGTTGATATGACACTTGCTGGTTCCCCTTGTTTTGGTTGGTTATTCTGGAGGTTCCTGCCCAATCTCAAATTCATCAATTCCCCTAAAGGACTTTAACTTTTTCGTCTCGGCAATTTGTTTTCCTCAAGTTTTTTTTTTTTTTGGTCAGAATTGATCCAAACTGATTGATACTTGACCAATTGTTTAATCTTGTCAGTTGGACAACTTCTGTTTCATCAAGTGAGAATTTTGTTGCAGTTATGCTGAAAAAGACATTATACGCGAATGATGTCTTTTTTCACAGATTTGGACTATTTTGGTTATGCTCACTCTCAGTAGCCCCCTTATGCTCTGTCCACTCACAAAATTCAGTTTGAACTCTGTTTGAGCAAGTTATGGCTAATTTAGGCTTTTCTTGGCAATTTTCCGCTTTTGACTTGTTTTGGGTCAATTGTGATCCAAATGGGATGAAACTTGAAATATAACCTCTAGACAGCTATTACAATGGATCTGTGTTGGCAAAGTATCAAAATATGTCCAAAATTAGGTCAAAGACATTATACGCGTATGATATCTTTTTCATCAATTTGGGTCAAGACTTGATATTTTTGCTTTCTACAGTGTTTGTAACAATCTTGTCAGGTCAGATATCAACAATAAGCAGTGGATGTGCCAAAAGACATTATACGTTGATCCGAGCCTATCACAAATTTTTGTATATCGTATTTTGTTGGTTTTCCTTGCTTCTAGAGGTTTAAAATAAAAGAAAGAGTGAGAACAACCTCTTGGAAAAATTTTAAAAAAATGATTTTTTCTTGACTAGTTCACCGGAGGTGAAAGGTAGAGGGAGAACCTAGTGGTAAAGGGAAGGGAAAATATGTAAATGTGAAAAGAAAAGATATGATGTGGTTGTGGAGCCATGCACCCATGATTCAAGGGACATGAGTGGCTCATATCATCATGGCTTTGGAGCCATATGATGATTCAAACAAATGGGACCCAAGTGGAAGACTTGGTAACGGAAGAAACCAGGCACATGATTTTGTTGAATTTTTAAAAAATACTTCCACTCCGATCCAAGAAAAGTTGTCTTCATCAAAGTTGTAGCTGACAAGCTGAAGATTCTGGCCATATTTTTTTTATAATTTTTGCACCTACGGTCTAGGAGATATGGCCAAAATGGTGGACGGCAATTTTTTCAACTGTGGTGGAGACCACCCCCCTACCTTTACACACACACACCCTTCCTTTTCCACATTGAGACCTTCTTTTAAATCAGCCTTTAGTCTTCTCACCCTCCTCTCCTTCCTCCTCTCTCTCAAGCTCAAAAACCCATCAAAGTTCCTCTTCTAATCACCTCTCAAGTCATGCTTAATCTTGTTGTAATTCATAAGTTCTCATTCAACCCCTTTCTATTATTACTAGATATGTATTGATTTTATGTAGATTCTTTACATTTTAAAATAAGGAAGCTCTTGGACTCAAGCTATGGTGGAAGGAGTGAAGACAACACAAGTGATGATGGAGCTAATTGGTCAACAAATCACTTGGAAGGAGCTTCTTCATTGGTTGAATGTCCCTAATCAAGCTTCATTTGTACAAATTACACCTGTATCTTAACCTCACTCCTAATCACTCTCTTTCCTATATAAAGAGGCCTTCCCCTTTGTAATTTCAAGCCTCCCTCAGCCCATTGAGCCTTTGTATCACTCACCATGAGCCCATAAGCTCATTCATTCACTCTATTCTTGCACATCCTAGAGTGCAAATTGTTTCATGCTAGTAACCTCTCCTCCTCTTACTTGTGTTAATTAAGTGAAATGTTGTATATGCGTGTGAGAGTGTTTGATGTGATCTTGGCTAATCCTTGAGTGATTGTTTGGTAATCTATATGCTATTTGTGTTGGGAGTGTTTGAAGTCATCCATTCCTTGTGCACACACCACGATTAATGCTTCATTCATAGTGCTCTCTCTCTCTCTCTCTCTCTCTCTCTCTCTCTCTCTCTCTCTCTCTTTGTGTAGCGGTCCTAGTCCACGCTTCCAAGACTAGGTGGTGCCCTCATCTCATTTCCCTTGTGGCGCAATGGAGTTTGTTTTGGTGTAGAGGCCGCCATTCCAAATTTCCTTCGTCATAAATTGGTGCCCCCACTGAGGAGTTCTCAAGCAGCACTCTATCAATCCTATGAAGGAAGATCCATCAAATTCTCCGAGACTTCCACTATGGTCTCCCCAAGAAGCTCGAGAAAAGAAGCGTCTTTATCTACAAACGGCACGTATGCGGGTAAAGAGAGTTAACTACACACACCCTTCTTTGCTTCAAGGAAAATCTTGTAGTCATCAAGTCCCTAGGTCAAAAAACTGTGTTGAGTGCTTTGTGGCTAGTGTGAAGACACTTCCTTTGAAGCCTCGACTTCAGGTGGTGAAAGCACTCTCAAACTCGGGTATTAACAAGTTTTTGGAGGGGGAGCTACACATCAATGGGGTGCGGTATTGGCAAGAGGCTACATATGGTGATGCACTCCAACTACTACTAGCAAGAAGGCTCAAGGTGGTTGAGAGGGTAGCCATCGAACCCTATGAACTCTACAAAGCTGAAGATGGTCACACCAAAGCTAGGCTAATCACCGGTGAGCAAATTCTTCGCATCTCTCAAATGGTGGGATCCAAGAGAGCTCAACTTCAATGAAGTGCTTCATGGAAGGTTGTAATTAATGCACCAATGAATAATCCCATTTTCCACAACTTTCAATCAGTTCAGAATATTAGGGTGAATGTGCGCATTGATAGAAAGATTTTTTTCCAACAAAGATTGGTCTTCTATTTTGCAGCTGAGAGGTTGAGAGAGATATTGCTGTCCCCTGACCCTATAATATTTCCTATTTTGGAGTATAATGTATCTTTTGATGTTCACATATTCATCTTGCTTTAAGCATACTCCATGAATCATAGGGATTTATATGGACCTTTCCAACCTCTTGCTAGACAAACTGTGCATATAATAGCTAGCACAAAGCTTAGGTTCCAAAACATCATAAGGGACTTACTAGGCCCTCGTCGTCTAGCTGAGATTAATGCATCTATCAATCCATTTATTCTACCCTTAATAAGATATGATTTGGACCTAGACGTTTTCATCTTTGTGCTATATTGAGAGGAAGGCAACCCACTTTTATGATGGCTTTCCCAAATTTTTTCGGGCGTAGTGGGGAAAATGCTGGGGATTTTTTGGATAACTTGGAGATGGCTTTCCTTGTCTCCGGGAGGGATGACGAAGCAGTGAAATTGAGAGCTTTTCCTTTGGTGCTCAAAGAAGAAGCTAGGGTATGGTTCCAGGCTCTAGATCCAACCCAAAGAATTGATTGGGAGGGATTGAAGGTGGCTTTCCTATGAAGATTTCAACGAGCCAATTCGGCAGAAGAACTATGGCAACGACTTCTGTCCCTTCATCAAGTTGACCCTCATGGTTATGCAACCTATGAGGAAGGTTTTTTGAAACTTTGGGGGCAATGGTCAGACTCACTAAACCCTGGTGAGCGAGCTCCCAATTGCCTCCAAAAGGATTGATTTATCTCAGGTTTGTACCCCTTGCTAAGGGAGAAGGTAAAGGGCAAATTTCCAAATGCTTTTGAAGATGCCTTAAGAATTGCTAGGGAAAAGAATAGAAAGATTCTCTATCAAGCCCAAGCTGGCCAGCTAGCTTTGGGAGGCAATATCACAACTATGGAAGCTTCTCACATACCTCCAAATGTGCCTAATGCACCAGACCTCAATAGAGGTCAACAAGAAGATATGCTCCAACAAATAAACAATCTCACAAACCAGCTAGAGGGGTTGAGAGTAAATCTTGTGCAGGGTGTAAGGAGGCCTATTGAGGGAAATGGTGGGAATCGGCCACCAATGCGACGTCAAGCAAGGGAAATGTTGTGTTACAATTGTGGGGAAATTGGCCACGGCATGTATAATTGCCCTCATCCCAGAAGATATGACTACCCTGTCAGAGGTCCTCGACAACAAGTAAGTCCACCCCGTACTAGAGCTCAAGCACAAGAGCAACCGCAACCTCAAATTTTGCAGCCACCTCGTGCTCAAGCTCAAGCCCCTGCTACTCAACCAAATGTGAGCATCATAAGGATGGAGGAGGTCCTCAAGGGCAGAAGCAACCAGGAAGAAATAGCTAAAGGGAAGATGAAGATAGATGAAGTGGCTACAATGCCTATCAAACGTGTGCGTGTCCAAGATGAAGTAGGTAAAGAAACAAGCAAGGATGCAAGCAATGAAGCAAGTACATCTCGGGCAACTAAAGATGAAGCCAAGAAGAGAAAGACCCGTACTAGGTCTCAAATTGACATCTCTGATTTCCCTATGGGATCTCGGACACAACCTTATGACTTGACAGCTGATGTGAGTTCTCAAGGACCAAAGATTACTTGGCCACAACTACGTCATATCTCCCCAAAGCTTCGACGACAATGGTCAAAAATGGTGAGCACGAGAGCAAAGCGAAGTAAGCTAGTAAGTGTAATCAAAGCATATGGTCTCAAGGATATAGTGCCTTTGGTGGAGGCTCAAATCAAGGGACAACGGATTCCAAAAACTTACATTGACAGTGGAGCAGAGGTTTGTGTCATGACAGAAAAGCTAATGCATCAATTGGGTTTAGAGGTAATGGAATCATCAAACTTTAGGGCAAAAATGGCCAATAATGTCTCTGTCACTTGTGTGGGTGTAGTGAAAGCTTTGAGAGTTTCTGTTTTTGGAATCACTATAGAGGTTGATGCTTATGTGATGCCAGTAAAGGGAGAAGGATACCCCCTTATTTTAGGACGACCTTGGCTCATGGGTATAGGAGCTAGGCAAGATTGGGCTACAGGAGACTTGGAGTTGAGGCCTCGCATGGGTGGCCATAGTCGGAAGGTGGTTTATAACCTAAAGAATGGGCGACAAGAGAACCTTGAACTAGAGACGTCAGCTGATGAGTGGAGCTCAAGTGGATGCTCCTCATCCATGGACGAGGAAGAGAGTTCAAGTGAAGAGAGTGATAGCACTCTCGAAGTCATGGGCGTCACCATAAAGGAAACTACCTCATCAGAAGACAACCCAAGGATCCAAATGAAGAATGTGTGGGATGCCAGCCTAGAGGAGATGTTATCCAAGGATATAAAGGAAGAAGAAAAGGAGGGTTATGTAAATGTTCTCCAGAAGCATGCATCATTGTTTATTTCTGATTACACTCACATTACAGGTGTCACTGCAGTGAAGCATCATATCCATCTAAAAGAAGGGAGCAAGCCAGTAGTACAAAAACTAAGAAGATTAGGAGTTGTGCAACAAAATGCACTGTTGTCTGAGGTGAAGAGACTCTTAGAAGCAGGATTCATATACCCAGTAGAAGATTCAGAATGGGTCTCCCCAGTAGTGGTGAGGCCAAAGAAGAATGGTAAATGGCGAGTGTGCGTGGATTACAAGCCACTAAATGCTGCAACAAAGAGGGACCACTTCCCTCTCCCATTTCAAGATGAGATTCTAAATGAAGTAGCAGGCCATGAGAGATACACAGTGTGTGATGGCTACTCTGGCTACTTTCAAATACGCATTGTAGAGGAGGACCAGAAGAAGACTACTTTCATCACACCATGGGGATGTTTTGCATTTCGAGTCATGCCTTTTGGTCTCACCAACGCTCCAGCCACCTTTCAACGATTCATGAACATGGTCTTCCAACCTTACTTTGGTAAGTCCATAAGGGTTTTCATAGATGACTTTTGTATTTACAGCTCCAAAAGTATGCATCTCGGCAAGATTGATGAAGGATTTACTCGTTTAGCTAAGCTGGGTGGACAACTAAACAAGGACAAATGTCACATTGGGGAAATCAAGGTTACACTATTAGGGCATGTAGTGTCCATTGATGGAATCGAGGTAGATCCTGAAAAGATAGAAACATTGCTAAATCTACCTTCCCCAACTTCCATCAAACAATTAATCTCCTTCTTGCAAAAGCTAAGATATTTGAGTAGATTCATACACTTACTCTCCCAAGTGATATTTCCTCTACAACAGCTGACTCGTCAAGAGACGCTTGTTTGGAGTGAAGAAAGTGAAGGGCATTTTAGAGAGATTAAAAAAATGTTAGGGTCACTCCCTGTAATCCTCCAACCTTGTTGGGAAGAAACATTCTTTGTAAACCCTAGTGTGGGAGAAGAAGCCATTGGTGCTGCCCTCCTACAAAAAGATCCAAAAACCTCCTTTATGAGGCCTGTGTATTTTGCTAGCCGCCTCATGGAAAACACAGAGAAGGCCTACACCCTAATGGAACAGCTAGTGTTAGCTCTCATGTTTGCGGTAACCAAATTTCGGCCATACTTGCTGCCGAAGAGGTTTGTAATTATCACTGTGGAGGATATGTTTCCCTATGCACTACAACATATGGAAATCTCTGACAAAATAGCAAAGTGGGTGGTGCGACTTCAAGAGTTTGATTATACAATACAGCTTGAAAGAACAACTCGAGCATGCTTAGCCGACATTTTAACAAACAAGTGCTATGAAAAAGTTTGCCATTTGAAGAGAAAGGAACTTCCGCCACCTCCAGCTCTAGAGGCTTTGGTCAATGCTTATAGCCTCTACTTTGATGGAGCATACAAGAGAACCAAGGATAAGGCAGCTGCAGGCATCGTGGTCATATCCCCATTGGGAGAGAGGATCCATGGTGAAGGGATCACTCTAGAAGATGTCCACTCCAACAATGAAGCAGAATATCATGCTCTAATTCATGGCCTTTGCTGGTGCCTCGATAATTCAATTAAGAGATTAAACGCTTTTGGTGACTCCATGCTTTTGGTAAGGCAAATGCAAGGTACATGGGCTTGCAAAAATGCCCGTCTCTCTACTAAAATGAGAGAAGCAAGAGCTCTTATGAGGAGATTTAGGGAGTCACAAGTACATCATGTACCAAGAGACCAGAACAAGGATGCAGACCACCTAGCATCATCAAAGTTAAATGAGTCAATAGTGGGAGCAGTGGCCATCAAACTTCCACTTCAGCAAGGCAAGGAGGACTTGGAAGATATTATGCACATTCTGGAGCAAGGAGAGGCTCCTAAACACTTGAATGCAGGGGAAAGGCGATGGTTAGCTAGGAAGGCTACCAGGTATCGCATAGTAAATGATGACTTGTATTGTCTTGGTAAGGATAGTGTGCTTAGGAGAGTTCCTTTGAAGAGTGAAATTGAAGAGATTTTAAAAGCTTGTCACGATGATATGTGTGGAGGACACTTTGCACACGACGTCACTAGTAGAAAGGTTCTACAAGCTGGGTTTACTTGGCCAAGTCTTCATCGTGATGTCAAATATTGGTGTCAAACATGTGATGAATGTCAGAAAGCAGGACCACGACGGCTCATAGCTGAACCTCAGAACCCAATAAAGGTATATGGGCCCTTTGAGAAGTGGGGAATTGATGCCATAGGGCCTCTACCACGCACTCAGTCAAGTAAAGAGTACATCATCATGGGAGTAGACTACATGACTAGATGGGCTGAGGCTATGCCGACCAATAGAATTACTGCTAAGGATGTGAGTCAGTTCATCTTTGACCACATTTGTTGCCGGTTTGGCACCCCTCTTGAAATACTATCTGATAGAGGACCAGGGTTTAGAGCAGACTTGGTAGGAGAACTCATGAAGAAGCTAAATATTCAGCATCAACACTCTACTCCTTACTACCCTCAGTGCAATGGTTTGGTGGAAAAGGTAAATGGAATCATTTGCAAAATTCTCACCAAACAGGTACATGCCAGGCGCCAAGATTGGGACAAACACCTGAATGGAGCTCTATGGGCCTATAGAACCTCCTTCAAAACCACATTAGGGTACACACCCTTTCATTTGGTTTATGGAAAGGAGGCGCTTTTGCCCATTGAAGTGAAGTTAACAAGTCTTCGAATATTGGGTAGCCAGGTAGGCTCTCAAAAGGAGAAAGTACATCAAAGGATCATGGATCTAGAGAGGCTGCAATTGGATCGTGAAGAAGCCATCAACCACTATTCTCAAGAAGCAGAGAAGCGCAGAGAAAAGTTCAACAAAAAGCTAGCATCCAAAGACATCAAAAAGGGATCTCTGGTGCTTCGATATGACAATCGCTTCGACACTCGTAAGGATGGAAAGTTTATTTTCCGATGGGAAGGCCCGTTTTTGGTCACCAAAAAGTTCAAAAACGGCTCTTACAGACTTCAAGACATTGATGGTAAAGTGCACAAGACCAGGACAAATGGATGGCGTCTAAAGCCTTATCACATCAGGATAAGGTCAGCTCAAGATCAAAGAAAGTGATCCTCTGCTGGCTCAACATACAGCATATGTTCTTACATGATGGAGAACTTTATCATGGGCAAAGGTTTATGGGATTATATTACAAGTGAACAAGAGTGTCCCGAGGTTGGTTTGGAACCAAATAGAGAGAATGTTGAAGCACATAAAACATGGCAAGCAGGAGTAGAAGCTTACAAGAAGTGGATCGAGAATTCAAGGAAAGTGATGCATTGGATTTCACTATGCATTAGTGACTTCTTTATACCACATGTGAAGAAGGCTCAATCTTCAAAGGAAGCATGGGAGATACTAGCAAGAATGAACAGCTCCAATACAGAACCACGAAAAGTTCACTTGAAGCAAAGGTTACATTGTGTATGGCGAGGAAATAGATCCATATCAGATTATGTGACAGAGATAAAGCAAATACAGGAAGATCTTGCGAGCATTAATGTTGAAGTTCCAAATGATGACTTAGTTTCAGTGACATTGAATGGTTTGGGACCGGAATACAAGTCATTGGATACATCTATATCTGTTCGAGGACACATGCCTGATTTTGAAGAGTTAGTAAACCTTTGTTTGCAAGAAGAGGTAAATTTAGGCAAGTCAGGTCCTTCTACATCAAATAACAATTCCAGAGATCAGGTTTTTTACTCTAGAGGTCGTGGAAACAATAGAGGTGGAAGAGGAAACTATGGTTGTGGAAACAATGCTCGAAGAGGTCAATGGAAAAACCAACAAAGTCAAAGTTACAATGATTATAGCCAAAGAGGCAGGGGGAGAGCCCGAACTCGTGGACGTGGAGGTGGACGATTTGTACATCCTCAAAGAGATGGATATTGTAACAGATGTGGCATTTATGGTCACTTTGAAAGAGAATGTTACACAAGGCTAAATCAAAATCGTGATCGTGGTGGAAGAGGCCCAGGTTATGGCATACATGGAGGAAACTTTGTTGGATACAATCCTCATGATCAAAATATATATGACAATAGATCGAGTGGACATTTATTTCCTATGGAGCATGTTGTTGGAAGCATGGTGGAGCCACATCATACAGATGATTGGTATTTAGATAGTGGTGCCACAAATCATATGACATATCATGGTGAATGGTTTGACAGAAAAGAGAAGTTAGAAGAGGATGAGTTTGTCGCTACAGGTGATGATACTATGCATCGGATTACACATGTTGGTTCAGTTCCATTGCTAGAAAAAGACGGGACATACAACACATTGGGAGATGTTCTATATACGCCTTCAATCACAAAGAATTTAGCATCAGTTGGACAAATGACAGATCAAGGGTTGCAAGTCCGTTTTAATCGTTATGGATGCTTCATAGAGGAGTTTCACAAAGGCAGACCAGGCAAGATATTGGCACGTGGAAGAAAGAAAGGTCGCTTGTTCTCATTGGAAGCTGGAGATCCATGTTTACACAGTGGTATGTATGCAAACAAATTAGGCACTCAAGATGATTGGGAAAATTTATGGCATAAGAGAATTGGTCATGTCAATTTTAGAAGACTAAAGCATATGCAATCAAATCAAATTGTATGTGGATTACCAAAGTTTGGCAGATTGAATTTTGATCATGTTTGTGAAGCTTGTCAATTTGGAAAGCAATCTCGTTTACCATTTCCAAAGAGGGGGAGAATTAGACAAAGTCCTTTGGAAATTGTTCATTCAGATATTTGGGGACCTTGTGATCATGCTACACCAAATGGTTGTCGATATTTTATCACATTTACGGATGATTACAGTAGAATGACATGGGTTTACTTTCTAAAGGCAAAGTCAGAAGCATTTGAGGTATTTTTGGAGTTCAAAGTTATGGTTGAGAAAGAGAATGGTTGTCAAATTAAATGCCTACGTACAGATGGAGGGGGGGAGTACATGTTACACAGTTTTGATGATTACTTACGTGAACAAGGCATAAGAAGATAGATTACTTGCAGATACACACCACAACAAAATGGAGTTGCTGAGAGAAAGAATAGAGTCATAGCAGAGATTTCAAGAGCCATGATGAATGAGATGAATATGCCATTAACATATTGGGCTGAAGCAGTTCATACAGCAGTACACATTATGAATCGAACACCAACAGCTGCCATTCATGAAATTTCACCTTATGAGAGACTTTATGGGATCAAACCAACAGTTTCCTACATGAAAGTTTTTGGATGTGTTTGCTATGTTTATGTGCTAAATGAATCAAGAAAGAAGATGGAGCCAAAGGCAGTGAAGTGTATATTCTTGGGCTACCCAGTTGAAAAGAAAGGTTACAAGTGCTATGATCCTACGACAAGAAAAGTTTATGTCAGTAGAGATGTCAGATTTTGTGAGCATGAACCATGGTATAAACCAAAGCCAGTGATGATAGAAGATGAGTATGAAGAGCAAGAGAATGTGCGTCATGTTGTTGATAAGACAGGACCATCAACAAGAACTATTTCATGACCACATATGGCAGAGGAGAGTACAGGAAGTGTCAACCCATGGAGCGGTCGTTTGCGAGATAAGAAGCAAGACGAGAAAGGCAAGAAGAAAGTGGTTGAAGAGAGTTCTGGAGATGAAAGCCTCGATGAAGAGCATGGTTTACCACATTTGAGGACACCTGGTAGTAAGCATATTGAGAAATATGTACCCCCATATGAAAGAGTTGAAGAGAAGAGTGCACCACAGTTGAGAAGATTAGAGAGGGTGTGTTATCCAGTTGATAGATTGACATACAACGGTTACATGCGTACACATTATGCATACGTGGTTTCACGTGTGCAACATAAAGAGCCTACATGTTTTCAAGAGGCAATTGGAAAATCAGAATGGGAGTCAGCTATGGATGATGAGATGGATGCTCTTGTGAAGAATGACACTTGGGATTTGGTTCCCTTGCCAAGTGGAAAGAAAGCAATTGGTTCAAAATGGGTATACAAAGTCAAGTGCAAGTCAGATGGTAGTGTGGAAAGATACAAAGCGAGGCTTGTTGCTAAAGGTTATGCACAAACAAAAGGTCTTGATTATGATGAGACATTTAGTCCAGTTGCAAAGATGACAACAGTCAGATTGGTGATAGCAATGGCAAGTATGTTCGATTGGAAGTTACGGCAAATGGATGTGGATAATGCATTCTTGAATGGTGACTTGGAAGAAGAAGTTTATATGATACAGCCGGAGGGTTATCAACATCCAGAGTTTCCATATTATGTGTGTAAGTTGAAGAAAGCATTGTATGGTTTGAAGCAAGCATCTAGAGCTTGGTGTGAAAAGGTAACCAGATTCTTGAAGAAGATTGGATTTAAACAATCTACTGCTGATCACTCATTATTTTTGAAGCATGTTGATGGAGAGATCGTCGTTATTGTTATCTATGTTGATGACTTGATTCTCACTGGAAGTCATGCTGAGCAAATTTTGCATGATTGATTTGGTGTGTGTGAAGACAAATGATCGATATATTCACAAAAGCTCTTGGAAAGGAGAAGTTTTTCTACTTTCGTGAAGCATTGGGAATCCATCATATGCAAGCTCACTCTGAGCTTGAGGGGGAGTGTTAAATAATATGATGTTAAAGAATATGCCCATTGTGCTATGGGCGGCTGGACACTGAATATACTATGTTGTAAATATACTTTGGATAATAGTTCAAAGAGAAGAAGAAGAGAAGAGCAGATCGTTGAATGGTTGTTGCAGGGTAACGATTGTGTGTGCGTGTGTGTGTGTGTCGATGTGTGTTGGTGTGTGTGTGTGTAGTCTTCTTTCCTACCTTCTCCATCACATGCGCACTCTACAAGAGTTTTCATATTATGTGTGTAAGTTGAAGAAATCATTGTATGGTTTGAAGCAAGCATCTAGAGCTTGGTGTGAAAAGATAACCAGATTCTTGAAGAAGATTGGATTTAAACAATCTACTGCTGATCACTCATTATTTTTGAAGCATGTTGATGGAGAGATCGTCGTTATTGTTATCTATGTTGATGACTTGATTCTCACTGGAAGTCATGCTGAGCAAATTTTGCATGATTGATTTGGTGTATGTGAAGACAAATGATCGATATATTCACAAAAGCTCTTGGAAAGGAGAAGTTTTGCTACTTTCGTGAAGCATTGGGAATCCATCATATGCAAGCTCACTCTGAGCTTGAGGGGGAGTGTTAAATAATATGATGTTAAAGAATATGCCCATTGTGCTATGGGCGGCTGGACACTGAATATACTATGTTGTAAATATACTTTGGATAATAGTTCAAAGAGAAGAAGAAGAGAAGAGCAGCTCATTGAATGGTTGTTGCAGGGTAACGATTGTGTGTGTGTGTGTGTGTGTCGATGTGTGTTGGTGTGTGTGTGTGTAGTCTTCTTTCCTACCTTCTCCATCACCTGCGCACTCTACAAGAATTTCCATATTATGTGTGTAAGTTGAAGAAATCATTGTATGGTTTGAAGCAAGCATCTAGAGCTTGGTGTGAAAAGATAACCAGATTCTTGAAGAAGATTGGATTTAAACAATCTACTGCTGATCACTCATTATTTTTGAAGCATGTTGATGGAGAGATCGTCGTTATTGTTATCTATGTTGATGACTTGATTCTCACTGGAAGTCATGTTGAGCAAATTTTGCATGATTGATTTGGTGTATGTGAAGACAAATGATCGATATATTCACAAAAGCTCTTGGAAAGGAGAAGTTTTGCTACTTTCGTGAAGCATTGGGAATCCATCATATGCAAGCTCACTCTGAGCTTGAGGGGGAGTGTTAAATAATATGATGTTAAAGAATATGCCCATTGTGCTATGGGCGGCTGGACACTGAATATACTATGTTGTAAATATACTTTGGATAATAGTTCAAAGAGAAGAAGAAGAGAAGAGCAGCTCGTTGAATGGATGTTGCAGGGTAATGATTGTGTGTGTGTGTCGATGTGTGTTGGTGTGTGTGTGTGTAGTCTTCTTTCCTACCTTCTCCATCACCTGCGCACTCTACAGCTTTGTGTGAGGTTATTGTGACACATCTTAAGAGACAGATGTTGGAGGTCTTCCCGACTGGGTAGCACAATGAGACAATAAGTAGAAGACAGTTTTCAACGGAGAGAGAGAGAGAGAGAGAGAGAGAGAGAGAGGCTATCCTTTCCATGTCAGAGATTCTTCCTTTGCTTTCCTCTTCATTGCTATTTCCTTCCAAGCTGAATGGCAATGATTACACCCCATTAAAAGGAAGGAGAGAGAGAGAGAGAGAGAGAGAGAGAGAGAGAGAGAGAGAGAGAGATGATCCCTATCCATTCTCACGTAGCATAGATATGGAGGTCCATGGGGCGAACTGAGGAGGAGGGTGTCAATCTCATCAAGGGCAGGCTCAGATCAAAGTCGACGTTTGGTATCTCTAAACGTTCCTGAAGACCCATAATAACTTGATGTAGAGTGAGAGAGAGGAGAAGAAGAAAAAGAAGTGAAGAGCTCCCAAACTCTCCTTATTCATGAGATTATTTTAGTGGCAACAACCTTACCTTTTTAGTGTAAAGCTTGTGGTTTAATCCTTTGATTGGGGGGCTGAAATTGGAGACGAATATCAACATGCCATTATAATGGTTCCAACTGTTCTAGCCTATCAAAGAAAACACTCTACCCAAACCTTGTTCAAAGGGTTTTGTCGGTCAAAAATTTCTAATTGATTTACCATAAAAAATAGGTGCAATCTTCAATTAATTTTTTTGTTGTTGTGCTTGAAGTCACCTTAGAAATCATGTTTGGTTTTTGTTTTGTATATGTGCCTTGCCCTATCTCGCTCGTTTTATGGATTGTTCAGAGAATCTCGCTCGAGCTTTGAGATTCCTCGTTGGTTTACAGGGCTTAGCACTCCCTATTCGGGGGGATGAGCTACTGGAAACTGAGTTTGCTGATGACTCAGCCTTGTACTTGGATGGCCAGGAGGCCAACCTTCACAGGTGTGAGCAGACTCTTGAGACCTTCTGTTGTGCATCTGACACACTGATCAACTAGAGAAAGATAGTGGCTTTCTCCGCTGGTAGTGCTCCTATGCCCGACTGGATGCAAGGTGAGGGTTTCAGGTGGATTCCCCCAGGGATTGCAGTTTGGTACTTGGGCTGTCAGGTTGGTTTGGACTTGTCTCCCGAGCAGCAAATTGCTCCCCTCCTCCTGTTTATCAGGAGGAAGTTGTTACATTGGAGCTCCACACAACTTTCTTTGGCTGGCAGAGTTGTAGTGGCCAACAGGTGTTGTTGGCTACTATGTGGTACATCACTTCTTGCTGGATCTTCTTGAGTTCTTGTATTAGCCAAGTAGAGCTGCTGATCAAGAATTCCTTTGGTCAAGGTGCGACACTCAGACACACTTAAGCCCCTTATTTTATTTAATGGGAGGCCTTGCCATATTCTGGGCATCCAGACCCTCGTACTATGGCATGGACTTAAGAGCACCACATTAAGCATACATCAGCTCGGGCCAAAGTGGCTTGGCAGGTCATCACTCTTCCTTGTTCACTGGGAGGGCTAGGGATCATAGACCCAGCACAGCAGAGCAGAACAGAGACCTTTTGGGGAAGTTCATCATCTGAGGTCTTCTTCCAGGTGAGGAGCCCTTCCAAGGAGTTCTTGTTACAGCGGCTTCATGCTAGGGTGCCTCAGGCAGGAGGCCCCTGGCAACCTTTGACCAGATGGATCTTCATAGGGATGCGCAAAGTTGTTTTGAGCAGGAGACTGGAGGCTCGCTTCGCTGTGGGGTTGCTTCTACCTTGGGAGCACTTGCGACAAGGCCTGGAGCAATGTCGACATACTTGCATGGAGGAGCGCCTGGGACAGCCCCTTGTTTGGAACCCCATGGTTTGCACTCAGAGAGGTCACTTGATTGGTAGTCGGTCTCATGTTTCCTGGGGTTCCATGGCAATGGGTCTAGCACGCTCTTTAGGTGACTGGTTACAGTTTTCAAGCTTGTCTGAGGAGCTACACGCTTTCAGCTATAGGGCATGAGAGGGGTGCAGAGAATGTGCCAGGACATCTCCGAGGCAGTACTACCAACTCAGTGGCTCACGCCTCTTGAGTGAGAAGTTCCTAGATGGATGGGAGCCTTCACGCTACTGGAGGTTCTCATCTCTATTCTGGCTTGCTCAAAGACTGTTCCTTCCCATTTTTTCGAGCTACAGGGTGAGGGACGCTTACAACGAGTTGCAGTAGAGGCCCTGCAGGTGGTAGAGTGTTTTTTTCAGAGGATCCGAGTGGTGGGCATCTGTGTGAGGACTTCTTTCATCGATCTTGACCCAGATGCTCTTGAGACTGGACAATGGAGACTGTGGGCTTGGGAGTGCTATCCACTAGCATGAGTATAATGGGATCCTAGAGAGTGGATTTGGAGGGACCCCGTCTCTTCTGCAAATCACCCAGGTGTCCTTTTCTTTCAGTATATTGCTCGACTGGGATGTCACATACTGGCAACACAAAGAGAGGCTCGTACTATTGCAGCACCTCATTGGCACGATGAGGGTCTCACAACTCAGTTCTTGGCAGATTTCTGGGAGAGGTTGTGGAAATCCAGACTGCGGAGGAAAGTCACTTTGTTTCAGTGGGGCTGGTCGCACACAGAGCTACAACAGTTGGGAGCTAGCTTGTGCATAGTGGTCTCTCGTCCGCATGCACAGCTTGTGACCATCTTGTGGAGAGTCAGCATCACTATCTTTGGGACTCTCCCTTGGCACAGGAAGTGTGGATGCGTGTTCTTCAACTAATGTCCGCGCTTTCCATAGCTCGGTAGTACACTTGGGGGGCAGCTGCTTGGTCCACTCTCACAGGCACGGCACTTCAGTTTGAACTATCATTCACCAACACGATGATAGTGATGCAGTGGAGGCAACCTGCAGTCCAGCCTCCCATAGAACTTACTCCACAGGAGTGGTGCAGTGAGAGAGAGGTGTGTTGGGATCTCATCAGTGGCCTGACACTCTGGTTCATCTGGCGGGCCCGTTGCTTCCGCATCTTCGAGGCTCACCCTGTACCACCAGTAGAGAGTGTTTGGGACCTTTGGCTTGAGTTGGTCCATACTCTTAGAGGACAGTTTGAGAGACTCCATGGCAGTTCTGACCACATGAGGGAGCGCAGAGAGGCTTTCCTTCGACTTTGGCGTCCTCCGCCATTTTTCACCATGGTCCAAGGTGTGCTCAAATGGCACTACTGTCCACCTATGTGGCTCTTCCCTACTCCCATCCCTTGATCTAGACGCATTGTACATATGTTTTTTTTTCATTGGGAGATTCTCCCCAGCATGATTGTTGTAGTCCTCTCTTGTAGAGGAGGTTGTAGCCCCATGGGTAGTTTCATTAACTAATAGAAGGATCTTTTTCTCGGGGAAAAAAAAAAGTTCCTCGAGCAAATAGGGATACGCAATCTATGATACCGAATTACAATTGAAAATATGCTTTTGAAATTGCAATGGATACCCATGGAATGTAGGGGTTGGAATTGATGAACTAACAAGCAAAGCCGATGCTTGCATGGATAGAGATCATCCATTTTTTTATTTAGAAGAATACATTTCTTATTTCAAAGGCGAAGGTGATGTTAATGTATTTGGGGATATGAATGCTCGCACAAAAACATTGCAACATGATACTCAGCAATTTGATATGCCAGACATTTTAAGGGAGTTGGAGGAAGTTCACCTGTATGATCGTACTTCAATGGATGAGAAAGAGACGAATCACTATAAAAAGTTACTTTTACATATGTGTAATATCATGGGTATGAATATTGCTAATGGTGTATCTTTTTGGAGTGAAACCAATGGATTTATATGTAGAAAACATAATGGGGATAGTGTGATTGACTATATGCTACTCTCCAAAGCCATCATGTATCGCATAAATATTTTTTTGTTTCGCCAATGGACCTCAGAATTAGACCACCGTACCTTATATATTGACCTTGCATGTGGAGAAGCAACTAAGCATGATAATTGCAGCCAAAGGGAAGAGAAGTTATCACTATGTATGGATTTAGAAACGGGCACCAATGTACATTGAAATGGTTGAGCAAAAGTTATGGATGACAAAGATTCAATATGATGCACCATTGGAAACTAAATGGGAAGATTTCAAGAAAGTTATTTATTCTTGTGCAGAATGCTTTGCCATCAAGCATCTCCATGGTATCAATAAAGATAGATCACACAAAATGTGGTTTGATAAAGAATGTCAAGATGCTCGAAAGTCCTTGATAAAGCTTGATGAAACTATGGACAAAGACAACTATCAAAGTCATTTTCATACATACAAGGCATTGATTCAAAGGAAGAGAAGAATATGGGAAGTAAAGCAATAACTTTTTCAAGTCCAAGAAAAGGCATGTGCATGTGGAAGATTTTGGAAAAACTAGAGAGGCAAGCGGATTGAGAATTTTGGTAACTTGAGTCTTGTGGATATGTATACACATTGTAGGCATTGCTGAAAACATATCATTTTATGGTTCATTTCCATGTATGCCCTCTTTTTTTTACTATTGAGGATGTATACGGTGGGCTTGAAAAGTTGACCACTCGCAAAGCAGAGATCTTCAAGGTATCAAACCGGAGATGATCAAATGGACGGGAGATTTTACCCATGAGTAGATGTGTGATATGTTCAACCTTGCACTTCAGCATGGTATGCCTTATGATTGGAGTACTAATTGGGTTAAGCCTTTGCATAAAGGAGGGGATGTAAAGAATGTAAACAACTACCGGACTATAATGATTGGGTCTCTTATGGAAAAGTTGTTTGGGTGCATAATGGAGATGAAATTGAGTGATTGGGATGAAGAGAATGACAAGCGTGCAAAAGGACAAGCAGGTTTTCATCGATGCCATAACACCATTGATCATCTTGTCGCTCTTCATGTTCTCATGCAGGAAAGTTGGTTGAAAAGCAAGCAATTGTATTGTTGTTTGTGGACTTTAAGAAAGCCTTTGATATGATTCCACGTAACAATTTGTGGAGAAGGATGGAAGAACTCCAAGTTCCAAGTGAGTTTATGCTTACGGTTTCTTGAATCTATGAGAAGGTGATGTGTCAATTGCACATAGGAAGATGAATTTTAGAAATTTTTGTAAGCACTATTGGGATTAAACAAGGATGTCCGTTGTCACCAACTCTATTCGGTCTATGCATCGATCAATTGGAATAAATGGTGACTTTATGCAAGAAGAAGGTATTGAAGAGGTCACCATTTGCAATGCGGTAATCATGCTTTTGGTGTATGCGGATGATGTAATGCTTCTAGCACACACTTTAGAAGATGCTCAAAAGCTTATGTTTGTCCTTGAGAACTTTTGCTTGCATAGTGCGCTGATTGTGAAAGAATCCAAAACAAAGGTTATGTATGTGAAAACCAACCATAAAGAGAAGCCATGCATTATGTACAACAATGAGACACTTGAAGTTGTTGAGAGCTTTAAGTACCTTGGCCTTGAGGTTACGTCCAATTACAAATGGTATGAATGTGCTATGCGTCGTTTGGAAGCGGGAAAGAGAGCATAATATGCTTTTGAGAACATGTGCATTGTAGGAAGCATCAAGTGTTGGGTTCTCAAGGAGTACCTTTTTGATGCATTGGTGACAGCGGTTCTTCTTTATGGATTTGAAGTGTGGCGCAGAAGGATCTCAAACTCTACTTGGAAAGAGTCTGAGAATGTCTAAAAGCGTTTCCTTACAAACTTTCTCCAAGTTAAGACACAAACACCATATATGCTCCTAATTCTTGAGTCGGGATCTCTTCCAATTGAGGTTATGGACATGGAAAGGGTTGTGGATTACATGATAAAGATGTGTCAAAACCCCTCACATCGAATTCCTACAATTGCATGGAAAGCAAGCAAAAAAGTTCAAAAGACGCATAAAAGCAAGATCTTAAGCACAGGATGGATGCAAGACATAAAGAAGTGGTTTGGGAGATGGAATGCATTACACTTGCTACATGATGCTTCAATTGACTCCCAAATGAATGAAGCTTTTCTACAATCCCAATGTATTATGGCTTGGGAGAAATCCGATGCGTCAAGCTTCATATATTACACCACCCATATTTCCTCCAACTACAAAACCATGTTCTTTGCTGAAAGAGGAAACCGTACTCACACTTACATGCTAGAGCCTATCCCCTTGTCGGCAATATGCACTATCGTAGCGATCCGGCTTAGTGTTGGGTTCAAGCCCTTTTTTGGTACCCGTGGGAAACGCCTCTTACAGGCATGCAAGTAAGATTCAGTGAAGGTAAGGTTTGCATGGCAAGTCTGCCTTAAATATGTAAAAGGCTTTAATCAATAAAAAGCGTGTCTTGTTGCTCTTGTAGGGTCGTCTCTCTCTCTCTCACTCGTTCAATCTTGCTTCTGCACCTTCTCTCTTGCCATGGCTTGCTGCAAGTGGTATCCTCCATAGACATGCCCCAACAATTGGTATCAGAGCCTTAGGGCGTTCCTAGCGGGCAGAGGCCATAGGCGCAGACAGAGCATCTCAAAACGCAAGCATAATATAAGGCGCTTGGCAATTGCAGCAGTTGCATCTCCACGTGATGCTGCAGCCAAAGGAAGCATCTCAACACGCTCAAGGGGCTGCGGGCAAGGCTGCGTCTCACTTGCTTCTCAAAACGCCATCAAGGCGATGCTTTTTGAAAAGCTGCCTGTTGTAGTAGTTGAACTCCCTCTCAAAACGCTGTCTTCAACAGTGTGCCTTCAACAATGTGATTTCGAGAGCATCTCAAAATGCTCTGTTAGTGGCCTTTATAGGCAGTTTTGTATTAGGCTTCTCAAAATGCCCTCAAAACTGCCACAGGCAGTTTCCAACACCTCGACAGCATCTCAAAAGGCATTGAAGGATCATGGGCAGTTTTTTGAGCATATCAAAATGCTACTGCCTAGTAGGTGAGCAATCGGTGCTCCCTATGAAAACGTATGTAAGCAACTACATCAATAGAGTGGTGTCCGGGTTTGATGATGGAGATAAGCCTTGCAAAGGCACATGCTTGGTTTTGGGTGCTCCGAATTATGTGCACCTGCATGTATCAATTCTTCATCAACTCTACAAAGCTTCAAGTTTTGTGTTTCAACTTGGATACATATGCCATATATGTCAATTTTGTGGCTTTTCTTGTCAATCGGACATAGCTCACTATGAAGCACTGGCTATCATACATGAATATTTGCTTCAACAACATGGTATACAGCTTCACATGGTATACGACTTCAGACTAAAATCTCATGCAGACAGAAAGTAAGTGAAGATTCATGCAACGGTTTGATTCGAGCACTCGATACATCAAAACATTTTTCAAAAGTTTGTTACCCTGTTCTATGTCATATTTTCTTAGTTGTCAATCAATTTTATCAACTATCAGTTATATTTTGTCAAAAGCTTTTCTTTTAGCCTATCAGATTATCAATCAAAATTATGTCAAAATTTTTACGGGATATAGACACTGCCATCCATAATGGTAAGACCTCCCAATTTTTTGTCAATTCTCAGCTTGTTTGTACCACTTCTCATGAGGTTACTGGGTACACCTTAAACCCAAGGTTTGGTAGTGAACCAAAAACTCCATTTTTTTGGTAGCTAAATATTTGCCCTACACCCTATCTATTCAAGGGGGGGTTTACTCACCTAGCACCAGGTTATGGATACACCAGGAATCCTTGGTTGTGAGAGAACCTAAAACTCACGGTTGACGAGTCCACCAAAAACTCGAGGTATCATGAATTTTTTGTCTAGTTTGGGCTTGAGGGGGGGATTGTTGGCTTCAAGCCCTTTTTCAATACCCATAGGAAATGCCTCTTACATGCATGCAGGTAAGATTCAGTGAAGGTAAGTTTTGCATGGAAAGTTTTCCTTATATATGTAAAAGGCTTTAATCAATAAAAAGTGTGTCTTGTTGCTCTTGCAGGGTCGTCTCTCTCTCTCTCTCTCACTCGTTCAATCTTGCTTCTACACCTTCTCTCTCGCCATGACTTGATGCGGGTGGTATCCTCCATAGACGCGCCCCAACACTTAGCTCCCATTCCCTTTGATGCGAGACAGGGCATTGGGGCAATGGAAAAGAGTCAAATTGACTGTGCAAATTATTCTCACTGCAAGTTCGAGAGTCTAAGTACCACATACTGCTAGAGTGCTCAGCTTTTGGTCACATCTGAACTTGTTTCTCTCACATTTTCAACCATGACTTAGACCTACACACTTTCCTCTCCTAGCCACAGTGTGGGCTCTCCATTGCGACTCTCATCACCACAACTTTGGAGCATGGAGAGTCACTCATCAGCCATACACATACTACATCACAAGTAACTTTCGTCCCATAGGTCATATTTGACCTCCAAGGATGATAATAAAATCTCTCTCTCTCTCTCTCTCTCTCTCCACACACACACACACACGCAGAGAGAGAGAGAGAGAGAAAGAGAGAGAGAGAGAGAGAGAGAGAGAGAGAGAGAGAGAGAGAGAGGGAGAGAGAGGTTTGTACTCACCTAAAAGTAAAAAAGATTTGAAGTTATGAACAGGAGACAAAGTGCAGATATATATGTCATTATTTCTTGTGGTAAATATTTAGAATTGAAAAAAACAAGCCATATTGAAAAATAGATAGTGCAAGACTTAAATTTGGTGTTTAAGCCCCAAAAATTATTGTCTTTCTACATTGTCCACCCATAAAAAGGGTACCTACCTCGAACAGATCGCACTTCTATGGTAGCCACACGAGGTCATATTGAAGCTCTCTACCACATCATCAAGCAATGTGAAGATGACTTAGATCATGTTGACATGAGCTCTATTCATGTGTTGAGGTAGAAACCCTTCTGAGATGGTGTCCTCACGAAATTGAGAGATCTGTGTGCATGTCAAGCCCTTCCCAAAGATTCAGAAGGGTAGTGGAGCATAGCGTGGGAATCACAGATGCATAGGTCATGAGGTCATATTGAAGCTCTCTACCACATCATCAAGCAATGTGAAGATGACTTAGATCATGTTGACATGAGCTCTATTCATGTGTTGAGGTAGAAACCCTTCTGAGATGGTGTCCTCACGAAATTGAGAGATCTGTGTGCATGTCAAGCCCTTCCCAAAGATTCAGAAGGGTAGTGGAGCATAGCGTGGGAATCACAGATGCATAGGTATAACACTCTTTTAGATAAAATGGGAAAATTCCACATCTTTGGGACTGATTTCAATGCCTAAGGATTCCTATTTCCCATTTGATTTGGGAAAATTTCAATTATTTTGGGACTTGTCTTGAGGACTTGTGTTACATTAGACAAAGAGATAGATTCTCAAGAAAATGGATGTGTTGAGAAACACCTTTTTTTTTCATGTTGTCGTTAATTGATATTCTGGATCTGCGGGTCTCACAAGAACAAAATCCCCTCTCCTTACATCAATTTGAGGCCTAAAAGCTTCCTGTGGCCTTGCACTTTGAGGACCAACATAGTGATCATTCAATTCTTCATATCCTTGAAACTCATCTGTGTCTTCCTCTATCTGTTGCATTCTATGACTCCCTGTAGTCTTTGGCCAAAATGATGTATATTCACCAAGTTGTTTATTGGTTGGTTGTTCAAGCTCACTAATTATTTTTTGCCAATAAATAATAACTGGCTCCATGTATTTTGTAGAATCGTGCTCCTTTCCCTTTAGTAGAGTCCATCTTTTCTAAAATTCAAGATATGTCTTAATCCCTTGAATAACAAGCCTTGATCATCTTTTTTCCACAACTCAATTCCTGACTCCCTCGGCATCCAATCAGGTGATTTGGGGTGAATTTTGTACTGCATTACTAGGATTTCACCTTGCATAAAGAAACGAAATTGAAGTGGCTTAGAGTGTTCAACAAGAGCATCTTGTCCATCACACATGTACCCTTTAACAAAGGATTTAAAGTCAGGAACTTGCGTCATCAAAAATGGTGCTGGAGCTGCACTTTCACATTTTTGAAAATGTTCCATCAAATGTGGAAAAGTGTAGGTCATTCCTGTTCGTAATCTCTCTGAGAACTTGCTAAACATTGCATCTATGTCCTCATGTGTATGACCCACCATTAAGAATCCCAAATGCACGGTTTTGAAAACACGTTTTGCTACTAGCAAGGATAAGTATGCAAATAAATATCGATTCTTATTCTCTCCTGCACAATTATCTAGCTGTAGCAGAAGATTCTCAGGCAATTTTTGAAACACGGGAGTGGACATGGTATCCACAACACATTGAGAGGAGGATGATTGCAAGTTAGAAATCTCTCCATTACATCCTTCAATAGCCAACGGTGGTGTTACTGCTGCTGATGCATTCCTCTCACGCTCTTTCATCATTATGTTTTGGTGGTCTAAAGCTATCCTTGAATTCAATGCATTGAACAATGTTACATTACTGCGTGGCATACCATCATGACATAAATCTCCTAGCCCATGGTTTTCTGTTCTTTCCAAATTCTATAAGCATAATGCAAGGGAACCAATTGTAGCATTCGGATCTGAAGTCCATAGACCATTCAATGAGAAATGACCATACATCCCATGCCCATGCCCATGCCCATGTGTTATCATACCTGTTAATGATACTTGCAACTGATATGCATTCGCATACTCTTTTGAGTTCACTCGCAATCTAGGTATTGCTGTCTTTTTTTGGTCCATTTTATCATGTATAATGCATAAGTACTTATCCTTTTGCCTTTGCGAGAACTTACGCCAGGTGTAGTACACATTTCTACAGCTTTGTTGTTGCATCATGTGAATTTTACGTTCATCCTTCAAACGTGGAATCAGATCATCATCCTTTGTTGACTCTAGTTGAGACTTCATCCGACTACACACACCACATTTTGAGAACTCGCTTGTTTTTTACAAGGTCACATTAGCAAACTCTGTATTCCAAACCCTATTGAATGTACTGCTAGACATTGGCTTGAGACACATACTCTCGAGTGTTTTATTGACATCATGTAAGATGTCTATTTGCTTGTACGTGTTTGGTATTGCAAGCAAGGTTTCTCTGGTACCATCTTCCATAGTTCTACTCTTATGTGGCATTTTCTATGAGTTATCATCTACAAAAGAGCGCATCAATGCCCTTCCCATTTCTGTATGGTCTCTTCCTTTTCTTATGACACCATCATTACCATGCATTGAGCATCGAACCCCATTTTCAAACTGTTCACGGTAACGATAAAATGAATTTTTTGGAATGCCATGAATTCGTACCAAGCTCTAGTACAAACCTCATTGCCATTGAGTGGCATAAAATGGTAACCATCTTTTTGCAACATTTGTCAGCCTACTCAACGTCCTCTTCCTCATATGTGTATATATTTTTCTACGCTATTAAGTTATCTAGAGTAAATTCCCCCTCTTCGTTTAACCTTTGTGGCGACACATACATTACTTCTCCCCATTGAGGTAGAGCTCTCAAGCTTGCGCGTTCTTGCAAGAGTGGCAAAAAAACCAAAAGAGGTTCTACATGAAAGGATCTTAGATCTCCAACGACTTGAGCTAGATAGAGAAGAGTCCATTGATCACTACATCACCAAAGCGACAAGCCAAAGGGATAAAATCAACAAGAAGCTCAAGGGGAAAGGATTGAAGGAAGGTATGTTGGTTCTTCACTATGATAATCGACTTGATACTCGACTCGACAAAAAGTTTTTGCGAAGATGGGAGGGACCTTTCATGATAAAAACAAAGTTTGGGAATGGTAGTTACAGATTAGCAGATTTATCAGGAAAACTCCACAAGACCAGAGTCAATGGATGGAGATTAAAGCCCTACTTTCAACGTATCAATCCGTTGATAGGCAGTCATCTACCTACATCGTCTAAGCTCCAAATTGACATGGCTCCCTTCAGCTTGGCAAATGCTCCACCTATTTTTAAAGCTTTGATGTGCAAAGAAGAACCAGCCTTGGAATCTGAACATACCCAAGGCAACCCTCCCATCTCCGATTTATGGGATTGAGGTAATGAAAAGCAGGTCTAATGGAGTAAAAGAGTGCATGACACTCCTCCTATTGAGAAAAAAAAAAAAGTGGAAAAGGAAAAATGACAAAAAAAGAGAAAAAAAGAAGAAGAAAAAGAAGCAACACCGTCCTCCTAAAGATATAAATATCTCTAGGCTTGGGGGAGGGCTAATATGAGTGGCATAAAATGGTAACCGTTCTTTTTGCAACATTTGTCAGCCTACTCAACGTCCTCTTCCTCATATGTGTATATATTTTTCTACGCTATTAAGTTATCTAGAGTAAATTCCCCCTCTTCGTTTAACCTTTGTGGTGACACATACATTATACTCTTCCCAAGAATGTCACCTTAGTCATATATTTATATTACCACCCTTTTCTTTTTTGCTTTGTAAATAGAATAAGCATACAATAACCAACTATATACCCCCAAACTTTCTTACCTCTTGTGAATTAGTAGTAGAAAAATAATATATCCATCTTCCACCCCATATAGATAAATTCCCTGGAAATCAACTCTCCACTTGTCTTTACAAAAGATTATAGTCCCTCTCTACAAGTCTTCTATGCCCCCTACATAGGTGGCCCAATATCTCTTAAGAATATACATATAGTTTCTCTCCTTTCAAAAAGACTCCAATTGTATATTCTTTTCACAAGAAAATAATATTGGGCCCTCCTCTATTTGTTTAAGCATCATAGCCTTTTGAAAAAGCATGATTCCCATTGGATGCATACAAGCAAAGGGCCCATACAAGAAGACTTGGAAGCAAAAGGTTCCCTAGCCTAGTGTGGACCTTCCAAACCAAATTCCTTGGTGCATGGACGTGAAGAATAGTCCAAATTCATATCAAACATGTTGAGAAGTTCAATTTTGCCTTTTGAAGCATGTCATTCCGAGCTACAGGTAAAAAGTTATGGTCAAAATAGTGTAAATCTGTCAGATTTGCAGCAAAAGGGAACTGTAAATCAAGTAAATCAAGAGGGTGAGATCTTATTTTACCCCTACTCATCTTCTAGAAGAGCAATGAGTGTTCAAGGTCACTTGCATGTGATGGGACCAACCTAAAGATGCTTTCTAAATGCCAAGACAGACAAGTTGAGATACCCCGCAGGAGCCACCCGTAGGGCCTCATGGTGGGGCCCACCTACATTATGCACCCCTATGGAGCCTTCACAGTCTAAAATGATATTTTTGGTGAATAAATAGTCCCTTTTATGTCCAATATTCAATGAGTGGTCAAAGGACACTTAATTAGGTCTAATCACTTACTCTAATTAAGTGTAGCATAATCCCACTCCTACACAACTATAAATAGCCCCCCCCTTGGAGAGACTCAAGGACACACACCTATATTTTCAACCTCATGTTGTTTCTTGATCAATAGTAGAGAAAACCCCAACTCTCGCTCTTTCACATCCTCCCTCCTAACCCTCCTCTTTGGAGGAAGTGCAACTCTATTCTCGACTCTTTCCATTCTACAATCTCTTACTCCATCAACCCAATAAATCATTTGTAGCACCTCAATAACTTGTAAATACATCATGATCTCTCTCATGGTTATGTCAATGATCATGAAATCATCTTCAAAACTTTCAAGTGTCGCAATTCGTGATGGTTAGCCAGCGTCTGTCCTCCCCTTAAAAGGTGTGCGAGAAATCAAGTAAGTGTTCTATTCTCAATTTACCATTGGTTTGTTTCTCCACACTTATTCAATTGGTTTAAAGAAATTTCTCACTCCAACTCTCTTTTTCTTCATTACATATGCATGTGGCTACCTCTCATGGTGATTTTATTTGTGTCACGGCATTGCATAGATGGAGATGAGCTCTCTATGCAAAGTGTGTTAGTTTGGTGTAAGTGATTCTCTTGTGTGTTTGAGAGGCAAGTCTTGTGCGCATGATTTTTTGATGAGTGCTTGAGAGAGGAAGAGTTTGGATGTATTATGGGTATTTTTATGGGGAGAAGGTGAATGCTATTCCACAAATTGCATATTTCATTTTGATGCACGGCATTGTGTTGCATAATCGTTGATGGTGTTCAAGTGTCCAAAGTGTATATAGAGTAAGGGGGTTTTCAAAGTGTGTTGCTTGAGTGGGTGAGTGCAAGTGTTATTTTGATTGGTTTCCTTATCCACTCCCAAAAGAAGGTGGTGCCCCAAGTAGTGTGCGTACCTCTTTACGAACATTTTGTGAGGGTAGGCCCATTGGTTTGGGTTTAGAGGCCCCATTTCAAAAAGCTCGCCCTCACCATTAAAAGAAAATACATAGCAAGTCTTTGCAGTTGCCTTGTTCTCACGCCAAGCAGTCAACATTGTATCATACACATAGTTGGTTCTATTTTGCAAACTTTGTACCCAAAATTCATTGCGCATAGCCATGACCTTATCTCTATTGGCATATTGACAACACCTCATAGAGCAACAATCTATGGTTGAAACAAGTTGGACAGATGATAGGGATGCTTGATTGGATTTCTTAGAAGGTTTCATAGACATTTTTGGCTTCCTATTCATAAAGCAATATTTTCATTTTTTTGAAATAGGCTCTACCAAACGAGCTGATTCAATGCATGTATCTTGTAATGCGTCACTAGCATGTAAATCCTCATATTGTAACAACGCTTTTTCATCCATAGTTGTCACTCTCTTGATAGGCCAACAAACTAGATTGATGTTGCATACATCAGATTGTGCAGAGATAGTAGCCTCACAAGCATAGGATGTTTCAATACCAATACCGATGTTATCTTCACCTAGCACACCAAAGTTCACGGAATCAAATGGACACACATACATGACAACCACTTCGGCTACTACATGTGTTTTGCTTTCATCCCAAAGTTGAACCCTCTTATCCTTCCAAACCTCCCTATAGCTCATTCCATCAGAGTGTGCCTCGAATGCTCCCATTCCTTTGTGAGTCTCAGATATAGAAACCCCTTCGTAGTGTATCTCATCCATATGTTGTAGCAACCCAGTACTCCATTTCACAAAACTGTGAAAAACATCTCCCACTGTCAATGCATCCATTGTTGGAAATGGAATAAGTGCTTTCTTTTGAAAACACAAATCAACTGACACCGATACATTTCCTTCACCAATAAGCATTCCTGAGAAATATACATTTGGGTTTGTCTCACAGACACTCCCAAGGGCAACCTTTTGTGTGGCTACAAACATGCATACTCTATCACCTTGATTAAAATCCATACCTGTAAGAAGGTTTCAATAAATATTTGTTAAGAAAACCATCACAAAATCATTTTATTGTGAGTATATATGTAGGTGTTTCATTATGATTATATACACAGAGGGCACTATATGTGGTTGTTTCATGATGGGTATACAGAATCCTATGGACTTAGGGCCATATGATGCTATATGTAGGTGGTTCATATTGAGTATGTATAAATCATATGGTCTTTAGTCCATATGATGTTTTATGCAAGTGTTTTTTGTTGAGTAAATATACATCCCGTGTCCTTAGGGCCATAGGGCCATAGGGCACTATTTGTCGTTGTCTCACGATGGTTATTTAACATCCTGTGGCCTTAGGGCCATAGGATGCTATATGTAGGTGTTTCGTGATGCAACTATACACATCCTATGGGCTGAGGGCCATAGGGCACTATATGTAGTTATCTCACGATGGGTATATAACATTCTATGGCCTTATGGCCAATATAGAGCTATATGTAGGTGTTTTGCGATGCAACTATACACATCTTATGTCCTAAGGGCCATAGGACACTATATGTAGTTGTCTCATGATGGGTATATAACATCCTGTGGCCTTAGGGCCATAGGATGCTATATGTAGGTGTTTCGCGATGCAACTGTACACATCCTATGGCCTGAGGGCCATAGGGCACTATTTGTAGTTGTCTCACGATGGGTATTTAACATCTTGTGGCATTAGATCCATAGGATGCTATATGTAGGTGTTTTGTGATGCAACTATACACATCCTATGGACTGAGGGCCATAGAGAACTATATGTAGTTATCTCACGATGGGTATATAACATTCTATGGCCTTATGGCCAATATAGAGCTATATGTAGGTGTTTTGCGATGCAACTGTACACATCCTATGGCCTAAGGGCCATAGGACACTATATGTAGTTGTCTCATGATGGGTATATAACATCCTGTGGCCTTAGGGCCATAGGATGCTATATGTAGGTGTTTCGCGATGCAACTATACACATCCTATGGCCTGAGGGCCATAGGGCACTATTTGTCGTTGTCTCACGATGGGTATTTAACATCCTGTGGCCTTAGGGCCATAGGATGCTATATGTAGGTGTTTCGTGATGCAACTATACACATCATATGGGCTGAGGGCCATAGGGCACTATATGTAGTTATCTCACGATGGGTATATAACATTCTATGGCCTTATGGCCAATATAGAGATATATGTAGGTGTTTTGCGATGCAACTATACACATCTTATGTCCTAAGGGTCATAGGACACTATATGTAGTTGTCTCATGATGGGTATATAACATCCTGTGGCCTTAGGGCCATAGGATGCTATATGTAGGTGTTTCGCGATGCAACTGTACACATCCTATGGCCTGAGGGCCATAGGGCACTATTTGTAGTTGTCTCACGATGGGTATTTAACATCTTGTGGCATTAGATCCATAGGATGCTATATGTAGGGGTTTCGTGATGCAACTATACACATCCTATGGACTGAGGACCATAGAGAACTATATGTAGTTATCTCATGATGGGTATATAACATTCTATGGCCTTATGGCCAATATAGAGCTATATGTAGGTGTTTTGCGATGCAACTGTACACATCCTATGGCCTAAGGGCCATAGGACACTATATGTAGTTGTCTCATGATGGGTATATAACATCCTGTGGCCTTAGGGCCATAGGATGCTATATGTAGGTGTTTCGCGATGCAATTGTACACATCCTAAGGCCTGAGGGGCATAGGGCACTATATGTAGTTGTCTCGTGATGTCTCTATAACATTCTATGGCGTTAGGACCATAGGGCACTATATGTAGGTGTTTTGTGTTGACTATATATAAATCATATGGACTTTAGTCTATATGATGTTTTATCAAGGCATTTTGTATTGAGGGCGATAGGGCGCTATATGTAGTTGTCTCATGATGGGTATATAACATCATGTGGCCTTAGGGACACAATGAGTTTGTATACATCCTTTGGACTTAGGTTCATGGGATGCTATATGTAGGTGTATTGATATGATTATATCTATACATCCTATGGACTTAGGTCCATAGGGCCCTATATGTAGGTGTTTCATGATGACTATATGAACATCCTACGGACAAAAGGCCATAGGATGCTATAGTTGATGTTTCTAGCTAAATATATATAGATCTTATGGATTTATGACCACAAGGTCCATAGCCTAGCGAGTGATTATATATATACATCCTATGGCCTTAGGTCCATAGGGCCCTATATGTAGGTGTTTCATGATGACTATATGAGCATCCTACGGACAAAAGGCCATAGGATTCTATAGTTGATGTTTCTAGATAAATATATATAGATCTTATGGATTTATGACCACAAGGTCTCCTCAATTCGTGTTTTGTGGTGAGCTATATATGCATCCTATGGACTTTGGGCCATAGGGTGCTATATATAGTGATTTCAGAAAGCTAGAGCCTGCCAGGACATAAGGGGATACGTATGAGCCACACGATATGCCACGTGGCGCATCCACATTCATTGATAATATGCCACAACCATTGATTATATCTAGAGACTGTGTCTCAAGTAGTCCCGTGGATGTACATCCATATAACATGTTTACGTCTTTGAAGGGACATAAAAAACAATGGTGTGCACGTATCGCATGATCAAATGTGTGATCAAATTGCACCTTTACAAGCCTCTTCGCAAATGCGTACCAGCACCTTTGCAACCCATTCTAGTATATGACCTCCTCGTTTAAATACTATTTGTATAAATATATACATGTATGTTGCATGTATACTTACACTTTCAAAACACGTGCAATTAGTGCGCAATTGCATATGGCGAAAGAAGCCTTTTTTTTATCTTACCCCAAATTTTTCTAAAATGTGTTTTCAAGTCTCCCGATCAATACTGCACAAAAAAATATCGCACTTTTTTCGAGGGAAAATTCTCTAATTTTGAATGTTTTTTAGTGTATTTTTCAGTATGTAATTTTGGTCCCGGGACGGAGATTTCGACTATGGGTGTCGTTCCACTCATAGTGAGACGACACGGGCATTGACAAAGTCTCACGTAATTTTTTTTGAAAAAATTCTATACTCGTTTTTCCTTTTTTTTGCTATGACTCCTTTGGTATGACTCTCCTCTGAAGAAAACGATTATAAACTCTTCAAAATTCAAAATAAAAGAGAGCGGGAAGTTTATGTTTAAAACTTGAAAGTCAAATTTTGAATTTTGAAATTTTAACCTAATCTCTATCTCTCTCTTTCTTTCTCTCTCTCTCTCTCTCTTTCTTTTCAAAATTTCGAAACCCTAGTCTTTGTTAAGTATGGAGCCTGATTTACCCTTGTAATTTTCAGTGGTAAAAGCGCACATTTGTAAGGCCCCCATTATGAGGAGAAGCCATCGTGCGTGAAGGAAAATCACTCACCGGAAACCAAAATTTTCATGCACAAGAATCAGGGGCAACTTTAAAGGCCTCGGGGGCGGAGGCCCCCGAGACTTTTTTTTCACCGGAATATTCTTTTTCGTCGGAATATTATGGCCGGACGGCGGCCGGAAAGTGGTCGAAAAACAACCGGTCGGTTGGCCGGTGGCTGGTAGTCAATGGCCGATGGCCGGTGGTCGGAAGTCAATGGCCGGTGGCCGAATTCAAAAGCGGACTTGTCTTCTCAAGGGCGGCCACACATGGGTGGATTGGAGGGTCCGATTTGGACTTATTCGCACAAGGGCGGCTACACATGGCTGTCTCTCGTAAGAGAGGGCAGCCCTTTTGGCCTATAAAACGAGGCCATTTCTACACACATTTCATAGTGTAAAGTTGATGCAACAAGGTGAGTGTGAGGTGGTGAGAGTGAAGCAAGGCGGGAGCTCCATTAAGGGTATAATCCCTTTGTAAACTACTTCTTGTTTTGAAGTACTAAAGCCATTGAGTGGCTGCTTTCCCGTGGACGTAGCCCACATTGGGTGAACCACGTATATCGTGTGTACTCTCTCTCTCTCTCTCTCTCTCTCTCTCTCTCTCTCTCTCTCTCTCTCTACTCTATAATCTTGTGTATATAAATCTGTCTCTCTCCATTAAGTAATCTACTCAATTATCTATTTAGCTACGTCTTATTTCCTAACAGTCTTCTCTCTCGAGCACAGCTCTGCGCGCTCCTTGCTTCTCTCCTAAACACCCTCCGTGCGTGCTCCTTGATCCTCTCCTAAACGCCCTCCCTATGCCTCTCCCAAACGCCTCTTTTGCGCCTCTCTGTCGCCCTTGCTGTGCCTATGGTTCCGCCCTCTCACGACATCAAATAGCCGCCCATTGCCTCCCTGTGGTTCCGCCCTCTCACGACATCAAATAGCCGCCCGTTGCCACCCTGTGGTGCCGCGTCTTTCGCGTTCTCTCTCCCTCTCTACACAGTGCCTCACAGGTAAGCTCAATCTTTTAAAACAAAAATTATTTACCGCTCTCTATAAAAAATAGTAAAACTGTAAAACAGTAAAACTATAAAATAGTAAAACTGTAAAACATTAAAACTGTAAAACAATAAAATTGTAAAATAGTTAAACTGTAAAACATTAAAACAATAAAATTGTAAAACAGTAAAACAGAAAAACAGAAAAGAACTAACCTTTCTGTTGGTGTGAGATAGGTCCTAGAAAGAGGAGATGTGGTAGGGGGTGCGTGAATGACGATGCCACCGGTAGATATTGAAGCCCTTTATGAATGGGGAGAGATGAGAAGAGGGAGATAAATAGTTGTTTGGAGTGAGAGAGAAAGGAGAGTAAGAGAGACAAACAGAGGAGAGGAAGCTGAGAGAGAGGGAGGACTGATAATAAAGCCAAATTAACAATTTAAATCAGAGAGAGAGAGAGAGAGAGAGCACATTGTGGCCCTGGGGCCGTAGGGTGTCAACGTAGAGCATAGAGGGGTTTAGGGTAGCATAGATCACACCTGGGCTCTGCGCCATAGGGTGTCAATGTAGAGCATTTAGGTTTTTTTAAATTATTGCCATGGAGAATGGCACCTTGTTGTCATAAAACAATAGAAGAAAAACCTAGAGAAATTGTGGTTTCTTATTAGCAAATGGCACAACCGCCATTAGATGCCCAGATATAGACCATGGAGAGTTTTCCTTAGTATTTAACAAACCCTATGGCCATAAAGAGACCATCGTATGGCCATAGGTTGCCAAAAAACCCTCATAGTGGTTTCTAGCATACATGGTTCCATATAGAGCATAGATCCGTTCTTACTAGCATAGAGCGGACCCTATGGACTTTAGGCAAAAGGGTGCCAATATAGAGCATGGAGAGACTCTTGCTAGAATAGAGGGGATCCTATGGCCTTCAAGCCACATGGTGCCAATATAGAGAAAATAGTGTTTTTATTGACAAATATAGCTCCCTATGGCATACATGGGACCCTATGGCCTGAAGGCCATAGGTTCCTAATATAGAGCATAGAGCATAGAGGGTTTTTTTGAAAGAATGAGGGCACCTTGTGGCCTTGAGGCCATAGGATCTTACTAGCATAGAGGGGACCCTAAGGCCTTCAGCCCTCGTTGGCATAGAGAGAACCCTATGGCCCTGGGTCACTAAAATAAAACTACACATAGAATCTTTAGAAGGGCAGACAGGGTGTGGCTACAAAGGACACCCTATGGCCATAAGGCCATAGGGTCTCACATCAAAATAGAGGGAATCATATGGCCCCAGGGCACAATATGGCCATAAGGCCATAGGGTGTCACTTCATACTAGTGGCCATAGGGTTTCACCTCATACTAAAGAGTAACATATGGCCCTAAGTCACCCTATGACCATAAGGCCATAGGGTGGTCTCACATCGTACTATAGGGTGACCAATGTCCCATCTGGCCATAGAGTGCCAATGTACAATCTCAAGGGTCATAGGGTTCCCTATGTTCCTATTGAAGATCCTATGGCCCTAGGGCCATAGGATCACATGGTGCTCTATGTACAAAAGGAACAATAGGGCCACAAGATCTCTAAAAGGAACAATATGGTTTCCTAGGGCCATAGGACCACAAGTTTCCCTATGTTCCATCTGGAGATCTTGTGGCCCGAGGGTCATAGGGTGGCAATGTGCAATCTCAAGGGCCATAGTGTTCCCTATGTTCCTTTTGGAGATCTTATGGCCCTAGGGCCCTAGGGGCATGGGGCTGCCATGTTGCCCGCTAATGTGCACCATGGGGTTACCTATGCTCGTTATGGCCACCCTTGGGCCCTAGGATTCCCTCCATTATGATGTGAGACCCTATGGACTTAGGGTCACAAGGTGCCCTATGTTCCTTTTGAAAACCCTGTGGCCCAAGGTCCATAGGGTGGCGATGTACAATCTCAAGATCCATAGGCTTCCCTATGGTCCATTTAGAGATTCTATGACACTAGGGCCATATGATCAAAGGATGCCCTATATCTCATCTTAATTCCTTGTGTCCATAGGGTGCCAATGTACAATCTCAAGGGCCATAGGATTCCATAAGTTCCATTTGGAGATCCTATGGCCCTAGGGCCATAGGATCACAAGGTGTCCTATCTCCCATCTAGAGACCTTTGTGGCCTAAGTGACATAGGGTCAAAGGGTGCCCTATGTTCCATCTAGAGACCTTGTGGCCCAAGGGTGATAGGGTAGGAATGTACAATCTCAAGGGCCATAGGGTTCCCTATGTTCCTTTTGGAGATCCTATGGCATTAGATCCATAGGATCTCCAAAAGGAACATAAGGAACCTAGGGCCATAGGATCAAAGGGTGCTATATGTCCCATCTTCAGAACTTGTGGACCAAGGGCCATAGGGTAGGATTGTACAATCTCAAGGGTCATAGGGTTCTCTATGTTCCTTATGAAGATCCTATGGCCCTAGGGCCATAAGATCTCCAAAAGGAACATATGGCCCTACTGCCATAGGATCACAGGGTTTAGGGTGTCCCATCTACAGATCTTGTGGCCCAAGGGCCATAGGGTAGGAATGTACAATTCCAAGGTCCTAGGGTTTTGTATGTTTCTTTTAGAGATCCTATGGCCATAGGTCCATAACATCTCCAAAAGGAACATAAGGAACCTAGAGCCATAGGATCAAAGGGTGCTCCATGTCCCATATGGAGACCTTGTGGCCTAAGGTCCATAGGGTGGGAATGTACAATCTCAAGGGCCATAGGATTCCCTTTGTTCCTTTTGGAGATCCTATGGTACTAGGGCATAGGATCTCCAAAAGAAACATAAGGAACCTAGGGCCATAGGATCAAAGGGTGCCATATGTCCCATCTACAGACCTTGTGGCCCAAGGGCCATAGGGTAGGAATGTACAATCTTAAGGGCCATAGGGTTCCATATATTTCTTTTGAAGATCCTATGGCCCTAGGCTCATAGGATCTCCAAAAGGAACATATGGCCCTAGGCCATAGGATCACAGGGTGCCTTGTGTCCCATCTAGAGAACTTATGGCCCAAGGGCCATAGCGTGGCACTATACAATCTCAAAGGCCATAGAATTCTCTATGTTCTTTATGGGGATTTTATGGCACTAAGTCCATAGGATCTCCAAAAGGAACATAAGGAACCTAGGGACATAGGATCAAAGAATTCCCTATGTCCCACCTACAGACCTTGTGGCCCAAGGGCCATAGGATGGGAATGTACAATCTCAAGGGCCATATGGTTCCCTATGTTCATTTTGGAGATCCAATGGCCCTAGGGCCATAGGATCACCAAAACGAACATAAGTAACCTAGGGATCTAGGATCAAAGAATGCCCTATGTCCCATCTAGAGACCTTGTGTCCCAAGGGCCACAGGGTGGGAATGTACAATCTCAAGGGCCATATGGTTCCCTATGTTCCTTTTGGAGATCCAATGGCCCTAGGGCCATAGGATCTCCAAAAAAAACATAATAAATCTATGGCCATAGGATCAAAGGGTGCCTTATGTCCCATCTGGAGACCTTGTGGCCCAAGGGCCATAGGGAGGTAAGGTAAAATCTCAAGGGCCATATTGGTCCCTATGTTCCTTTTGGAGATCTTATGGCCCTAGGGCCATAGGATCATAGGGTGCCTTGTGTCCCATCTAGAGAGCTTATGGCCCAAGTGCCATAGGGTGACACTGTACAATCTCAACCGCCATATGGTTCTCTATGTTTCTTATGGGGATCCTATAGCCCTAGGGCGATAGGATCTCCAAAAGGAACATAAGGAACCTAGGTCCATAGGATCAAAGAATGCCCTATGTCCCATCTATAGACCTTGTGGCCCAAGGGCCAAAGGATGGGAATATACAATCTCAAGGGACATATAGTTCCCTATGTTCCTTTTGGAGATCCAATGGCCCTAGGCCCATAGGATCTCCAAAACAAACATAAGGAACCTATGGCCAGAGGATCAAAGGGTGCCTTACGTCCCATCTAGAGACCTTGTGTCCCAAGGGCCATAGAGAGGAAAGGTTCAATCTCAAGGGCGATATTGTTATCTATGTTCCTTTTCGAGATCTTATGGCCCTAGGGCCATAGGATCACAGGGTCGCTTGTGTCCTATCTAAAGAGATTATGGGCCAAGGGCCATAGGGTGACACAGTACAATCTCAAGGGCCATATGGATCTCTATGTTCCTTATGGGGATACTATGGCCTTAGGGCTATAGGATCTCCAAAAGAACCTAGGTCCATAGGATCAAAGAATGCCCTATGTCCCACCTACAGACCTTGTGTCCCAAGGACCATAGGGTGGGAATGTAAAATCTCAAGGGCCATATGGTTCCCTATGTTCCTTTTGGTGATCCAATGGCTCTAGGTTCCCAAGGGCCATAGGATCCTCTATGTTCCTTATGGGGATCCTATGGCCTTTGGGATCCATATGGCCCATAGGATCCTATCTCAAGGGCCATATGGATCCTCTATGTTCCTTATGGGGATCCTATGGCCCTTGGGTGTCCAAAAGGAACATAAGGAACGTAGGTCCATAGGATGGAAGAATGCCCTATGTCCCATCGACAGACCTTGTGGCCCAAAGACCATAGGGTGAGAATGTACAATCTCAAGGGACATATAGTTCCCTATGTTCCTTTTGGAGATCCAATGGCCTTAGGGCCATAGGATCTCCAAAACGAACATAAGGAACCTATGGCCATATTGTTCCTTATGTTCCTTTTCGAGATCTTATGACCCTAGGGCCATAGGATCACACGGTGCCTTGTTCCTTATGGGGATTGTAAGGTCTCTGACCCCAACCAAAAAGAGCACCCTTGTACCATGAAATGATCATAATGGAAAAAAGTTACTATTTTTAGCAGTTTTTCGAATTCTGTCAGTGCCATGATGTTTAAAATGTCATAAAGCTTCGAAATGTGAATTAAAATAATTTTTGTGAAAATTTTCCAAATATAGTAAGTTTTTGGTCACCCGACCCGTCTAGTTTTGACCATCTCGAAAATCTGCATCAGTACCCCGAATTTGAAAAAAATGCATTTTCGGACCCCGGGGACTGCTAAATATGGCAGGTACTCGGGCCAGTACGTCTTAGTCAGAGCTTCGTATAGCAATTTACGGCATCAAAATCCGATTCGTATGACCGTTTTAGCCTAGAACCAAATTTCCTAAAAATTGTCCGAGGAGGTACCGGGGGCCCGGGACTGTGTGGGAACAGGTCCCAGCCCACTCCAGACCTGCTTTAGCAGCTAGGGGGAGGCCTCTTGCTTTGTGGGAGTCTTGGGAAAGCTGCCAAGCCTGCAACTCAGTCTCAGAACCAGTTAACCAAGCCAACCTGACACTTGGTGGGCAGAGAATTGGACTTTCCATGCTTAACTGGAGAAGCTCCTAGATGCATTTAGCAACCCAGATCGATTTTCAGCTTGAGGAGGCCTATTTAAAGACCTGCACACACACACACACACAGATATGCTCACACACACGCATTGCATACTCACACATCTACACACTGGGAAGGTGCTGCCGGCACACACACAGCTTTTGAAGGAGAAGCAAGGAGGGAGGTGCTGCCAAAATTCCCATCTCGAGGATTCATTGCATCAAAAATTTAAGAGGATTCTCAGCCCCTAATCACGGTAATTATGGTTTAATTACTGCTCTTCTTAATCTCATCATTACTCACTCATAATTCTTGTCTACTATGCCTACTTTTAGCTATAATTCTCTATAGTTGCTCTCTAAGTTTTCATAGCTATACTTCATTACATAATTATCATTCATTTAGTTAATTTATTCAGCCATTCATCATTCTTAATCAAGGATTAATGCATGATTAGGAAAGATTCTCTCTCTAGGCGGTATAGTCAATAAATTGTCAGCTAGTAATAGTGTAGATTTATCAGAATTCAATCTTTCACTACTCAATAGAGTTGTAATTAAATTATACTTAATCTTCTCCCACATTTAGATGCGATTAAGGCTAAAAATTAATCCGTCATTAGTCCAATAAGAAGAAGGTTTTTCTCTCACACATGCCTGCGGTCACTCTGCACCTTCATACTGCTCTAGGAAAATGAATGAGCTTGCTTACTTCATATCTTTCTTGAATCAATTAGAAAAACTCTGAATTTCTTAACCATCTAAGCCAAGTAATTAACCTTAGAGTCGTTTCCCATAGGGTGGATACAGAATTACCCTTAAAATTTGCTAGGGCAAAATAGGGAAAAATCTAACCTCTGCCGATTGGTTTGTCATGTTACTCTCGGACCTTAGCTCTTTTTTTTTCAAGTCTATCATTTAAGTAGTGAGAAAAATGGCCCCGGTTAAGAGAACTCGCTTCGGTGGAGCCCACGACCGCGAGGCGGGAACAAGCAATGTCAACGGGAAAGAAAAGGCTCCCATGGACGAGCAAATACCGGCCATCTCACGGGTTATTGACGAAGAAATGAAAGAGGTAGATCATATTTTTATTCAAGTTGTTTAAACTAACATTACATACGCTAGTTAGGAATGCTCATATCCCCAAACATGTTGGAGAAATCCGACGGAAACCTCGGCATTGAAAGCATTGTACATTAAGTTCTAAAGTAGGAAGGAAATGATTGATGGGAATGCTGTTTGCAATAGGAAAGAATGTTTGCTAGGGAAAATTTAGCTCGACATGTTCATTCTATTTCCAATGTTGAATTAGTCATGAACTCCCTACTGATCACAGGGGCAAAGTTCCTGGTTAAGGGCTCTTGAATCCACGACTGCTGGTTAAGCGGTGGATACCCACGTCTGCTGGTTAAGCGGTGGGAATGTCCATGTCGTGCTTTCTATGCGGTGGACATACCTAGTTGTATGGGCAGCTAGGCGACAACGGGAGGAGTAAACTCTCGCTGGAGGGGAGATGTTGTACCTCCAGAACATTGGAACTTTTATGAATAAGTTTGAGTAGAATTTTTACTAGAATTTTGTCTTGGTGTTGTTTGCAATACTGGTTGAAGGGCTGTTTTAATGAACCATGTGATTCGGAATTAAACAAGGAATATTTATGTTGAACAACCTTTGTGGTAGTAATTAGGTCACATGATGAAGTGTGAGTGTGCGGGTGGAAAGTGGGGGCTTGGCTCAGGTTGCCAATGCCTACGAGATGGGTGGTCCCGATTGGTCGGGAACTCTCTATCCCCATAGTGCTTACTCGATATTGGTATTACTCATTGCCCCTAGAGCGGCGAATCCTCGAGAGTACATGCCTCTGAAACATGGGGAAAAAGGCACTCGGGGTTTCTCTCCTCTTGGAAGGTGGGTCTTAGGATCGCTAGATAGTTAAGTACGCTTCTCCTACGAGGTGGATCTAGATCTCGTTGCTAGTAGGATCGAACTCGACTCACTTTGTGATGAGAGATCGTCCGCTAGTTGAACCCTGAACCATTTTGTTTGCTTCCGCTATAGATCTAGTGGCCACCAGGTTTACCATCAAATCCATTGTTTGATACGACGGGGTGGGGACCTCACAGGGATCCTATGGCCCTAGGTTCCCAAGGGCCATAGGGTGAGAATGTACAATCTCAAGGGCCTCTATGTTCCTTATGGGGATCCTATGGCCCTAGGGCCATAGGATCTCCAAAAGGAACATAAGGAACCTAGGTGCATAAGATGAAAGAATTCCCTATGTCCAATCTATAGACCTTGTGGCCCAAGGGCCATAGGGTGGGAATGTACAATCTCAAAGGTCATATGGTTCCCTATGTTCCTTTTAGAGATCCAATGGCCCTAGGGCCATAGGATCTCTAAAACAAACATAAGGAACCTATGGCCAGAGGATCAAAGGCTGCATTATGTCGCACCTAGACACCTTGTGGCCCAAGGGACATAGGGGGGAAAGGTACAAGCTCAAGGGTCATATTCTTCCCTATGTTCATTTTCGAGATCTTATGGCCCTAGGGCCATAGGATCATAGAGTGCCTTGTGTCCCATCTAGAGAGCTTATGGCCCAAGGGCCATAGGGTGGCACTGTACAATCTCAAAGGACATAGGGTTCTCTATGTTCCTTATGGGGATCCTATGGAACTAGGGCCATAGGATCTTCAAAAGGAACATAAGAAACCTAGGTCCATAAGATCAAAGAATGCCCTATGTCGCATCTAGAGACCTTGTGGCCCAAGGGCCATAGGGTGGGAATGTACAATCTTAAAGGCCAAATGGTTCCCTATGTTCCTTTTGCAGATCCAATGGCCCTAGGGCCATCGGATCTCCGAAACAAACATAAGGAACCTATGGCCATAGGATCAAAGTGTGCCTTATGTCCCATCTAGAGACCTTGTGGCCCAAAGGCCATAGGGGGGAAAGGTAAAATCTCAAGGGCCATATTGTTCCCTATGTTTCTTTTCGAGATCTTATGGCCCTAGGGCCATAGGATCACAGGGTTCCTTGTGTCTCATCTAGAGAGCTTATGGCCCAAGGGCCATAGGGTGACACTATACAATCTTAAGGGCTATATGGTTCTCTATGTTCCTTATGGGGATCCTATGGCCCTAGGGCCATAGGATCTCCAAAAGGAACATAAGGAACCTAGGTCCATAGGATCAAATAATGCCCTATGTTCCATGTACAAACCTTGTGGCCCAAGGGACATATGGTTCCCTATGTTCCTTTTGGAGATCAAATGGCCCTAGGGCCATAGGATCTCCAAAACAAACAAACATAAGGAAACTATGGCCATAGGATCAAAGGGTGCCTTATGTCCCATCTAGAGACCTTGTGGCCCAAGGGCCATAGGGGGAGAGGTAAAATCTCAACGGCCATATTGTTCCCTATGTTCCTTTTCGAGATCTTATGGCCCTAGGGCCATAGGATCATAGGGTTCCTTGTGTCTCATCTAGAGAGCTTATGGCCCAAGGGCCATAGGGTGACACTATACAATCTTAAGGGCCATACGATTCTCTATGTTCCTTATGGGGATCCTATGGCCCCAGGGCCATAGGATCTCCAAAAGGAACATAAGGAACCTAGGTCCATAGGATCAAAGAATGCCCTATGTCCCATGTACAAACCTTGTGGCCCAAGGGCCATAGGGTGGAAATGTACAATCTCAAGGGACATATGGTTCCCTATGTTCCTTTTGGAGATCCAATGGCCCTAGGGCCATAGGATCTCCAAAACAAACAAACATAAGGAACCTATGGCCAGAGGATTAAAGGGTGCCTTATGGCCCATCTACAGACCTTGTGGCCCAAGGGCCATAGGGGGGAAGGGTACAATCTCAAGGGCCATATTGTCTCCTATGTTCCTTTTCGAGATCTTATGGCCCTAACGCCATAGGATCACACGGTGCCTTGTGTCCCATCTAGAGAGATTATGGCCCAGGGGCCATAGGGTGGCACTGTACAATCTCAAAGGACATAGGGTTTTCTATGTTCCTTATGGGGATCCTATGGAACCAGGGCAATAGAATATCCAAAAGGAACATAAGGAATCTAGGGCCATAGGATCAAAGAAAGCCCTATGTCCCATCTACAAACCTTGTGGCCCAAGGGCCATAGGGTGGGAATGTGCAATCTCAAGGGCCATATTATTCCCTATGTTCCTTTTGGAGATCCAATGGACCTAGTGCCATAGGATCATAGGGTGCCCTATGTCCCATCTAGAGATCTTATGGGCTAAGGGCCATAGGGTGGCAATGTACAATCTCAAAGGCCATAGGGTTCCCTGTGTTCCTTATGAGAATCCTATGGAACTAGGGCCATAGGATCTCCAAAAAGAACAGTCCCATCTGGAGACCTTGTGGACCAAGGGCCATAGGGTGGGAAGGTACAATCTCAAGGGACATATTGTTCCTTATGTTCCTTTTCGAGATCCTATGGCACTAGATCCATAGGATCTCCAAAAGGAACATAAGGAACCTAGAGCCATATGATCAAAGGATGCTATATGTCCCATCTTTAGACCTTGTGGCCCAAGACCATAGGTTAGGAATAAACAATATCAAGGGCCATAGGTTTCCCTATGTTCCTTCTGAAGATCCTATGGCCCTACTGCCATAGGATCACAGGGTGCCCTATGTCCCATCCAGAGATCTATAGGGCCATAGAGTTCCCTATGTTCTGTTTGGAGATCCTATGGCCCTAGGGCCATAAGGGCTGCCATGTTTCCCGTTAATGTGCACCATGGGGTTCCCTATGTTTGTTATGGCCACCCTTGGGCCCTAGGATGCCCTCAAGTATGATGTGAGACCCTATGGACTTAGGGTCACAGGGTGCCCTATGTTCCTTTTGAAGACCCTGTGGCCCAAGGTCCATAGGGTGCCAATGTACAATCTCAAGGTCCATAGGGTTCCATAAACTCCTTTTGGAGATCCTATGGCCCTAGGGCCATAGGATCACAAGGTGTCATATGTCCCATATGGAGACCTTGTGGCCTAATGGCCATAGGGTGGCAATGTACAATGTTCAGAGATCAAGCATGGCTAGATAATGTGAGGTAGTTTTCTATTTGACCAGTAGCATTCAATATAGAGACTCTACTTGGGCACCTAGGCCTGCCATGTAGCACTAGAGCCATTTATAACAAAGTAATGTTATGCTGTTAAGTTTACATAAACTTGGCTCAATCATATTCAAATCGAACATAAATACAAATAATGTTATATTGTTATGTTTTCATAGATATGGCTCAATCCTCTTCAAAGAAAAGAATGCCAAAGTCAGTTGATACAACAGGCTCCACTCCAAGCCCATGGTATCTAGATTTTCACTTACCGAGTGGTAAATCTGATGAGAGAGTCCACTTGTTCTTTAGAGATAAAGAACAATCTCCCTTCAAAGATTGTGGAATTGTCAAGGAGATAAATAAAGATTGCTCAGATCTTGACATGTCCCCATGTCTTGATGTGAAAGTACAAAACGGTGATTGTTACTTGCTAGAGCCCATGGCCTTTGCTTGGGAGTTGTTGAAAGATAGCAGTGATGGAGAGACAATGATAAAAGCAGGGTGGATAGAAATCAGAGAAGATACTCCCAACGAGAATCTCATGGACATGTTTATTGAAGGCTTCAAGAAAGCTATTCAATATTTAGCCAGCTTGAAGGCACAGAATAGTAAGAAGCAAAAAAATGAAGGTACAAGTCAAGTTAATCAGAAGAAGACTTTAAAGGAGAGTGAGACGCCCTCAGTCAGAAATAGCACCGAAAATGTGGAGCAAGAAAGTCTTTCACTTGTACCTCTAGAGGCTCCACGTATGGATGAAGCTAGCTTAATTGAACCTCCTTTAATAACTCCTTCAATAGTAGTAATTGCAGATTCAGCCTCAGTGAAGGTGCTAGCCTCAATTGTTCAGCCGGAAGAAAAAGATCTTGATAAGGATGTTAAGAAGACTTTCAAGAGTGGGCTAGATGGGTACATTGGAATAGAGCACTACTTCAAGTTTGGGGTGTAGTTTACACAACTCATCTGCAATCTTGCACCTGATCACTTCAAATGTAGGCCATTGTCATGTGTGTATGTAAAGTTCCTTTTGAGACAATTTGCAAAGCATTCTAGACCAGTCTCCAATGCAGCTGACCTTATGCCATATGATCCCATAAAAAAGGAGCCTCTAAAGGCTGATGAAGTACATGCAGACAAGCTGGCAACATACCACTACTAGATTCTTTTTGGTCAACACTCCATAATAGCAGCTAGAGCATTTTTGCACAACAAGAGCACAAAGTATGCTTCAAGGAGAGAGTTCCACAAATACAGAATTGCAAGGATTGTTGTAGATGCCCCTAAAGAGATTGTAGTGCGAATCTCCAAAATGGAGAACATAGAGACACAGACAACAATGAAAACCCAACTTTATGTGGAGGTCTTGAAGCATGGGCGTGGACAGTGGCTAGCATATTCTTGTCCAAAAAAACCAAAGGCAGGTGTTCCCCATGGTCATGAGAGTCGAAAAGATTGGGATGTAAGTTCTGTTTCTTGTTTCTAATTTTCTTAATCTGTAGTTGTAGATAAAACCTTATTACTTTTTGTTTCTTGTAGGCCTTTGTGATTGTGGCAAACATCACATTTAACCATAGCTCATTTGAGAATAGAGAAGCCCACATGGTCATGTATCCAGAAGACATCTATGAGGAGTGGATAAACATCCTAGAGAACCATCAAGCCTCATTTGCACGTGGACTCCAACCAAGTATAACTACTTTTAGATGCTTACGAGGATTAGAAGATAACGATGTTAAGCTATTACAAAAGGAGCTCAAAGAAGAAAAGATTTGCTTGGTGAAGCAACCACATCAACCGGACATGATCGACCTCTCTACACATGCAACAAACATAAAACAAACGAAGGTGTTTTTGGCTAAGATGTTCAAGTTATTCAAAGAGCTTGATCCAGTAGAAGCCATTACTTCATGGGAGGAATGTAGATCTCATTATAACATTACAGATGAGATCTACAAATCTCTCTTTATCATTTGCACCCAATGGCTACATCTTAGGCTTCAAAAAACAAAGGAGACCCCAGCAATTCCAGAAGTTACCAAGGGATATGTGCAATGGATCATTTCACAAAAGAATGGTTCATCTAGATTACAATTCAGCTTGCCATGGACCATAAAGTGCGTGGGGAAGAATCTAGAAGGCATTGAGTTTCTCCAAGGTGAGAATAATTCTACAGTGCGTGTTGGTGTATGTATCCATCAGGGCCAATTTGGATGAAATAAGGGCTGTTTAGGGTTTCTCTATTCTTGATCGAAGGGTCAAGGAGGAGCCACATTTCCAAAAGTATGGCACTTTTGTACATGTGTCAAGATCTCCTTCACTTGCTTTTGAAATATTTTGCACTATTTTAGCCATAACTTTTGCATCTGAACTCCAAATTTAGTGCTCAAATGGTCCATAGGTGGCGCTTGATGAGCTCTATCCAATGAGTATCCATGTTGAATAGTTTTGGTAAGATCTTCATGGTCTTTTTTAGGTTGCCCCTTTTTAGATCCTTACACAACCCTTTTTTCATCCAAATTGGCCCTAATGCATAGACACAACACACAAGGGCACTATATCTAGTGGTTGGAGTGCTGCTCAATTTGGAAAGGTTATTGATGGAGTTTGTAGGATAGCACATCAACCATCAGAATTTGTTATTGTTGGTCTAGTCAAGTACCAACATGCTGCTTCTCTTGAGAAGGCAATCTCTGAAAAAGCAAAATGGTATGAGTTGTATGCTTTGCCTCTTGGCTCTTTAATAGCATCAGGGACCTTCCAACCCATTGCTCTTTGTGAAGTAATTTTTGGAGTTTGGGCTTTCTTTAGTCAAGAAGAGCAATTCGCCAATCACTCTAGTCTCAAGGAGTCTCTCTTTCAACCAATGTCTACTCTAGGCATTGACGACAATGAAGAGTTTGATGCTATGACTACCGCCAAAGCTTTTTTTGTTCGGCGCTCCATCAAGTGTATTTGTCTCAAAGAGGATGATAAGGTAGTGGACATATTTTCACTTGGTTACGGGACGAAAGAGGCACTTCTACAACAACCAAAGGTGATCTCACTTGCTTGTACCAATGAGCAAATGACTGAGCTAGAGGCTCTTTGCCATTCTACAATAGATGAAGATGAGTGAACTTAAAAGGTGGGCAGGTTTGGTATCTACTCCACAAAATGATAATGGCAAGGACTCAGAGAATGAAGAAATCGATGAGCCATTAAATGATGAGGCTGATGCCATTCTAGAGCTTCTACAGGAAACAGGTTAAGCTAGCCAAAATTTCAATTCTTTCATGATCTTTAGAACATTGGTATTTGGTTTGGTGTTTTTCTTTGACTTTGTAATCTTGAACGTTGATTTTGAAATCTTAAACATTGGTCTGATTTTATTTCACAAAACAATTGTGTATGCTTATGATTTAGAGTATTTTCTAATGAGATGATGAAGTGTGCAAATATTTCATGAACAAATGGTGCCAAAGAGAAAAGAGCACCTTTTAACCATGTGCCCATAAGATATGTATTCTTGGTAATTAAAGTATCTTCAAAATAGATGAATCAAATATAACCACAAAATATGAAGATGTGAAAGTTTTCTAAATCTTTCTATCAAAGTTTTGAGTAGCATGTGAGTTTGATGTGCCAAATGTTTAGTTTTCATATTTAAAGATTTCTTTTTATTTTGTAACTTGAGTTTATTTTTGATGTTAAGGACAATGTACATTGTCATAAGGCCAAAAGTTGATTTATGAACACAAGAAAATTTTCACTTTATGGTATCAACACCCTATGACCGTAAGCCATAGGCTGGATCAAATATATTTACACTTGAACAGATGATGGAGCAATATTTTGTAATGTTCTATCATTATGTACTTTGTGATAAATCTTATGTTTTCAAATAGATTTACACTTGAAAAGATCATGGAACAAGGGTTTGTATTGTTTTGGCATTATGTACTAATGGATCCATACTAGAACCCTACGGCCTTAGGGCCATAGGGCTCCTTTTTAATGTAAGGATGCAAAAGGATGAGATTATGACCATGGGGCCAAAAAATACAAGTAGAGAGCCATTATGTCATCTTTGTATGTAGCACACACAGATCTTGTATCTAGTACGCAGCACAACTAGACCACCTTATGGCCTTAGGGACATAGGGTTCTTTATTGACGTATAAGTGCAAAATTGATGAGCATATTGTTCTTAGATGCAAAATAGAGAACTTTCAATTTAGGTTTATAAGCCCTTGATAAAATTGTATCAATTTAGGTTTATGGAAATTGTATGTAGCATTTATAGAATTTAGAGAAACCCATGAATCTAAAGTTTAGGGTCATAGGGTAGTGTGACCATTGGGTGCAAAGTATATGGTTCCCATGATACCCTATGGCCGCAAGACCATAGGGTTATGACTCTATGAAACAATAAAATATCCGAAATAGGAGTGTCAAATATTTTATGTTATAGCTTAACTAAGAGGCTTAGACTTTTTCCAAAGTTGTCAAAAAAGAGATCCAAAGTGTCTTGCTAGTGACCTTAAGGGTAATAAATGTAGACCACACTTTGTAAGTAGCTTGTAGAAAAACAAAAAACAAATTATGGCCTTAGGATCATAGGGATCATACACCACAAAAAGTAAGGTGAAAATCCCTTGCTCTTGTTTGTAGTACATAAAGCAATATGACCACCCTATGGCCTTAAGGTCCATAGGGTTTCTTGTAATCATAAACAGCACCCTATGGCCATAGGGCCATAGGGATCCTTGTTAACATTAAGATCAAATATGGACCTATGGTGCTAGTACATAGGCAAAAAGGAGACGAGTCTATGGTCTTTAGCTTCAAAATATAGCACCGTATGGTCATAGAATTTCTACATAACACCTAAGCAACCTTATGTACACCTAATGGCCTAAGATCCATTAAGTGTACTTTGTAGGTAGTACATAATGCTCTTGTAGGCCACTTTGGTGACCTTAGGCTGTTAATAAAAATATGCAATATAATGATCCTATGGTTCAATGTCTCAAAATAGAACATCTTTTGGACATGAGGTACATGTATGTAGTACATAGTACTTTTGTAGGGCCATAGAGATCTTCACTAAAAAAGAGAGGACCGTATGGCCCTAGGACCTAAGGGTGGATTTTTAGAGGTGAGTCAATAGTTTTTGGTATAAATTTGAGCACCGTATGGTCATAAATTTGATCACCGTATTGCTTAGAGTTTTTTTGAATCGTTAAAAAAGGGATCCAAAGTGTATTGCTAGTGAGCTTTTGATTATAAGGTGATAATTGTGGACCACACTTTGTAAGTAGCTTGTAGAAGAACATATAGAAAATTATGGCATCATGATCACAGGGTCATACACCACAAAAACCAAGTGGAAATCCCTAAGCTCTTGTTTGCAGTACATAAAGAAACATGACCACCCTATGGCCGTGGGGCCATAGGATTCCTTGTAGAAAAATTATGTCCTCATGATCACAGGGGACATACACCACAAAAACCAAGTGTAAATCCCTAAGCTCTTGTTTTCAATACATAAAGCAACATGACCACCCTATGGCCTTGGGGCAATAGGGTTCCTTGTAGACAAATTATGGCCTCATGATCGCAGGGGTCATACACCACAAAAACCAAGTGGAAATCCCTAAGGTCTTGTTTGCAGTACATAAAGCAACATGACCACCCTATGGCCCCAAGGCCATGGGTTCCTTGCAGACATAAATAGCACCATATGGCCTTAGAACCATAAGGCTCATTTTCAACATGAAGATCATCCATGGACCTATGATGTTTGTACAAAGAAGCTATACATACTACATAGGCTACCTTATTTGAACCTAATGGATTAAGATCCATTAGGTGACCATGTAGGTAGTACATAATGCACTTTTATGTCAATTTGGTGGCCATAGGAATTGTATTGAGCATAGAAATCACCTTGTGGCCCTAGGGTCATAGGTGCCAATACAAATGTGTAATGTAATGATCATATGGTCCCAATGACCCAAAATATAACACCTGATGGACGTGAGGTACATGTATGTAGTACAAAATACTCGTGTAGATCCATAGAATTCTTCACTAACAAAGAGAGGTTGGTATAGCACAAGGACTAAAGATACCTCCATAGAGGTGCAAAAAATATAAGTCTATAGTCCTAATGTGTGAAATGGAGCACTTTATATTCATGAAACTATAAACTGTCAATATAGAGGGCACCATATGATTCTAGGGCCATAAGATTCTTGACCAACATATAGAGCACCCTATGGCCCTAGGGCCATAGGGTGGTAGTATAGAGAAATTAAGTGAACTTTGCATATAGTATATAAAGAATTGTAATTTAATTCTCATGTATATGTCATTTGGATACTCAATCTTTTTTCTAAGTGTTTGATTATAGAAATTCATCACATTTGTAAGTATTTTCAAAGCTAAAAGTAGGTGTTGTTTAAACTTTCAGGTCATCAACAAGATATTGCAATTGAGGATGTTTCATGTGAGGACATCGGTACAAAAGATGTTCAAGCTATTGAAACTATTGAAAAAGAGCCTCTCAATCCCCATTTAAACCAAAATGTCCATAAAGATGATGACAAAGAGATCCAAGCTTCCGAAGGTCAACCAATGACAATTTTCCCATGATATCGAGATTGTTGTTTCTCTTTGATTTTGTAAATATTGATCAACAATATTTTTTTGTTTTAAAAACTATTTTGCATGCTTGTGAGTTTTAATTTTTTCAAATTATATGAATTAAATTTAAGTGTGTAAATATCATGTCATGAACATATGGTGGCAAAGAGCACCCATTATCTATGTGACCATAAGAGTGTATACTTTTGAGCTTGAGTATTTTCAAAATAAATGAATTTAATTTAAGTGGAAAATTTATACATAGACATTAGGTTACAAAGGTCATCCTTTAGCTTTGTGATCAAATGATGTATGATGTAAAACTTTAAAGCTATGTGGTTATTGATATATTATGTAATGCTTTTAAGCTATGTGATGCTATGAGGTTTATTGTCAGACATATGACATTGTACCACTTAAGGCTAGGGGTCTTGTGAAAGCATCCTATGATCTTAGGGTCAGAGGTTTTTCATTGTTGAAGACAAATTTCATGGTTGTAACATCATATCATTCTTTGTAGACATGCAACCTTATGGCCCTAAGGCCATAGGGTGTCAATTGTATGCATCCTCTAAAATATTTTTAAAAATCTATGACTAGTGACCTCATGGTCAAAGTTTCTAATTGTAGGCCACACTTTGTAAGTAGTAGCTTGTAAAAGAGCATATAACAAATTACGGTCTTAGGATCAAAAGGTTCATACACCTTAAAAACCAAGGTAAAAATCCCTCCGCTCTTGTATATGTAGTAGTGAAGCAACATGACCACCCTATGGACTTAGGACCATAGGGTTCCTTGTTATCATAAACAGCACCCTATAGCCTTAGGGCCATAGTCTACCTTGTAATGCAAAGATGATCCCATATCCCTAATGTGCTAGTACATAGGTAAAAAAAAGATGAATCTATTGTCCTTAGCTTCAAAAGAGAGCACCTTATGGTCATTGAAGCTCTACATAAGTACCTTATCTACACCTAGTCCCATAAATTTCACTATGTGTATTATATAGGTAATGCTCTCATTGGCCACATTAGTGATCATAGGTTTCTTAGTTAGCAAATAAAGCACCTTGTGGCCCTAGGGCCATAGGGTGCCAATATAGATGTGCAATATAATGTTCCAATGGTTCGAATGACTCAAAATAGAGCACCTTATGGACAAATGGCCATAAGGTTCCTCACTAACATATGGCTCCACAAAAATATAGAGAGGACTGCATGGCCATAGGGATAGAGGATGTCATTTTAGAGGTGCAAAAATATGAGCCTATAGTCATTATGTATAACTCAACACCTTATGTCCATATAGCTATAAACTTTTCATATAGAAGTCACCCTACGGTCCTAGGGCGATAGGGTGCTAGTATAGAGCCATTAAATAAATATATCATGTAGTATATACAACATTGCAATATAGTTATGAGATATTTAATATGTAGTTTGGATACCTAATGTTTTTTTAAGCCATCAAGATTGTAGGTATTTTCAAAGCTAAAAGTGGTGTTGTTTAAACTTGCAGCTCTTCAACAAGACTTTACAGTTAACAGTGTCTCTTGTAAGGTCATTGATACAAAGGATGCTCCAACTATTGAGCCTATTGAAGAAGAATCTATCAATCCTCATTTGAACCAACAAGCTTGTAAAGAAGATGACAAAGAGATACAAGTTTTTGAAGGTCAACCATCGTAGTTGTTGGACAGAAATTCCAGCGATACAATGGAAGTAGACGATGATGCAAGCTCCAAAGCATATAGAAGGACAGAAGAAGACTCTGTCAATAACATTTTAGTAGCTCAAGATTTGAGCATTAGAGTGCATGGTGATCCAAATCTTTCATCCAATGATGGACCAACGCTGACTATAATATTGAGCTTGTGTGGATTGCTTTTGAGGCGTTGTTGGAAAAAGTCCAAAAAAATGAAGAGCTTGAAGTTTAAACATGAGTATATTGTTTTGCGACCAGGATGCATTGAGTTTTTAAAGAGTCTCCTAAGCATCTCCAATGTTGGCATATGGTCAACAGCTAATGATACACAGGTTATGCAAATCATCAAGATTTTAGAGAAGGAAGCTGGAGAAAAATTTCCATTCTTTATGATTTGGGGGCAAAGCCAATGTCAACAATGTGTAGAGTCAAGAATCACTTGCCTCGACAATCCTGGAGTAGAGGCATTTTTCAAACCTTTAGCTATTGCATCAGCAAAGTTTGGGATTGATTTAAAAAGATTGCTTCTTATAGATGATGCACCATTGAAAGGATGCATTAATCCTGCATTAAATTGTATATTTCCACCATCATTTAACATTGATGAGGAGGATAATATTCTCCTTGGAGAGCTGCTACCATATACCAAAGCTCTTCATCATGTCAACGACATTCGTACAATTACAAGATCTTCTTTGTATGGACAAGCTCCCATAGTGCAAGGTCACGAGCTTTACAATCATGTACAAAAGGTTGTTTCAGAGTGGGAGGAGCGCAATTTGGTTTGTCTACAAAAAACCTACTCTACAAGCAGGCTACTAGAAGCTCCTCGCGTTCTTGATGATGAGAATGGTGCCTCATCTAGCAGTACTGGAATGTCCACTAGAAGTCAAGATAAGAAAAGGCTGACACTTGATCAAGAAAAAATGAGGATATTGAAGAATATCAAATCTATATCAACCTTGAAAGGAGTTGAGTTAATTATGCTTGCTCAGAAATTGGGGTACAAAGATCCTGTGATCAAAGCACATGAAGCCAAGAATTATATCACACAACTCAAAAGTCAATATTGTATTAAATAGGTTCACATTTGTAGAGATGATGGAACAAAATGTTGTAATGTTATGGCATTTAAAAATGATCTTTGTGTATAGAAAAACCTTTGTAAGAGTGCTTATATTTTCAACATACATGAAGATGTGAAAGTGTTCTAAATTTTTCTATTAGAGTTATGAGTAGCACATGAGCTTGATGTGCCAAATGTTTAGTTTTTTTATTTAGAAAGATTTTATAGTCTTTTATTTTGTAATTTGAGGTCATTGAGCTATTAAGAACAATGTACATGGTCATAAGGCCAAAAGTTGATTTGTAACCATAGGAAAATTTGCACTTTATTGTATTAACACCCTATGACCCTAAGGCCATAGGCTGGGTCAAATAGATTTACACTTGAAGAGAGGATGGAACAAGGTTTTGTAATGCACTTTCATTATGTACTTTGTGAGAAAGCTTATGTTTTTAAATAGATTTACACATAAAAAGATGATGAAACAAATTTTTGTATTGTTTTTGCAGTATGTACTAATGGATCTATACTAAATCCATATGGACTTAGGGCCATAGCGTTCCCTTTTAATATAAGGATTCACAAATGTGAGATTATGACCATGGGGCCACAAGATGCCAATAGAGATCCATTCGGCCATCTTTGTATGTAGCACATACAAATCCTGTATCTAGTACACAAGGCAACTAGACCACCCTATGGCCTTAGTGCCATATGGATCCTTGTTGACATAAAGGTGTAAAAAGATTATCATATTGTCCTTAGATACAAAATTGAGCACATACACTTTAAGTTTATAAGCCCTCAGTAAGAGAGGACATCATATGAACTTGGCCATAGGATCTTTTACTAACATATAGAGAATCTTTTGACCTTAGGACCACAAGGTTCTAGTACAAAGTCATTAGTGCATAATGCTTTTGTATGTAATTTTACCTAAAGCAACCTAACCATCATATGGCCCTAAGGCCATAGAGTTCATTATTAACATAAAGGTGCAAAAAGATGAGCATATGGTCCTTGCTTAAGGCTACTTGACCACCCTATGGCCTTAAGGCCATAAGGTTGTCTATTAGCTTAAGGGTTCAACAAGATAAGATTATGACCTTGTGGCCACAAAATTCCAATAGAGAGCCATTAGGTCATCTATGTATGTAGTACATAAGGATCTTGTATGCAATTACAGAAGGAAATTTGTGACCACCATAGGGTTCAAGCCCTCAATAATAGAGAGCATCCTATGACCCTAGGGCCATAGGGTTTTCCACTTACATAGAAATCATTCTTTTAACCTAGGGAAAAAGGATTATAAGACCACAATATTAGAGAGCATCCTATTACTCTAGGACTAAAGGGTTATAGTACATAGCCATTAGCACATAATGGTTATGTATGTATTAGATAAGGCAACCTAATCACTCTATGACCCTAAGGCCATAGAGTTCTCTATTAACATGAAGGTGCCAAAAGATGAGCATATTGTCCTTACCTAAGGAAACTTGACCCTATGGTCTTAGGGCCATAGGGTTCCTTGTCAACTTAAGCATGCAACAAGATGTATGGAACAAGCTTTTGTAATATTTTAAATCTTCTTGTATCTTGAAACCATAAGCACTCTCAGAAGAGATTCCAAAGAGCATCCTATGACCCTAGGACTAAAGGGTTATAGTACATATCCATTAGTACATAATTCTTATGTATGTATTAGATAAGGCAGCCTAACCACTGTATGACCCTAAGGCCATAGGGTTCTCTATTAACATGAAGGTGCCAAAAGATGAGCATATGGTCCTTACCTAAGGAAACTTGACCACCCTATGGTCTTAGGGCCATAGGGTTCCTTGTCAACTTAAGCGTGCAACAAGATGTATGGAACAAGCTTTTGTAATATTTTGGTATCTACAAATGATCTTTGGAATCTCTTGTGAGAGTGCTTATGGTTTCAAGATACAAGAGGATTTAAAAATTTTAAAGTCTTTTTTACCATTTGATATTTTTTTATACGTTTACTAAATGTAGCTACATGAAGCCAAATTGTAAGAACCTGCTATTTGTTTTTATGAAAAGCACCCTATGGTCTCAATGCAATAGGGCACCACCTCTATCTTCTACAAGACCTTTACCAATTGTAACTATAAGAAGCCACATGATTTTCACTCCATGACATTTGCACCCTATGAACATAAGGCCACAAGGTGGTATAATTGATTCCACAAATCACTTACTGTGTGTGGCTTGGATTTAGCACCCTATGATCCTAAGTTCAAGGAGTTTACTTCCAAGTCACAAAGTAAAAAGCAAAAGCCTCTATATTGAGAACTGCAAAGAAAAGCATAAGTCTATTTGTTCACACTGAGGCTCAATTTAATGATAGCTAAAAAAGAAGGCCTATTTTTTTTAGGGAAAAGAAAACCTTTTTGAGAATCTTCTGAAGTGTTTATCATTTTAAATTACCACTCCACAATTTTAATATCAAAAGAATCCAAGGGATTTGCATCATATGCTATTAAACCCCTATGACCTTGAGGCTATAAGACAAACAAGGTGCTTTTTCTAAAATGTACCACAAAAGTTGTCATGTAACATATTGGGTGCCATGTGTAGAATGTGCTCATTGTTTTATAATCACAATTTGATTATTGACTATATGATCATACATGTTAAAATGATATTATATTTTTTGAAGGATTCCAAATCTGAAGAAAAAGAGTTTAAACATAACTTGATCTTTATTGTACTCATCATGCATCATAAATATCATCCACCAAAACTTTTGGTGTTGTATATATTTTCAATCTTTTTATTTAATGAGAACATGCATGTTATAGCTTGAAAAGTAACAAAGATTTGAATTTGTGAGGTGCATCTTATTATGAGGATACTTTGCTTATTTAAATAGCATTGTAAGTTAAAGGTTTAATATTTATGGCATATTGCTATGGTTTCTTTCTTAGTAATGTTTTTTTTGGGAGTGGTATAAACTACCAATTATTGTTTATGAATGTTATTGCTACAAAAATGGTGTTTGTTTAACACCATTTGTTTAACACCCTCAGACTTGGAGATACCATACTCTTTATACTTAGTACTTTGTTTGATATAAGATCAAGATCATCAATTTTATGAAAAGAGTGGAGTACTACAAAAAGGTGTTTGTTTAACACCCTCTATCTTGAAGACACCATACTCTTTGTACTTAGTGCTTTGTTTTACATGAGACCAGCACCTGTTGGTAATCTTTGTGTCTACAATTCATATGATTTGGCATAATCGATGTACAAAATTTTATGGTAGTCACAACAAATGGTGTTTTTAAACGTGTATTTTCCTAGAGACAACAACTCTAAGATCTTCCATTAAAGTCTTAAAACATGTATTAAGGAGTAGATATAGCATATTTGTATAGAATCTTAATCTCATGACCACAAAATTATATGGAAAGTTCTTATATTGTATTTCTATGTAAAGAAAAAATTGTACTTAAAACTATAAAGTTATATTTATGTAAGTGTCTCATATAACAACTTACGGTCACAAAAGAGATATAGTACCATAAGTAGGATGTTATGATCTTAGGACCATAGGATACTTTAATATTACTATTTAGTTTTTCTAATTGCTAAATATTAGTTATGGTTCTATTATAGAATATTAAAATGTAATTAAAACTTGATAGTGTTGCAAAGTTAAGACATTTTATTTCTATAAGTGTCTCATGTTACATTATAGGACACAAAATATATCAAATGGCACTATAAGTGCCATATGTGGCATCTTATGGTCTTAGGGCCATAGGGTACTCTATAGTATTGTTAAGCTTTTCCAATTGCTAAATGTTAGTTATGGTGTAATTGGTATTTGATAGTGATGCAAAGTAAAGACTTAGTACTTTGCTATACAAGAAAATTAAGGTCATTGATATTATAAGAACATTTGATATTGGTGCAATAAACCTATATAGCTTAGTAGCCATCTTATTGGGTGTTGTTGGATACCTCTTCTTTTAAGATGCCATCTCTAAAAGCCTTGATTAAAGTTTTAAAATAATTTATTGATTGCAAATCCTTTTGTTGTAACTTACATTAGTGGTTTTATTATAGATTATTAAGTAGGAAAATAAAAATAATAGGTAGAATGTTGACATCACATCTAGACTAACGACAAATTGAGTCTTAAAAGAGTTAAATAACACAATCTTGACATCCCAATTAGCATTTGGGAAACGGAATTTTCCCAAATTATCTAAAATGGTGTTGTATGGTTATAAAGAGAGATGTCATTCCACCGAGAAACCACAGTGGAAACAACAACATCCAACTTGGAAGGAGAACAAAAGCATGATTTTGTCCTCCAATATGGGTGATGGTATGTACATAGGTCGGCTGCAATTACTGATCGATCCTTATAGAAAATTTTAGATGGTGAAAATTTAATTTATTGTGAACGATAGTCGCTTAAAATTATTTAAGTGGGGCTCAAACAAGAGTGAAGAAAAATTGCATATGAAAATATCTAAAGGTTTTGAATGTTTGAAAAAAATACACACTATGTATAATTGATTTAAAAAAAAGTACCCTTAAAATGCTACTAGAAGGTAAGAAAATATACTCATTGCAAAAAAAAATACATGGGCTTGTTTAAGGTATAGATATATACATGTAAGAAAGTTGCAAATTTTACCTAAAAAGCCCTTTTTCATTGCTAGAAAAAAGCATATGTAATTTTTCCACTAAAAAAAAGAGAGATGTAGAATTAATATTTACATTCAAATGACAATTTTTTTGAGTCTAAAAATCGTTGTTCACAGTCTAGAGTGAAAAAAATGATATTTACACTCAACTTTCATAGGTATAAAAATGTCTAAAACTTGTAGTGTCATTTTTAGCCATATTTGCCTTTTTTTAGCATGTAATTTGTGACAAATTACTATTTTTGTGACAAAGTACATGCTAGTCACAAATTACATGCTAAGCACTCAAAACCGGACCTCAATTGTCAAAAAAGAATAAAGATTATAAAATTTTGAACAATCCAACCAAAAAAGATACAAGGGTATTTTGGAATTTTTTTAAATTTGAGGGGTATTTTGGGAATTTCCACAAATTAGAGTGATATTTTGGTAATTTTTCCTTTTTCTTATTTAGTAATGTCACACACTTTTTTTAGTGATAGGTGAATTTTTTTGAAATTTGAGGGGTATTTTGGTAATTTTTCCTTTTTTCCCTTTTTTTTAGTTGTCACGCACGCGCACACACACACACACACAGATAGAGCACATCCTTGAACTCTTCGGTGGTAATTGCATGGACTTCTGAGCTGCACTTTTCATTAGTGCACTTCTAAGCAGCAGCTAAAGCTTGGATTTATGGTAGCATGTGCGCATACATGGCAGCTATCCCAACTTGTTGAGCATCAAACGACATTGACCATGTTACTGCTACAACTCAAAATTTTGCAGGTAAAGGATTCCTCACCTTATTCTAGTTCGGCACTCTGCAATATCGCTTTCAAAAGTAGGCTCTTTTAATGCGTTTTTCTCTCGTACTCTTTGCTCATCAATCCTTTGAATCTTGCTCCAAATAATCAATGGGCAGTGTCATTTTTCTAAAAAGCACAGGTTTTCTAGGGTTTCTTTGTTTTCTGGGCATTGCTGCATCGTTGGCAGGGCATCGACTTATCAACAATTGGAGAATTTCCAGCACAGCTACATCACACATGGAGCATATAGGGAGAGCTTATTTGCCTCAAGTCGAGATTCAAGAAGGGTTCTACACGATATGCTATCAAGTCATCATAGCAATATATCAAGGTAATGATTTTATTGCTTTTGGAAATGTAATTATCTGTCAGAGACATGAAGTTAAATTTTTGATTTAGAAGAGTACATTGCTTATTTCAAAGGCAAAGGTGATGTTAATGTATTTGGGTATATGCATGCTCGCACAAAAACATTGCAACATGATACTCAACAATTTGATATGCCATACATTTTAAGGGAGTTGGAGGAAGTTCACTTGTATGATCGTACTTCAATGGATGAAAAAGATGAAGAGCGCGTTGTCGTGTTGTGACACGTACATAGTGGGAACGCATGCTACAAGAGTTATCTTGTAATTTTTTAGATACATAATTATCTTTCCTATAATATACATATGCATATTTAAGTATAATAATAAGCGTTCTATCTCATCCTATTATTTTTCTCAAGGGTAACCTATCCTTACTTTACCATCAGAAAATACTATGGGAAAAGCTCAATAGCTCCGCCTCTTTAACTTGGGGCAAAAATCATTGATTCTTTATTTCTACTATCTCATTATCATCTCACACCCTAGCTAGATTCTATATCTAGGGTAAAATCCAATATATATATATTCTATGTATTTTTTATACTTTTCTTATATTTCTTTTTAAATAGCTACTAGGAGGGAATCAAATCCTAGTGGGACACTAGGTGGCATGATTTCAAAGATACACTTATTTTAATGCATTATTGCAAGCATGATTACAAAAATTTGTCAAGGAGCAATGTCATGCTTTCATATGGCATGAGGTGTCCTTTGGAATTAAATGAAAGTCTTGGCTAAGGGGACCACGGGAAGACTTTTGCTGCCAAAAATGGACCCTATTTTGATGAATTTTTTACACAAGGTTCCAATCCGAATTGGAAAATTATTTTAAAACCCTAAATCGTAGCTAATAAGCTGAAGTTTTTTCTCATATTTTTACTTTTTTATTTGGAGCCACGGTTGAGGAGATATGATCAAAATATTGGACCCCAGTCTGCCCACATCATGCAGGGACAACTCATTTCCAACTTTTTCAGTTTCTATTCACAGTGACTTCTCTCTTCTTGTGTAAACCCTTGGGGGTTCCCTTCACCTATAAAAGGGGACCTCTTCTTCCTTGAAAAAAAAACTCAAGCATTCAAGCCATTGATGAGAGGAATTCTTGAGGGAGTGAGTAGTAATGTCTAATTGTACTTTGCCATTAACATAAGCCCAAGCCTACACTTTCTCCTAGAGGAAGACTAGCCATTCTTGTACGCTATCCTTGGAAGATCAATTTTAATCAAAGAAGGTCTTGCACTTGGAGTATCAATCAAAGTGGAGTTCTCCCCTCTTCTTCTCTCTCCATCAATAATGGTACCAAAGGGTTTGTCAAGTAAGATGTGTTCTACATTGATGTTTTCTTGATTTCTTGTTGTTTTCATTTTCATCTCTAATCCAACATATATATATATATAATATTATCTCCTTAACCAAATCTATCTCTGTCACTCTTAGTAATTCATCCTCTCTACAAATTTTAGGTTCTCTTTGCTACAAGTACATCTCTCCCCGCAGTATCCTTATTGCCTACGGGCAAGAATAGGGCTTGGGAGGGAAACTTCTCATCTCTTCACTTCTCTCATATCTACATTTCTCACATACTATCCTAGATGAATAACCCACATGATGATAATTTCTATCGCTTTCACTCTGTACAATCTATTAGAATTAACGTATGGATTAGCCGTAAAATACACTTTCAACAACGTATAGTGTTTCTCTTTGGCCCAGAAAGGCTCAATGAAATACTTCTATCACCGGATCCCATCATACTACCTCTCATAGACTATAATTCTTCTTTTGACGTAAGCGTAGTTATCTTGCTATGAACCAAGAGGATTTGTACACACAATTAATCCCAATCACTAGACAAAATATATATACTACGGTAAGCACAAAGCTACAATTCCAAAGAACAATTCGTAGCCTATTTGGTCAGCCAAGATTGAATGCCATTAACTCATCTATTAACCCTTTCATACTACCCATGATACGATATGACCATAGCCTTGATGTTTTCATTTTTGTGTTGTTTTGACATTCTCTTTTGTGTTCTTTCTTTGTGTGTGTGAGTGCAAGAGAGAAAGAGTGGGTCTTCTTTGATTGCACTTCTTTCCAAACCCTAGTCTTCATGGCATCTATGGTTTAATTCCTTCATATAGTTTTTGTTGAGTTCTCTCACAAACTCTCACAACCATAAGCCCGGTGCTTCCCTGGCAAGACCGCTAATTTCTCGACATCGTGCGAGAGCATGTGTGTGTGTGTGTGTGTGCAGCAATGAATAAGAGAGGAGACACAGGTTTGGGTGGACTCCTAACACAATAGTGTTAGGGTTATGAGTCCTTATTCTTTCATGTAGAATGAATGGTCAGTGTTAGTTCCCGTTAGTCTTCGGCCGCCCAACACTTAGGTGCGGCACATTGGGCTTTACCACCCCAACAACCTTCCACTTAAAGGACAATGTGCCTTTAAGCTAGGGTGACAATGTATATATATATATATATATATATATATATATACATACAATACAGGTAGACAATGACCATGATCATCTACCCAATGCCCATGAGTTCCCAACAATGTGCAAATCGCTCTGAAAGTAAGCCCTTTGTTAGAAGATCAACAGGGTTTTCAGTGGTGTGAATCTTGACACGCTACAATTGTTGTCCTCAAGCACCTCACGAATGAAGTGATACTTCACATCCACATGCTTTGTCTTTGCATGAAACACTGGATTCTTTGCCAATTGTGTAGCACTTTGTGTATCACAATGTAACACAGGCATCTCAACATTGATTTCCAAGTCTTCGACCAGCCGACCAAGCCATATAGCTTTCTTTCAAGCTTCTAAAGCTGCAACATATTCAGCCTCTGTAGTAGACAAGGTAACACAATCTTGCAAACAAGATCGCCATGAAACTGCACCTCCAGTGAATTCAAAAACATAGCCTGAAGTGGACCTTCTCTTGTCCAAGTCTCCTGCATAATTTGCATCTATGTAAGTGTGAAGCTCATGAGAATCCAAAATCTTATTGGGCTCATGATGGATGCTTGGTGGTTCGATAAGGTCAACTAACGCACCTGTGTCAATGACATTATCATTCTGTCCTAGCTATTTTTGTAAACGGCTAACATGAAAAATAGGATGAACTCGTGAGTGCTCTGGAAGAGCTAACTTATAGGCCACTTGACCTATACGTTTGAGAATGGTGAACGGTCCACAATAGCGTGATGAAAGTTTACCAATTTTTCCCATCTTCAGACTTTCTGAATGCTCCAGAACCTTGAGGAAAACCTTGTCTCCTTCTTCGAAAGTAGCAAGACGACGATGCTCATCTGCGTACTTCTTATATTGATCTTGAGCTTGCTTAACATTTTGTCTAGCAACTCGAAGCATGTCAAAATGGTCTTGGAGAAAATACTTCGCTTTTTCAAATGGCACTCTCTTGCAAGTTCTAAGACCACTTGCAAGAGCTCAGACTTGCAGGTGCTAAGACCGCTTACAAGTGCTCATACCACTTGCAAGTGCTAAGACCACTTGCAAGGGCTCAGACTTGTAGGTGCTAGGACTACTTACAAGTGCTTAGACCACTTGCAAGTGCTACCACCAATTACAAGTGCTTAGATCACTTGGGAGTGCTAAGATCATTTTTAAGTGCTTGAAATTACTTATGGTTTTTTTCCACTTTTTGTAGGCTTCGGTTGAGGAGATAAATCATGTGATATGTGAGCTAAGGAGATAGGCCTCCTTCATGACGGAGACATGCACCTTCTTAACAAGAGAGGGTGGGGCCCTTCCAGTGCTTAACCCACTTGGTCTATCTTAGGTGTTGATATTGTACTAATTGGTGAATCTTGTGTTACCTATGCAGTCGGTGTGTTTATTACCTGCCATGTGCCTTCAGGTACCACCCTTTTTGCTTTTCCATTGTCTGTGCAACCCATCTTAAGTGCATTGTCTTGGGCTGTGAGTGGGAGATACCTATTGTAGCAAGATATTGGTAACTTGGGAATGCATATGAGGAGTCCATAGGTAAGGCATGTCTTCCTCATAAAACATGAATCATGCTACTTTTGATATGTACAATAATTGTCTGTTATGTCTCAGATGAGCCACAGTCTGATGAGGGGGATCCACCTCATTCACGCATGATGTGGATGAGCCCTTCAACGTGGATGTCCTGATGAGGAAGTACAAAAAATTTGAGGGTTGTATCTAGTTTGTGGATGTTGAAAAAATTGATGAGCTTGGAGATATAGCCATCTTGAAGGAGGCACCTGGTTCTAGCAGCATGCAAGGTAATATTGGTCAATGTCTACATGTTGTCCATAGACATATGATTATCCATGGTCAGTGTGATCACCACCAAATATTTGTGTGCCTAACTTGATTTCTTGTTTCCAACATAGGTATTGATGTCAATAAGTCATTGAGTGAAGTTACTACTCCAACTAGAGAGCCAAGCCGTATTGATAAGGAAAATGGCAGAGACTCAGACATGGAAGAGACTCTCATTTTTGTTGTAGGAAAGCTAGCAAAGAAGAGGAAAATGAAAATGGAGTATGGGCTTCCTTGGGACCCAAGAAAATTACTAACCCATTTCCCTCCAAAACCCGAGCATGCAAGAAGCTTTAGCTTCTTGCATATTTGTAGCTTTTTGTTCATGCTATCATATTATTTTGTGTGCATTATAATATATAATTACTTTGTCATAGTGTCTTTGGCATGTCTTGAGTTCATTTGTTTTGACCAACTTAAGTGCTGTGTAGTTCAAATTCAAGTTGTTAGCTCAAAGACCCTTCAACCCATTGATGTGGTAGAGAACATTGAGCACTGCCCTCCATGCTATCTGTCTCCATGGCTTCAATGAATCTTGAGACTTGGCAGTCATTGTTGACTTCAACAATTTTCTTGCATACGTGCACAATAAATTCATGTCAAGAATTCCTCCAAATGTCGAGCAATGCTGTAATTTTCTATAGTCTCTGAGGATGCAAACATCACCTACCACAAACGATATGATGCAGAGTTGTTCTTGCTAGCATTGAGTCAGGTTGCAGAGGTGTTTGCGTGGACCTCACATGTAGAAAAAAAATTGGAGTCTGCCATGGATTAGTGCCTACCTTAGGCCAAAAAAAATTGAGTGGATGGATTTCACAAAATGCCTACCATGTTAGCAGTTGGCTCTTTGATAATCGTCCTACTGCCAATGTTCTTTAAAAATCTAGATACCTTCTGACATCTCTCACCAGAGTTCAATAAGTCAAACACACTTATGCTAGATGACTCCTTGTATAAAATGTACTTTAAGAATCCTGTATTCCATGTAATTATTCCTAAACTATAATGGTAGAATGAGGGGCAATGGAAAAATTTCCTAAAAGAGGATGTGGCGGAGTTTGTGATGTAGTGAGCAAAGAGTGTTAGAAAACACTATCAAAGAGGGCCCTTTAGATTCCAGGAATGAGTCTTTGCGATGATGGAGATGCACTATTTTCGGGGACAATGTTGGCAAAAGGATAAATATTCAAGCTCCCATCTTGCCAAAGATAAGTACAGAGGACTGCCTATAGCCCCTACACTCCTTGTGTAGATAACTACCATGACACCAAGTTCCCACTCACTATGTGGCTAATTGCCAATACTCCCATAATACATACAAAAGTAAATGAATCTGGTTTTGGAAATTTCTTGTGTTTATCTAGCATCATTTTTATATTTTAGTTTATAATGTGGTTTTGTCAGGGGGTACAAACATTTTTCTTACTATGCAGGTGATAGATATATGCTCAAAGCACTAGAAAGTGCTTGTCAAGTGGTTTGTAAGTGCTTGCCTAGGGAGTGTTAGTGCATGTAAATTAGCCTATGAGTACTTCTCAAGTGGTCTTATAGTGCTTGTTTTAAGTAGCCTATAAGTACTTCTCAAGTGGTCTTATAGTGCTTGTTTTAAGTAGCCTATAAGTACTTGTCAAGTGGTCTTAAAGTAACGTATGAGTACTTGTCAAGTGCTTCGAAAGTGCTTATCAAGTGACTTGAAAGTGATTTCAAGAGATTTGGAAGTTATCACTAAGTGGTTGTCAATTCACAATGCTCTCCAAGTGGCTTGAAAGTACTCATATGTTGTGCAAAGGTGATAGACACTGCAACAACGAGATGAACATGTTAGGGGAGTGCTTCAAAGTTAGAACTTACAAGTTCTCCTATGGGGGCCTGCTATTATAATATGTTCAAATACATCATTTGACAATTCATATACATTAGACTCACCTTCCACCAAGCACATCAGAAACCCAATGCATCGCACTAGGTGGGAGTAGATAAAAGTAGGGGGCTTGTCATCCAAAAGGACGTAGGTATCATCACACCCATTTACATTGTTGTATAAGAAACCCTCAACAACAAGTGCATTTTTTTCAATACGGTTATTCGATTCATTCCTTTCAAATTTTATGGTCGTTCTTGGTGTTAGTGTGCTTCAAGAGATAGAAGTCTTCACCTGGCTCTTCTGCATTCACTGAAAAGTTATGGACAACCATCAAGGCATCACTCATGTTTTCATGGTGGCCAGCATACATGGGCGCTTTTGGTAACTCTTCATCACTAGATGCCTTTTTCTCACTTCCATCATTGACACAGTGAGTTGTATCCACCGCAAGTACTCTCACCCTTGAACATGGTCTTTTGACATCTCCTCCATTGGCCTTTCATGCACACATGGAAAAACCAGAATAATCACTTGCACCTTAGCCCGTGTATATCTAATTGACTGTGTCTAATGACGTAGTGTAAGGATTGAGACCCTTTGATCCACATGCAATCCCACTATTTGTCTCTATCTACATCACCAAGCTTGACCTCCAAAACTTACAATCGACCCTCTTCCCTGTCAACGGACATTGTTTCCAAAGGGTTGCATTGAGGAGTGTGACTACACTTCAAGTGTTATGTAACACCCATTCACATCAGATTTCAACTGCTCTTGTGTGAGAGCTCTTGTGAGCACTACATTAGCACCATCTTTCTTGCCTTTCCCATGGCAAGATGCAAAGAAGATGTGCATCATCTCAATACCTATCATATTGAAGTATGTGACTATAAAATAGAATGTGCGCCTTGCTTTGAATTGTGAAGTAGCACCATTAGACCACACTTAGTGTTGTTTGACACTACATCCTTGATCTTTTAACCACTCATTATGTAGAAGAAAATAGTTCCACACAAATAACGTGTCATGGATTTTGTCATCAAAGATGTAGAAGTGGGTAATCTTTTGAATAGCACCAAGCGCATCACATAAGTACAAAATGTGATCCAAGATTGTCACTTGTGTTGAATACCAATGCATTGACTGAATCTCATTCTGCACCTTGAAGGAGTAATTCTGTACAAAATCCACCACAGATACCACTGCATTGTCACATGAAATCTACCCAAACACTCTTTGAATTGTTGCGTTTGCCATCTGTACTTGTAATTATGTTGGATGAAGTCTCCCAATTTTCCTTCAAGAAAGGAAGTGAAACTCCTTGGACTGGCTTTGCAAACTACAAGACCTTTTTGAGTTTTTGTTTGACCTTTCTCATCCACTTCCTACATAAAAATGTCATAAAAAATATTGACAGTGATCGTAGAGATTCCATCTCTTTTTTTGTGTGGACACAATGAAAGTTTTTTAATGCCACAATGTTTGCATGTTCCAAAAGACATTTTCTTTGGTGATAAGCATAGTCAATGGGTTTTGGGAACAATAGAGACTCCCACACGTCTGTTAAGCTTGGAAATGTGGAATTGGATGCTGTGCACTGTGTCGTTCCATCATGGGGACTACAAAAAAGGCACTTGCAAGTGTTGTGGTCCTTCAACTTGCGTACAAAGTATGGCTTTAAACATCTAAGGGAGATGCTTATGTCCAGATGAACCTCCCGGAACTACATATAGAAGTCTCTCTATGAAACAAAAGATGCATTTAGAAATAATATCAAGCATTATAAATCACTTTCAGGAAATATATAGCGTTGTTAAGCATTATAATGCACTCTCAAGCACTGCCACTAATGACAAGCACAATTTGGAAAACTTAGAATTACTTGTTAATCTCTTGGGCACACTTGGATGCACTTCAGAGCACTCGGTAGAACTTGGAAATGCTTATTAGTCCTACTCTTATGATGTTCCATGAAAGACAACCCGCTACTATCGTTTTTGTTTATACCCATGTAGAAAGACATCAATTCAAGTGTTCATATGTGGAAGAACTGGTAGTGCTAAAAGAGAAGAATAAATAGAAAGCCAATTTGTAAGATCCCTAATTTTTGGGTCTCTTTAAAAAAAAGAAAAATATATTTCTAGTGTGTGTTATTTTAATTTTTTGTTTAAAATGCCTATTGTGCAATGTGGGGAGGTTTTTCATGTTCTGGTAGGTCACACAAACACTTGATTCGATTTTGGAAATTTTTCTTTTTTGCTTTTTGGTGATTTTTTTAAAAGCAGGGTCGGATCCTTAATCTATGAGTTATAGGGAGGCTAGCGTTCAATTTTGTAAGAATCTAATTTTTGAGTGCTTTTCACGCTTTTTGTATTTTTTGATGAAAAGCAGGTCCATAGCTTAAGTAAGCCAGGTGAAGCTGTGGTTCAATTTTTTTAAAAAAAAACTTTAATTAGCTTTTGTGCTTTTTTTAAAAAAAAATAAAGATCTCAAAAAGAAATGTGCTTTTTAATTTCTTCTAAACTCAAAAATATTATTTTTGGTCATTGTATGAGTGAAAAACAAACATACAATGGAGAAACTCAATTAAACAAAATTTTTATGAAAAGTATATTTTTTTAGAAAGGCATCATAAATACATCTGGACTGTACTATAATTGTCATGATTATATTGAGGCATCACAATGTGCTCTAGTTTAGTCACCTTCTCATTAGTTGCTTAGATACCATTTTTCTAGCTGACTTACTACAGGAAAATTGGAGAAAAAGTCCCAAAAACTTGGGACCTATTCCATGCCATAAGAGGGTTCCTAGTTTTGCCTTGGGAAGAACTCTAGCTTGCAAAATTTTCTTATAAGGGGCTTTAGTGCTCAATTTAGGGTTCTAATGATTGCCTAGAATATAATGAAACTCTACATACATATTATACAAAGGTGATGCAAGCCCTCCATCACCATTCTCATAAGAATATCTCTCTCGTTCGTAGGAGGAAGAAGAAGAAGAAGAAGAAGAGACACCTCTCATTAGGAAGAGGATGGGGTCTAGGAGGTCCTCTTTATTTGCCATGAGATTATAGAGGTGATTAACATTTTGACAAATAGTTCCATGCCATGTGTGCAAGAATGGTGGGTGTGTAAGAGAGGTGTAAGAGTTATCAAAGGATGTAGTTTTTTCCTCCAAAAAGGGGGTGGACAAATTTATGATTTTTGGTCTTCCATAACTCTTACATATTATCTCTCACTTGAGCATAGATTACAAATTTGTTATCTACATGCTGAACTCTTTCTGTAGATATGTTACATGATATGGTTTTGCCCGCTAGATTTTAAATTTTGTTTTTGGGGGGAAATTTGAATTGAAATACACTAGTTGTTTTGCCTATTTGAAATCAAAAGTTATATTTTGATTGGTTTTTTTATACTTAAATTGCCAAATAAAGAGGCTTGTCTAGATCCCATTCTCTTCCTAATGCTCTACTCTTTTACTATATTCTCTTCTCTTTTCATTGTGTACATGCTCTACATCAACTTCATGGAAAAATCTACTCAGTGGCTCTCACCAATGCTCTCTTGTGACAAATCAAGAAGCCTGTAATCACTGGTATTCACTCCTTGTTCACGATAAGAAGCTCTAAACTTCATAGCCATCATCTCTTTCTCTCTCTCTACCGTTTTTTAAAAACTATGCACTCAGTGGTTGCTTTTCTATGTACATAGACATGTATGGGATTTCTAGAAGTGTATAAGAATGCTCCATGCTTGTTTCATTGTGTCTAGCACTTTGATATATGCATATGGTGTGTTATGATCACATAGATGGATAAATAGTACTCTTTACTTTTTTTTCACGTAGGCGCGCAGTAGAGAGACTGTTTTGACCATATCTCCTAAACTATTACAAATCAATTCAAACCCTTTGAATCAAGGATTAACCACATCATTTAGAGTGTTTTCTGTGTCATCTAAAAATTGTGCTTGAGTGAATAGTTGTGGTTAGAATATAGCTTGTTGTCCATTGCACAATCAATATTTTGGACCCCATGCTATGTGGAGAGCCAATATATAGACTTTTTGGATGGATAAACCCACTTAGCCAAATCAAAAACTGAATAACACATGCTGATAAATGTATTTAGATCACCGTTATCAATTTGAGAGTGCAATTTATTAGTCATTCTTTGTACAAAATTATATATGTGTAGAGGTGCTACCTAGGAGTACCATATAGAGTTTTGGGCTTGATAAGAGGTCCATATATGATTTAAGGTTTGTTTTAGTGAGTTGATTTCGTGTGCTAAATTTCCATAAACTTATGCATAGATGTATGGTTAGCCACAACCCAAATTGTATGGATAGTTTTGCATAAAATGACTTTTTTTAAAAATCATAACTGTTAGCATGAGTTTCATATGGGTGAAGTGATGTGATAGGATGTTATTCTATGTTATAAGGATGATCTTGGTGCATTAGTATAAAGTCAAATACTTACTTTTTCATGTCGTGCATGCATCCAAAAATAGGAAATATTTGTTTTGCACCTACATGTGAAGCTATGGCATATGGTTGATCAAAGTGGTGGAGTTATTTTGAAACATGATTTGGTTGATGTGGTGAACTTTTTTGATGTATGGAACCTCAAGGATAGATGTGTATGTCTCATGTGCATGTGTGTACTACTTTCCACCCTTCTAGGTTAAAACTAGCTCTATATGCAAGGGGGTTGAGGTGTGATCATAGTACATCATTTATTCATGGTTTAACACTTTTGAAATGGTGTTTTGAGATCATGTTTAGTTGTTGGTTTAACTTCCTTGTATGCATAAATTTTATTTCTTTAAGGGCCATGTGTGTTGGCTTAGTTGGACTGCATCATGTTTAGTCAGTGTGGGAGTCATTTCAATGAGGAATATGGTTTATGATAAGGGTTGAAGGTCCCTCATGGGTTTGGTTGTGGAAGTTGGTGTGGCTCTTGGATTATCTTTTTGGTTATGTCTATTTTGCCAAAATGTTTTGCCGCCATATTATGTACTAAAGTGGTTTTGCAGGATGGATATTCATCACCCAAAGTAGGCGGAGTGCTCACCCATATGATGAATTGTATTGTGGTTTTTGCTTTTGGATTAGATTGATGAAGTGGTTTTTGTTTATGGTCTATGTCAGAGGTGTAGGGGTAAAGGTCCTATATAACTTGATTGCTTTGGAAAGGATTGTTTGTGCATATGCAAGATGTTACTTTGGTTGGACTCATGTGTTATGTTTCTCATGGAAATGTTGATACAAGATTAGGATCACCTACATCTCTTAGCCTTTAATAAAAGGGTGTTGACATGATGGGGCTTTGCTAGATTGGGGGTGTCACCTAGATCCTCTTCTTTTTTGTTAGGCTCATCTACACCATTAGTGCATCAGGGGTTGAATGACCTACATGGCTAACATGTCCGGGATATTTCCTTGGCTTGGAATAAACACTTGATGTGGCACCAAAGAGGCATGGTTCCTAAAATGGTATGGTTTGTGCTACTTTCCCATCACCTCCTGGTATTTGGAATCATTTTAGAGCTATGTTCATGGAGGGAGGTGGAGCGGCCTCGCCTTATGTCTAGCTCAGGTAAGTTGGAGGTGTTTTGGATCACTCTTGACAAAGTGAAATTGTCTCTATTTGTAATAAGAGCGGATGTAATTGGGTGGATTGGTCAATCCACGTAGGGTCTAGTGATTCTACTTATCATAAATGGATTTTAAATTTATGCGACACCTAGATTTTTGATATGCATTAACACTAGGTTGGTAACCTAACATGACATAAAAGTGTCCTTTCAAGGTTTTCAAAAAAACCTCCAAAACCATAGTAGATCCACTCATTTTGTAAAATCCTTTCATGAGGTTATAGTTCAAGGCCTACTACACATGGAAAAAATAAGAAACTTGTAAAATTTCTCATCTTTTGGTCACACCAAGCCTCCAAAGTTGATGGAACAATGCATTTTCATCAAAACAGTCATTTCTTACGTTTTGTTGCATAAAAATAATATTATGGAATTTTGTAGGACTTGATATAAATTCCCTAGTTAACTTCAATGGGTTGGTGACCAGAACATATGATTGCTTCTCACTCACTATTTTTTGTTTTGCCAAAATAAATAGGTACAAAAAAGTTGAATTTTTACCATTCCACAAACCTATCATCAAACTTTCTATAGCCACGCTCAATACAAATAATATATGCATGTTTTATTAGTTCCCTATTGTCCTTTATGTTCATAAGGAGCCATGGATCATGTCAAAACAATAATACATCTCTTACCAAGGGGAATCTTGGGGACAAAGATGAAGTGCTAAATACAGCAAACATGAAAAAACTGGGTTCAACATTATGAGTTGTAGAATCCCATAGAAACTATTCAATATCTAGCCAAATTTGATCCTTATGACTAGATATGGTTACTACCTACAAAATGCATGTAGTTGTCATAAGAAACTAACAATATTGAAAAAGCTATACTTGATATACTAGAATGTTTCGTTTCTTCTATAATTGAAAAAATCAACCATCGTTGTGTACTATGAAAAATAGGGTATTAGGTGCCCCAAAACTCAAGGAATATTAGATTTATGTTACAATATGCAGCATAGAGAATAAAAGATGCATTTGGATATCATGAAATCCACGAAAAAAATCATAGAAGAGCTAAAATTGGCTAAAAAACAGGATTTGACAATTTTTGTAATTTGGTCATAATTTACAACTTTCATATTTATTTCTCTCTAGAAGCATCAGGATATGTTGAGGACTACTAAAGATAGTTCTATAGCATTATAGACCTCACAAACATGAATTCTAGAGTGGTATAGTTGCAAAAAGTTGAAAAAAGGCAAAAATAGGACCCGTTTTTTTACGCAGTTTAGGTTGTGAAATGTTGTGCAAGGACAAGGTTAAAGATGGAATTGATATTCCAAAAAAATATCGAGTTTTTTTCAGCTCATGAGACAACTTTCTAGATAGATAGCACCTCAAAATCCATTTTGAAACTCTTGACATAATTCAAGAAAAATGGTCACTTAACAGGACATAAAAGTGTCCCATTACCAACCTAGTGTTAATTCATGTTTTCCTGTTTCATTGGGATGGGGCATTTAAATATTCTCTCTTTTTCATCTATGCACTCTATTTTACCCTCCTCTCTCTCTCTCTCTCTCTCTCTCTATCTATCTATCTCTCTCTATACATACATACATACATACATAAATACATATATATATACATACATACATACATATATATATATATATATTCTTGCAATGTGGTGTACATGTATATTCACCCTCCACTTGTCAGTTTCTTAAGTACACTTTCATTCACTCAGGGGTATCACTATTCATTGGATGCAGTCCAGCTCATGGTTTAAACTTCATGCTAGGTCAAGTGCTAAGAACTCGTCATTATGTTATCACATTTTCAACTCTGATGTATATTGAAATTGTGTCAAAGTGTAAATTGTATGATTTTTGCATAGACCCCTGGCGACGGGTATCTCTTACAATTGGGTTAGATGAAGAACTAGATGCTCCACCGCTTGGTGTTGAAGTAAATTATGCTTGTGATGAAGAGTGGAGTTTCTAAATTAGTTTCTTTTTCCATTTTTTACAATGGTTATATGTATTAGGGTTACACACTAACTCTACAAAGAGTTAAGATCCCCTTCACTCAACAGCATAATAACACATCAATAAAAATTTGATCTACTTCTATAGTGTAATCTCACATTTGGTGGACACTTGTGAGGTGGACCTTGTAGGTATGTAGGTGTATTATGTGCACTCGTTGATACAAGGATATATTATAATTCACAATACTTTATAGGTTTACACTTACAAGAAGGGTATTTTAATTCATTTTTTCAAAATGGTTATAGGTTTAAGAAGAAAGATTATTAATTATATTCCAATTTACAAAACCTGTAAAGATGTTTTTTCTGAGATTTTGATTGCACGTGATATTGAGGATTTTTTAAGATGCACCCCCCAATTGAAGTTTTCATAGCATCTTCTTCTTTTTTTTCTATTTTCAAGACAGATTCTTGTATTCATTCATTGCAATTTCCTTTTGGATAGCCACACCACTTGGATTTTTCTTTGCATTTCTCAATGGCTAATTTGCAAGAGTTCACATTGCTAGTGGTCTCTTTCTACATATCTCATTATGTCATTGAAGCACTTGTTAACTAGATTTTGTACAAAGGAACTCTTTGGTTCTTCTATATTTGCAAGCACATCAAATGCTATGTACAATTTATTGGCTTGAAATTATTCTTAGACATGTTTGGGAATTTTTCCTCTGGGTCTAGTTGTGGATAACCCAGTAGTTGCTACATGGTAAGACTTGCACCAGTAGAGAAAGGTCAAAATTTTCCCACTACTTTGACATTGATATTTTGCATCTTGGTAGATGATCCTTCCTTTGATTGGTCTTGCGTCCTTTTTTAAAGTCCTTAATTGCTTCAATATCATAATTTTTTTTAGTTCCTTTAGCCTTTTGTTGGAGCCCCATTGGTCCAACTGTTGTAATGAGCCCATTTGTAAAGCATATCAATTCCATTTTTTATGTCAAAGACGTCTTATCAGTTTGATCCATTCATCTGGATTATGTAAATATTAGTCAGTTAGTCAGGACTCAGATTTATTCCCACTTTGTAATCATGAGCAAGAGAACCCCATGTACATTTTTGAGCTAAGGTGACTAAAGTATAAAAGTCACCTTAGAACCATTTTTGAAAACAACATTTGAATTAATCCTGTGTCGTACGAGTCGGAGAGAGAGAGAGAGTGTGTCTTATCCTCTTCGCTACGCGCTTATCCCTCACCGGATTCACGACACGACCACACCACCGCGATAGTCTCTCCGAGAGCTACGCGCCCACGCCACGCATTTGCCGTTTCGAGTTGATCGTGATCGATTCTTCCACGAGCTTGTTTTTCTTGTAAGTAGCACAAACAGTGTCTGTTTTCAATAATCAAGTGCTTCATGGAATAAGAAAGAGATTAGCTACACATAGATACTGATAAACTTAAGTTTTTCCCACTTTTGGATTATGACCTGTTGGTCTATCGCGACAGCATTCGAGATAGCTAGGGTTCAAATCTGGTGAGATTAGACTTATAGGTAAGTATGTCCTAGTGAGAGGATGATGCCTAGTAAGTTTGATGCAATTCCGAGTTCATTGGACGTGTAAACTGTGTTGTAAGCATTAAGGGATAGAGTAGGTTGCATTTTATCAGGGTTAATGAGTGATGCATCATAAAAGTGTGTATGTGTAGATTGGTCTCAGCCTGACAAGCTAACGAGATTGCCTACGTGCACCTACGGGTTAGTCGTGTCATCGGATGATAAGTATGTTGTCTGTGTTGTACTCGTGAGTATGAACAGGGGAGTAGTTTTGCCCTAAAACATTGGCGCCGCTGCGGGGGACACAAGACCTTAAGTAGGGAGATATACGTCACTCGTGTGGTGGTTAGCTTACTTTAGTTTTGACTAGAGAGAGCTTAAACTTTTAGAACAAGAACCAGGATAGAGTATCCTGAGGTCTAGTGGATAGCCAGGAAGCCTGTGTCTTGCTGAGGGTCTGCGACTAGTTAGATTTAGTTAAATAGGATAATGAGGAGTTATGGTTTTTGGTTTTGAGTGCTTGTTATACTTGTGAAGAAATAGAGTAGAAAAACGTTGTAAAACCGCAAAAAAGAAACAAAAAGAAGAAACAATAAGGCTGTTTGCTTGCCTTGAAAGCAAAACCCACCTCATATACCCTTGAAAAGGGTGAAAAGAGTCGACATTGAAATTTATGATTCAACACTCGAGAAAACATAAAAACTGTGACCAAAACCAACAAAAGGAAAAAAGAAACAGATGGTTCTCATAAGGAAACAATAAAGTGAACCTAAAAGAGGCCAAGATGAGATATAACCATTAGCCAAGGGTAAACTGATTGTGTCATGAGGAATGACTGAAGTGCACAAGTTTAAGATGCAGTGTCATCAGAGTTGCATCACTTCAAGTGCAAGGGAGTTGTGAATAGTCAAAGAAAAGTGAAATTTTTGAAGTGCTTAAGTTTTGAGTTCAAAATAAGTCCAAACTTCACAAAACTTGAGGGATAGACTTGTATGGGCACAGGGAACAAGACTATGCAAAAACAGACAAAAACTTAAGTCCCCATCGCTCACTGCCTGATCTATCGTGATAGACTGGTGAAAGTGGTGTTTGTCTAGCAACAAGCAAAAAACCCTGATACCACAAGCTTAACACATCAATACAAGGGTACTCACAAAAATTGAGTGAATTTGAACACCAAATTTTGACCCCAAAACTTCAAAACTGGTGTTGGGAGTCTGAATTAAGAGACAAGGGCAAGAAATCTTTGACCCAATGTCCAAACAGTGCCAAAATTGGTCAATGCACTACACAAGGGGAGACTAAACTAACTGTGGGGAAAACTTTGGAAAAAAAGCTAAAAATGAAGAAAGTGCTCAGTCTATCGTGATAGACCAAGGAACTTTCTGCTGGGGAACTTTTCTTTCAAATTTTCCCTAAGGAGAGCTTTATCAGGGCCTAAATAGCACACACACCAAAATTCAAGGCATTTAGATCACTGAAGGTCAAGCTGAGGGTCAGATAGAGAATCAAGCTCTAACTAAAATACTAAAAGGGGACCAAAACCCAACCCAAGTGTCCAAACTTCACAAAACTGGAGGGATAGGCTATAGAGGGTAACTAGAACCCAAGGGTAAAGTCACAATTTTGAATTTACTTGTGCTGAGCAAACTGTCAGTCTATCGCGATAGACTAAGGAAGTAGTGAGTTAGACATTTTTTGTAATTTGTGACTATACTGCTAGGACATACTCTCTATATAGATCCCAGCCATCATTTCAGAATTGAAATTGGACCACCAGAAGACTGACTAAGTGGTTACTGTATATACTTGAAAGATTTTTTGGTAATTTAGGGAAAACACTTGTGAACAGACTAACCATCTTTGTGTAGATCCCAGAAGGAGGTCATCACAAAGCTATACAGGAAGAAGGAGTCCAAGTAAGCTTTAAGTTTGCAACAAAACTTTCATTCATATGTATTTGAGGTCAGGAGCCTTTGTTAAGTCGGGAGCTAAAAGTGTCAAAAGTCAAATTAGCACCACGTCAACAGAAGAGAGTGTAACTCAGATGAGACTAGACCCATTGGCACCAATCATTGAAGAGGATAGTGATACTGACACTTCGTCGGAAAAGTCCTTCTTCATGATGGGGAGTCAACAGCCAGTAGGGTTCAACGGTGAAGGATTGATGCCAGGGGGGAGCACCTCCCTACATCCTTTAAACGAAACCCAGTTCACTATGATCTTCTTGGAAGGAACTAACTCGAGGGGAGCCCTAGTCTATTCTGACTATCGGGGACGCAAGTGTATCTGTATTGAAGAAAGACCGGCTCAGAGACTAGAGATAATTCGAGTCTACGATGATGGAGACAGATTCAGAGACGAAAAGGGAAACCACTATCTGATAGCGAGTAACCCTGAGGATTACAACAGATATGGGGATAATGTGGCCAAAGGGAAAATGGTTTCAGAAACCCAAGAACCGCCTCCTAACATTGATCTACCTGGAGCGCTTTTTATGTATGATAAGAAAACAACCAGAGTCCCAACCTATAATGAGAATGTAGGGATTTACAAGCATGAAAGCGAAGGAATAGTCTCTTACTTTCAATGCAAGGAACCCTACCCGAATGAATTAAGCAAAGACAAGGTTCTTTACTTATTTTCATATGAAACTTCTATGGGGAAGGATATTGTTTTTGTTGACAGATACAGGCGAGAATACAAACGTATTCTCCCAAAAGAGGTTGAAAAGGCAACAGTTCCGGGAGCATCGACCTTATGGCCCCGACGAGGTACCAAGAGCCACCTACTCCCCTAGCAAGTCGACTAATCCCTTTTTAGAAGATTATGATGCTACCTCACATTCTACCCGACCACCGACGTCCAACTACCTGGACCAACCAGCTACTCAGCCATCACTGCAGGCATGGCTTCGACAGAGTGCTACCTTAGAATAAGAACGAACCCGAGAGGGTTATCAAACCGCACGAGGGTTAAGGGATTTACAAGAACCACCGCTTTATGCACAGTATCAAGGAGAGAGTAAGCCAAAGACTCAGGGGTCAACTGAGCTTGGAAGAACACCCCGAGAACGAGTTCGAAGAGATGAACCATCTCTCCCGAGAGCTGTTAGAAATTATGGATTAGGAGCACCATTGGGAGAAGAACCTGGCCACTACAGAAGACCAGAGGAGGTATATCGACTAGGAAGGGGAGATCCCATGATGAGATTTGGAGACCATTGTAGAATTAGACCTTCTCAAGTGCAAAAATGGGTAAACAAGAAATATACGGGAAGCAAGGATCCAAGAGATCATGTAGCAGCCTTTGTGCGTGTAATTAGAGCTGAAGAGGTGCTAGACTTTCCTACCCAATTTGCAGGATTCGGTTTAACCTTAGAGGATGATGCGGCTACATGGTTTGACTCGGTGGAGCGAAGAGACTTTGAGTCTATGGAGGAAGTGTTTGACGTATTTATCAAGGAATTCTCACAAAGGGGGATAGCTCATAATACCGTCTCGCAAATCCATAAAGATGGAGAGTCCGTGCGAAAGGCCGCCCTCTGATTAAAAAGATATGTTAAGTTTTGTCCCGTGGAAGAACTGGCAACTCAGTCTAGACTCATGCTTATATTTATACAAGGACTAAGGAATGCAGATCTTCAAAAGGACTTACATATGAAAAGGAGCACTACGTTGAATGATTTGACCAAAGAAGCACTATACCCTGTGGACAAGTGTGCAATCTACAAAGAGGGTGAGTTCAAGGATCTTGATGATGATTCTTCCTCACAACAAAGCGGGAGCAAGTCTACTAAGACAACACTGAAGGGGGAAGTAGCGGTAAGCCAAGAGCAGCTTGTAGAGGAAGTGCTTAAAAAGATTAACTTGTATTCCAAACCACAAGCTAAACAACCAAAATGGTGTGCGATTGAACAAAAATGGACAAACCATGGAACTAAGGAGTGTTATTATAACAAGGGATATGTGAGAGAACGACCCTATGCTCCACAAGCTCAGGCGACATCTCCTCAAGTCCAACTGATGCCTAGATATCAGACTGGCAACCTACTACGACATGTAGGTGCAGAAAGACCACAACCAGTGTTGGGGCAACAACCACCCCTACCAGGATTACGACCAGTCGGCATAAGATACACACCCACAGTAACCGAGTCGGATGAGAAGGCTTTGGTACCTATGCATGCATACTACGAAGAGCCCAATGGATATGTCGCGAACTCTGTCTATTATCCACAGGACGAACCCTCTACACCAGAACCATGGAGCATGATAGGAAATACCGGACCACCAACTGCTGCACAGGCAGCGGGGGAAGGACGATATAGCGTGGATGAAAGAACACTGTTGTTCATAGCCAACGGAGGCATGAGCGAGCAAAGGAGTGCACACCAACAAAGAGGAGCTCTAGGAGCACCTCAACAGCCTAAAGGACCATGCTACAAGTGTGGAGGAGACCATTGGCTAAGGGACTGCCCTCATGACGAAATCATTAGGGTCAACGCATATTGCACGGAGTGTGGAATTACTCACTCGATCCCTAATTGCACTAAAAACCCGAGCAAAGGAGAAAAAACTACCTTGAATATGCTGGGAGCGCTACCATCCAGTGGAGGGTCAGAAAACGAAACTCCAATTCCGGTTAAGGTCTTGACTAGAGCCCAAGCAAGGAAAAATGACAATCAGCCCAAGAGTAACGATGAAAATCAAGAAGAAATCAAGACTGACAAGTCTAGTGTCAGTCGTGATAATCCATGGAAAGAACGGAGAGCGAAAATGAAAGCCAGACGTGAGCGAAAACAAAAAGATATAGAAGTTGAGCTAACGATAGCTCGAGAACAACTTAAACAGCAAAGAGAGTCCGACTCTCTAAAATCAACGGAAGGACCAAGAAGTGCAAGCTCAGGAGGGTCGGTATTGGTAGATAAGATCAATGAACCCTTAGATGCAATCTTGCAAGCATATGAAGCAAGATTGAAGAACAAACAGACTCTAGAGCAAAGGTGGATGACATATCCCATATCCAGAGATAGAAAAACAGAGACTAGAGATGTGTAAACAGCTGATTAAAACTGCACAAGCTTTACTGGAGCCTCCTATGGAATCAGGAGATAGAATAATCAAACCACCAGACAATGAAACACCTCACAAAACCAAACAAAGGATACCTGACAAGATAGAAAACATTAAGTCCTTGCCAGATATAGAGGATGCAAAAGGAGTACCTAATAGCACTGATGAATCACTGAAAGATTTTCCACCATATTCTGTTGAATCTCTAGAAAAGTGGCCTGAAGATCTATGGGAAACGGTGCGAAAAGCTCAAGAAAAATATGAGACAAAAACAGTCGAGTCAGCGCATTTCTCGGAGCTGAACTTGAATAAGACTCCATGGGATTTGGATGTTACATCATTTCAAGGGGATAATGGTTCAGTTGCATCCGAAGATAGTAGACCCCAATCTCTCCGAACTTTGCCATCATATATGGGGGACTATGAGGCAAGGTCAGAAATTCGAAGAGTACCTTCTCAGAGAATAGGCGGTTCAAATCAATTGGACACTAAAATCCTGACAGACTTCCGGTCAAGTGTACAATCACATTGGCAGAATTGTTAAAAATTAGGCCAAGCATATGGACGGAAGTGGGCAAATGTCTTGAAAAATTTGGCATAAGGACGCCTCTTAAGTTCTTCGAAACCGAGCTTAATGACACAGAACCGAAGAAAGTCAACACTAGACCAGTGCCACTCAACAAAGTAGGAGAGTATTGTGAGGGGGAAGACGGCAACACGACCCTACCAGTTGAGTATAATGGCATAGAGACTAAGGAAATACTTGATAGTGGAGCTGGCATTGCCATTGCGACCAAATTGCTATGGGAAAAATGGGAAAAACCAGCAATACGAACAACTAGAATGAAATTGCAACTGGCGGATGGGCACATAGAAAGGCTATAGGATTGCTTGAGGAAATCGTGGTATCTTCCTGTGGCATAGAGTACGAACATACCTTTGCCATAGTAGATTTCGGCAAGAAGAACAACTATGAAATTATCCTTGGTAGGCCGTTCATGAGGCAACTCAAAATGGTGCAGGACTGGGGGTATGATTATTTGTATCTAAGACATGCTGAAACTACTACACGCATAAACATGAAAAACCATAGCTACCATGATGTCACGAGAACCCCGGGGGAAGAATTTGACTCAGCCACCATTAGTGGATCAGAAGTCCCAGCATGGCTTTGTAAGAAAAAGGAGATATGGATGTGTGGGGCATCTCAATGTAGTGAATTTGACCACGATGAAAGGACACTAGAGAGGGTCTTGGAAGACGACGCCTATATATGAGAACCTTTTCCTGAAGAGAAGCTCGAACCCCTAGAATGGTCTCAAATTTTGGCTACCTTGGATGTATGCGTCAATGAAGTCACTCCCACCAAATTTTGTGATGAGAATGGCTACGATATCATACCATACTACATGTTGATCAAAATTGTGGAGGAGGACGAGGACGAGGTAGATGCTGAGAATACGAGGATCCATAAAAAAGAAACGAAACTTGAGATTAAAATAGTGGGCTATGTGGACATCCCCACTAAAGAAATCAAGCAGGAAGGAGAACCATTTTATGATTCTTCTGATCAAAGTGAAAACAGGCATAACGCAGATGACGAGAAGCCGGAAAATACAGAAGGAGACGACAATCAAGATCAAGACAATGACATCTTCTACAATTTCCCAAACCAAAGCGCGAGACGCCAAAAAAGATACAAGAGTAAACGACACCACATCAGTACACCAACCAGGTTGAGACCTATGCTGGAGTTTGAAGGTAAGACACGTTTCCTTATGAACATTCACGTTGTTGATTGTGCTAAGGATAAAGTGTCAGGAAGATTTCTTAAGGTTGCTGAAGACTCGGGATTTAAGTCCACTGTTGAAACCTAAGAAAACCAGCAAACCAAAAAAAGGAGTCGCAACAAAAAAATTGAATGTCTGTGGTAGTCCAATTATGACGAAAATTGAACGAAAAACGAGATACAATGAGTGGAAGCAAAAAATTAAAAATGTGTGGACAATTGAAATGGAAAGTAGTGATGGAGCGAACGCTAGTGATGGGAGTAAAAAGATAGATGTACCTCTTCACTATTGTAAGTACACCATTCAGGAAAGAAGATTGGTGGTTCAGCAACCAATGAGGGAGCCTAAATCAAACGATTCCTACGATGGGCCAGAGAACACCAAGAAAATAGACTTAGCAGAGCCAGGAGAAAATCCTCGACCTTCTTACATTGCCACAGATCTAGGTCGAGAAGAAGAGGACTTACTGATCAAAACACTTAAGGAATTTTGAGATGTATTTTCGTGGTCGTACAAAGATTTGAAGGGAGTGGATCCTAACATTTGTGAACACTCAATCCCTCTTAAGTCTGATGCAAAGCCAAGCAAACAACGTCCATACACGTATAATGAGACATTCGCCAAAAGGATAAAAGAGGAGATAGACAAACTTATGGAGGCTGAATTTATTTATGAGATAGAACACACGGACTGGGTGTCCCCGATAGGGGTGGTACCCAAGAAAAATGGGAAATTACAAATGTGTGTAAATCTCAAGAAGGTAAACACAGCAACAATAAGAGACAACTACCCTCTTCCTATCACTGAACACATCCTAGAACGAGTGGCAGGCAAGCAAGCCTACAGCTTTATGGACGGGTTCTCTGGTTATAACCAATTGGGGGTTTAATCTAGTTTAACCTAAGATTTTACCTTGCCGTACCATGAATACGCATTTTTCTGGGTTGAGGCAAATCCTATATGTTCTGCATTTTTCGAATACCTTTCTCAGATGATCTATATGGTCTTCTCTCAATAGAGAATAGACACACAAGTCGTCCATGTAAATATCCAAGAATTTTTGCAAGTATTCTTTAAACGCGTGTGTCATTAATCTCTGAAATGTGGCTGGAGCATTGGTCAAGCCAAATGGCATTACCCTAAATGCATATATTCCCCATTCTGTTGCAAATGCTAGTATAGTCTAATCATGCTCTTCATTTGGACAAATGAATGTGAGGAGTCATTCCATAAATTAAAAGATGCATTGGTATCTACACCAATTCTAAAAGCACCAAATTGGTCAAAGATCTTCCATGTACATGTAGATGCTTCGGCATTTGCAATAGGCTGTATACTAGCACAACCAGATGAGGGAAAGACAGATTTTCCAATCAGTTATGCTAGTAGACAACTCAACAGTGCAGAGAAGAATTATACTACCACTGAAAGAGAAGGATTGGGTATGATATATGCTGTAAAGAAATTTCGGCACTACTTACTCACGAACAAATTCACATTCTTTGTGGATCATCAGGCACTCTTGTACTTGGTAAACAAACCTTGCAACACGGGACGAATTGTAAGATGGTTCATCGTGTTGCTGGAGTTTGATTTTACAGTAGTAGTTAAGAAAGGAAAAACTCATCAAAGAGCAGACCACCTTTCTCGATTACTACATGGCAAAAAAGCTACAGGAGTAGATGATGATCTCCCAGACACATACCTGTTTAATATAGAGATGGTACCGAAATGGTAAGAGCAAATTATTCCATTGTTGACATATGGAATGAATCTTGACGACAAACACACGGTGGAAGACATTAGACAAGCACGAAATTACACAATGCTTCGGGAAGAATGTACCATCATGGAAACGATGGGATTCTAAGATTGTGTATAGGCCCAGAGGAGTACGAAGCGTATCTAGAGGAGGCCCACAGACCAACAGGGGGATTCCATAGAGGAAATCAAATGATGTATGCACAATTAAGAAGACTTGGAGTGTATTGGCCAGGAATGGCAGGCGATGTAGAAAATTACATCAAGAAATGAGACTTTTGCACATCCAATACCACTGTGGATTATGCCACATTATACCAAGTGACAGTAGCACCCTCATGGAGGCATGCTATTGCGGATTATTTGACTAATAAGGAGCTGCCAGGAGATTGTTCTAAAGCCAGACAAAAGGCTTTACAAATCGAAGCAAATAGGTATACCATCATTAGTGACCAATTGTATAAAAGAGGAATTGATGACCAGCTGAGGTTAGTTCCACATGAAAATGACTACTTTCCATTATTGGAATAGGCTCATGCAGGCATAGCAGGTGGTCATTTTTCAGCAGAGAGAACCGTGAAAATCATTATGGTTGCAGGTATATGGTGGCCGACCATGATTCAGGACGTAGCAGAATTCGTGAAAAGGTGTGATGAATGTCAACGCACTAAGGTACCAGTTAAAAGAGACGAAATTCCCTTAAGACCAATGATGAGTGCTCGAGCATTTGCTAAATGGGGATTGGATTTTGTTGGTCCCATCACTCCACCAGCGTATCGTTCATACGCACAATATATCATAGTGTCCACGGACTACATGACCAAATGGGTGGAAGCAAAAGCCACAACGAAAGCAGACGCGAGAACAACGGCACAATTCTTATATGAATATGTGTTTACACGTTATGGCCTTCCAATCGAGCTAGTGAGTGATAGAGGGACACACTTTGTAAATGAAGTTATCCAACATCTCTTAAATGAGTTTATGGTAATTCATCGCAAGTCTGCACCCTATCATCCTCAAGCCAATGGCCAAGCGGAAGCGACCAACAAAATATTGTGCACGGTTCTTACGAAATTGGTTAGTGAAACAAGAACAGATTGGGATCATATGCTCTATTCGGCATTGTGGGCTTATCGAGTTTCATACAAAACAACACTCAATGCTACACCATTTAATATGGTATATGGGTTAAATGCAATATTGCATATTGACTTTTTGCTCCCCACACTAAGGGTAGCAAAACAATTGGACTGGACGGGGCATGAACTTTTAGAACGGTTAGAGGACCTTGAAAAATTCGATGAGTTATGACTCAATGCTGTAGCGGCAATCTATGCAAAAAAAAGACAACAGAAAGAGTTTTTTGACAAACATGTCAAGAACAAGGACTTTAAAACGGGCGACTATGTCTTAGTATACACCCTTAAACAGCACGCCAAAAAGCTAAAGAAAAGGGGCATGGGGCCTTATGTGATACAAGAAATATCATCCAGTGGAGCAGTAAAGCTGTCGACACTAGATGGAAAAGAAATACCGAACTGGATTAATGGGTGTCGTTTAAAAAAATATCATCTACCTTTAACACTGGAAATGTTGTTTCAACTCCATTATGGAAAAACCTATAGATAGGAACAACAACGAATTCAAGACCAGGCACAACAAGAAGCAAAGGAGCGGATTGCTAAACGAAAGCAGTTTCTCAGAACAATAAACATGGTCACCCCAATGATGACTGACGAATATCCTCTTTCAACAGCCCATACAATTGAAGCGGATATACAAAGCGACGAATTAGAAAAGACCATGACAGACCTTAGGGCTCAGGATGATAACATCATCAACGACTTGGAAGATACATGGTGTAGTCCTTACATAAAAGCTTATGCAGGCACAAAACAAGTTGAAATCTATGCATTGCTTGATACTGGTGTAGTCCTTACATAAAAGCTTATGCAGGCACAAAACAAGTTGAAATCTATGCATTGCTTGATACTGGAGCAAAAGTGAGTGTCATCAGCTTTGAGATCTTTCAGAAACTTGGACCAATGAAGACAATTCCAGAAACACACAGGTTGAAAGTAGCTTCGTGTGATGAAGTGACCACGATGTGTTCTATTATAATACCAATCATAGTGCAGGCACACATGTACACTACAAAATTCCATGTACTGCCACCAAGCAAATCAGCAACTCCGTGTATCTTAGCAGTGTCATGGATGAAAGCTAACAAGGTATTCATTGATTTGGATACGAATGAGGCATTGTTCAGAAAGGAAAACTTTTCAGAACCCTTCTAATCATATAACCAATTCATGTCAAGGGGGAAACAAAATTCAATACAACCACAAAGATCTGAGCAACAACAAACAAAGTTTACAAGTCCAGAAATGTCTTATAAAAAAATCAGCAACCAGGCAGGGAACCAGGCAAGTTTGGGTACGGCGTACAAATCTGACCGAGGCACAATTACATCAAAAGCGGCAATACAAAGTGTGGATACAGTGCGACAGCCTAATCCCTATAAAAAAGGAGTTTGAAGAACATACAAAACACCGAAAGCCAGCGGAACTTCAAAGAAACATAGTCAATCTATCAAATACTCAACGGACTATATTGATATGGCGACCAAAAGTGCGAATTCAACACGATCCAACAACACAAGAAGGGCAGACCAAGATGACAATCGTACAAATATCTACAACTGTCAAGGTCAAGCAACATCATACAAACAGCACGAGAAAACAAACAGAATCAACAACAAAAACTACAATGTCTAAGACCCGAGTCATCAAGGCAGAAGGAGAGAATGTTCCACCAAATACGACAATATCGACTTCAAAGGAACCATAGACGTCAATTCAAAATCAGTGGAAAACAATCAAACAACGAGCGGCGGAGTTACAACTACTACTTGCAAAGAAAATCTGCCAGACAATTCAAGATACCATAGGAAACCTCAACGACAAATGCCAATAAGCGAATCGCTTATACCTTCCTCTTGCACTGCATAAATTCTTTCTACATGCATTGACCGTACATGCATATAGGGCTATATTACAAGGCCTGCATTAGCGCGAGTTCAAACCCATGCACAACACATACCCTTGACGATACCCTGTCGTCCGGGAGGACTCCGACTAGGAGGGGGGGAGGCATTCCAAATGCGGACTCATCATGTCATATATTAGAGGGCAATGTTTGCGAGCAATTTTTCAACCATTTTTGAGTTTTATTGTGTGATTTTGGGAAAAAGAATATTCCCTCATAATTAATCAGAATCGGGGACCAAATCATCATTCATGAGCCCCTAGGGATGTGTATAGACTATAAAGAGAGTCAACTCTGGCCAAAAACTGTCTAAAAACAGCAAAAAATAGGCCAAGGTTGACGATAGTGAGCGAGATTGTACATAGACGAGAGAAAAGTGAGCTACAAAGTGTTTAGCTTCTCATTGGTATTTTTCTAGGTTGGAATTGCTATTTTCGGGTTATTTTGGGATTTATTTGCTTTATTTTAGCCATTTTCTAGCAAAAATTATAGAAAAAAATCCGTAATCCAGATGGAAACACAAAAGAAGAGACGCCTGATCAAAGCAACATAAAGATGACACAGAAAAAATAAGGACTGCAAAGGTGACAGAGCAAAATGACCACCGCCATGAAGGGACCTCCAACAGGGGAAATCTACAAAACTGGTAAAACTGGAGCAACCGAAGTCCAAATCAGGAAATTTGCGAGCCTAAACCGCATCTCGCAAAAAGTTATGACCACAGGTAAAAGATGGGAAAATTTGGTGTCGGAGTCTCGATTACATATAGAGAGGCTAGGCTAGAAATCCCTCATTTGAGTCATTTTCCATAGTGAAAGAGAGAGCTCCCTACAGCAGTTGAGACTTCCAGAAGCTCATCCATCGCGCACGATCTCCAGATCGACATCAGATATGAGAGGTATGCTCGTCAACACTGACTCTAAGTGTTGTTTACTTCAGTTAGTCGCAAAACCTCGCCGGCATCACAATCACAACCTGTGCACAAATACGGTAGAATGATTGCTAGGGAGACCTAGAGGCCACTGAATGGGACCAAAAGTGAAAGGCACAATGCCTATAGCTTAGGGATTGAGCCTATGACCTCAGTAAGCGTGAAGGAAGCCGCTCAGAAAACCCTAATTTAGCAGGACCTGCAAAGGGGCGACAAAACCAAGGTGATCGGAAATGAGCCAAAATTCATAGACAGCAAGCCAATGACCTCGACAAACCGACTGAAAGATTAGATTATGGAAAATTTCGTCAAAACGAAGCCTAAAGTGCCTATCTGACAAAAATCGCACAAAGCGTCACGATACTCTAACGGGCCGACCAAGTGACAACATTACACCAAATTCAACAAGGAACATCCAAAGGAGATCAACTACGAGATGGAATGTCTCCACTCAGGAAAAAAGTTCTGCCACTAGGGCAAATGCCGACAACATGCCAGAAAGATGTCCAAATGGTCGTTCTTGGTGTTTCAAACACCAAAACAACAACCGACTGCTTGGATGGAAGGTCAAAAGGAAGTAAAAGACAGTCGGAATCATACAAAGACCAAAAGGAACCACGACTATCACCTAAGTGTTCTACTTCGACTTCAAGACCAGCTAAGTGCTGCAAACAGGGAGTACATTCTGCTAAATTGATTAAAACTTGATGTGTGTGTCTAGGAGGGCCTATTAAAACCATGATTGTCAACTAACATCAAAAAACTGGAAAAAATGACACTGCCCAGTCTATCGCGATAGACTAGGACTTACATTTAGACAAGGAAATCTTTGACTTTGGCTTCATGAAAAATACTAACAAGGGAGGCTAACCACCAATATCAAGTCAAAGTGCAGGAAAAATCTATTTTGGCCAAAAAACCCAGTCTATCGCGATAGACTTGCTACAACAATTAAGGGGGAGAAGGCTTTTCAAATTTTTACAAGCTAGACTTGGGGGAGCAAATGAAGGCAGTACACCAAATTTGGTGCCAAGAGGGACTCATATGGCAAGATGAGAAAGACATGCAGACAACTCAGAGTCAGAATAGGACATCTCATGGGCAGACAGGTAAAATTTACATGTGAAGGGTCAAGAAACCTTGCATCAACTGGGAGAAGACAGACAGATAGTCACAAAACCAAAAAAAATGACACTGGCACCAAACCTCAGTCTATCGCGATAGACCAAGTAGATGGATATTGGACCACCTTTTCAAAAAAATTGAATTAGGATTTGTCTTCCAACATGAGTCAAGGTAACCACCCACTAAGTTTGAGCCCAAAACAACGCAAAATGAAGGAGATAGACCAACATCTCCTTGAAGGGAATCTGGAAAAATGGGAGTTGATCCAAACAGGGGTCACTTGACATTCATTTGAGGTAAAATTGGGGTCAGACCATGTGCAAGGTATGGGAAACCCATTGGTGGAGTCACAACTACAAAAAAGGAGCCAGATCAAAAAAATGCCTGTCTATCGCGATAGACTAAGAAAAAGTAGTAAAATGACAGATTTTGAGCTTTGGCCTATAGAGTGACCTTACATGCCATGAGAGCATACACCACACAAAATTTCAAGGCATTTGGACTTATTCTCCTTCACCAACAACATCAATTTGAAGCCACCAAAGTCGCACAATGGAAGAGCTTGTCTATCTGCTAACATTTTATATTAACTAATCTTGGGATTAAAAAGGCTCATCTAGATGCATGATTAAGTGGTAATCAATTTAGGAGAGTAGTACTATGTTTGTGCATTAACTGCTAATTGTGATGGCAGGATCTATGGAGGATTCTCCGGGAAAAAGAAAAGGCAAGAATCTGGAAACGGAAGGTGCAGTACCCTATGCACTTCTACCCAATTCTTTAAAGCCAACAGCCACATGGATACCTGTAGATGTGCAATAGGCAGTGGCCTTTCAGATATATCAAGGGTCATATGTGGATGACAAAAGAAACTTAGTGGATACGGTGATGATTCCCAAGGAGGCAGAGAATTACTTGAAAAGATCACTGCAAAGGTCATGGCTCAAAAAAGTTGGTTTGTGGAACTTTGTGTCACTACCACCAGTAGGGATAGATTTCAAGAGGGTACAACATCTAATAGAGACTATCCAAGAAGATGGTACTTGTAGAGTGGCAAGCATGGATAATGAAGTGATGGAGATCTAGATCACCAAAGAGATCATCAAAGAAGCATTGAAACTGTCAGATCAAGGGGCAAACATGAGAGAAAGAAGGAAAAACCTCGCAGTTTACTTGCAAAAGTCCAAGCTACCTTCTTTCGAACTCATAGCAAACCCAGAATTAAGAGAACTGACACAGATCTATAGTCAGTGTTTGTTGAGCTACAGCAAAAGGCCGCCAAGATACACTACACCGCATGGGAGCATCTCAACCACGTTGACATGGGCTATGGGAATGACCCGTGAATTCTACATAGATCACGCATCATATCTGTTTGAAGAAATGACGAAGCTAAGGAAAGACAGACCCAATTACATTGCAGGAGGAGACGTCCTAACCAGAGTGATATACCATGCCATAGGAGCGGCAGATTAGTTGCCACCTGCCCCTCATCAGAACGACTGGCTGGTATTAAGGGAAAATAGCGAAGACAGATCACAAAGGAAAGTACCGGCATCTATTAATACCATTGGAGGACGCAAGCTGGAAAGAGTGACAAGAAGTACACAAGAAAAGATGGAAGAAGACAAAAGAACTGAAGGGGAAGATGGCCGACTAAAGAAGCGGAAAGCTGAATTGGAAAACAACACCAAGTTGCAGAAGATAGCAACGATGGAAAGAATGCTAGAAGGGTTTGCTCTAGAAATATCTCTACGAGGCGATGTAGGCGCCACTTGGAAACCTTCTAGTAGCACTTTCACACTGAGAACGAAGAATAGAAACAACCCAGCCTTTGAGCTAGACTGGTTCGAGAAATACATACAAGAAAGAAATGCGAGGGATGAGCCAGAACTGCTACTAGAAGAGGAGGATCTCCAAATTTTGCGAGATCAGCTGAGGCTGACTTCATGTGATCAGGAGACACCACCGCCATCTCCAAGGTCAGATACAAGTGAGAGGCACTCTAGCCCACCTGCTAAATCTACTTCGCATTCAGAAAGCTCACATCGAGATGACAGAGTTCACACACCGCCAGTGAACAGGAAGAAGAGGAAGAAGAAGAAGAAGGAACAGATAGACGCCAAAACACTGGAGCCATATCAGAAAGTGATAAAGGCAAGCAAAAGGTGGTGGATCAGTCTAAAGATAAAGCTTCCTCCTCTCAGGAAATTGAGCTGGAAGCTACTATAGATGAAGATTTGCAGTCAATGGCGACAATACTAAGCCGAACAAGACTGCACATTCAATGGTTAGCTGATCAGAACCGATCCAACAAAATGAAGCTACAAAAAACTGATGAAGAAGTCGTGAGACTGCAAGAGAAAATGGAGGACACTTTAAAGCTCATCAACATCAAAGATGCTGAAATATTGGGACTCAAAGGCATAGTAGATCTTCTCAGGGACAATTTACAGGAATCGGAAGACTTCAATGCCATATGTGAAGATACAATAAACGTGTTCCTTGAGGATGTCAGTGAAAGAGACGAACACATCCAACAGTTGGAAAAGGAAAAGCAAGATGCGTTGGAGGCCATCACAAGTTTGCAAGTCATCATCGATGACTTACAAGTTGAAGTCAAAGATTTGAGAGCAATAACAGATATCCAAGCAAGAGAAATCGAACGCGCTAAAAAGCAAAAAACGTCGCTACCAACAACATCAGTAGTCCATCCAGAAGAAGAAGTGGCTGCACTAAAGAGGGAGCTGGAGTTAGAGAGAAAACAGCGTTTAATGATTGCTGAAAGTGCGCTTAGAGCAGAAGGTGAACTACAAAGACAAATTTCAGATTTGCAAAGTGAACAACAACAAGGACCAGCTCCTGACAATGAAATGGAAAGCATTGTTTCCAAATCACTCCGGGAAGAAAATGAAAACCTACACATCAAGATAAAACAGTTAGAGGAGTCGGCCGCTAAAAAAGACATGGAATTTCAAGCTCTACAAATCAATAGTAGAACAATGGACGCACAAATCGCAAGTCTACAAAGTGCACGGCAGCACTAGGGACAGGTACGAGTGCACATGGAGCCAACCACAACGAATTTGGCTGGACTCGCCGAAGTATATGGGGGTCAAGATGAGTACGGGGATGATTCAGATGAACATGAGGCACCAGATACATAGACAGATCAACCCGACTTCAAAGACCAAGAGACAGAAGAAGATTCAGTCACGAAGATGGAAGAGCAGAGGCTAGCCGAGCAGATGGAAAAGCAAATAGAAATGATATGGTACAAGGCTATGCAACTCGAGAAGGAGTTTCTACAAGGACTTTCCAAATCGGGCAAAACCACAGCAGAGCTACGAAAGGAATGGAATGCACCCATGTTGCCCTATGCTCTGCTAAAGTACGAAACTCTAACACATCAACGGCAGCTTGAAAAAGAAGAACAAGTGCCGGTGTTTGAAGGAGAAGTACAAGATAGGGAACAACAAAAGAGAATAGTGGACAGCTAGCCAAAGTGGAGGCGTCAATGGCTATTGGATCATCCTCATAACCTGATCCACTTAGTCAACGCACCGTCTGAGCTGAGGAATGATAGAACGTTTTGCCCAACTCGACAAACATACACCTATAGCCAACATAAAGCACTACAGAGCAGAAATCCGACATGGCTGAATTATCCAATAATGCCAGGGCCAGCAGAGGGAGAGAGGATATCCGGTTCTTACATGGTGAAAACCCTGCAGGGTGCCATAGCAGAATTCGGAGGCTCTCCTGACCTATCCTGCAAGATGTTATGTAAAATAGCTCGCACATTTTTGGCCTGTCTCACAGCCTTCTCGGAAAGCTGGACATCAAAGTATATGAATACTGACAGAAGCATCTTAGAATTGTCATACGATCTAAGCGGGCCACCGACAGAGCCAGTATTGTATGCTTATTTCAAATGGCTGATGTTTCTGCCAAGCTACCATCTCTAGACATTTGAAGAAGCATTTTACACGGGCTTCTTCATGTATAAGTCAAAAAATTTTGGCCCATTAATGGCAAGTGACTCCATACGCTATGATGCGTTTCTACAGCAAATCACTCAAGAAAGGCGACAACGACAATAAAGACAAAGACAATCATGTCCTGGTAGACATGAACTAGGAGGGGGGGAGTGTTGGAGCCCCATTGGTCCAAACTGTTGTAATGAGCCCATTTGTAAAGTATATCAAATTCCATTTTTTATGTCAAAGACGTCTTATCAGTTTGATCCATTCGTCTGGATTATGTAAATATTAGTCAGTTAGTCAGGACTCAGATTTATTCCCACTTTGTAATCATGAGCAAGAGAACCCCATGTACATTTTTGAGCTAAGGTGATTAAAGTATAAAAGTCACCTTAGAACCATTTTTGAAAACAACATTTGAATTAATCCTGTGTCGTACGAGTCGAAGAGAGAGAGAGAGAGAGAGAGAGAGAGAGAGAGAGTGTGTCTTATCCTCTTCGCTACCCGCTTCTCCCTCACCGGATTCACGACGCGACCACACCACCACGATAGTCTCTCCGAGAGATACGTGCCCATGCCATGCATTCGCCGTTTCGAGTTGATTGCGATCGATTCTTCCATGAGCTTGTTTTGCTTGTAAGTAGCACAAACGGTGTCTGTTTTCAATAATCAAGTGCTTCATGGAATGAGAAAGAGATTAGCTAGACATAGATACTGATAAACTTAAGTTTCGCCCACTTTTGGATTATGACATGTTGGTCTATCGCGACAGCATTCGAGATAGCTAGGGTTCAAATCTGGTGAGATTAGACTTATAGGTAAGTATGTCCTAGTGAGAGGATGATGCCTAGTAAGTTTGATGCGAATCCGAGTTCATTGGACGTGTAAACTATGTTGTAATCGTTAAGGGATAGAGTGGGTTGCATTTTATCAGGGTTAATGAGTGATCATCATAAAAGTGTGTATGTGTAGATTGGTCTCAGCTTGACAAGCTAACGAGATTGCCTACGTGCACCTACGGGTTAGTCGTGTCATCGGATGATAAGTATGTTGTCTGTGTCGTACTCGTGAGTATGAACAGGGGAGTATTTTTGCCCTAAAACACCTTTGATATGCATGATATGGAAAATCTAAAGAAAATTCTAAGGGTAGAGAGGATGTTTTCTTCTTTTCCATAGTTTTATTCTTTTCCCTTGTTTCTATTTCAATTTCTTTCTCTATTATGTCAGTCTATGCCTTTGGGACTTGGCCTTTCTCTTATAGTTCCTCTATCATTTCCCTACATGCTAAAGATTTTTTTATGGACTTCTCCTCTTGTTATGTCTTTGAAGGTGCCGCTACAGTGATGCTTTTGAGTTGTAGGTTCCTTGACATTTGCCAATGGAGGTGTGGTTGATTTTCTTGTGTTTATTCTGGTTCCACTCTGCTTATGATCACCTTTAATGCCATGTATCATCAATTTTTCCTTTGTGGGATTTTCATAGATTCTTGAATCCCCATTGGTGGACAACTTTTTTTGTTTCAAGTACTTCATCTAGAGGACAGCTTCTTTTGTTTCAAGTACTTCATCTAGAAAAACTACAAAGGAAACTAGTTTTCCCATATAGGCTTACTCTTGCCTTTCTTGGACCCACTAGTGCTTCTTGATAGATTTTCTAAGACCTTTTGTAGTTCTTTACCTCTTTTTTCTTTGATCATGGCCTCTTCCTCTAGATCATGTTCTATCACTACTTTGTCCTTGTCTTTTGTAGATGATGTGGCTTCCTTGTTTTGCTTTTTTATGTTCCCTTTTTTGTGGTTAATCTTCTTGATCTTTCTCTTCTCCCACTTCCTCTTTTCCATCCTCTTTGTCAATCTCCCCACCATATTCTAGCATTAAGCTTGCAATCCATCAAGAGGAGTGATTTTGAAGGTGAGTTTAATATTTCTTTTTCCAAATGATCAGATTAAGTCTCCAAGCTATTGCAAGAATGCTCTTTATATACATTGGTAAGTGGTGATTGCACTTTGGTACTAAACTTAAAGGTTTCCTCTTTGATTTTTTTTTGCTCTCTTGATGTAGTAATAGGCTATTCATGGGGAGGGACATCCCATTCCTCAAGTTTCTTCCCATTTTTGTCCTTCTTGTGGCTCTATCGTATCCGTGCTTGGTTGTTCTTCCACTTTGCAACTTGTTCCTCAAAGGGTGGAAAACTTTATGTTTCTTTGCTTGCAGTAGGATTGGAAGAGCCTAGGTCCTCATCCTATGAAAAAAGTTTCCCAATTTCTTTCTTGTAGATTCTTTTCATAGTGATAATGGCTGATTTTATTATAGGTGATTGTGCTTGACTCAGCAAGTCACATGTATCTATGCTCCGGTAGATCCCTAGAGTCTGAAAGACTTGAGAGTGCTTCAAATTATGTGGGCTTTCACTATGCACATATGTTAGGTTCCAAACCTTGGGCCGGGACCCAAGGTAGTGCAATCAAAGACCCACATATCACGTCTAGTGACACTTCCTCTGGCTAAAACCTCATGGAGGAGTACCCTACCCAAAACCCTGAGAGTTCCATTCAAGACATGCATGCCTTGGCCCCATCCCCGGGTTTGGCATGTTTAGCCACTTAAGAGAGACCTTTATGAGATCCACCCACTCCAAACATGCAGCTAGTGAAGTGAATGAAGGGGGTGGGGAGGTAAATTCACCTTTCATGTCTAATGTAGACCCCACTTTCCTTGAGAGAACTCGTGGGAATATTCCATCCATTGCAGTCCATGTCCCTTCATAGCTCTTTCCCTCTAAAGTTATATTACCTGATGGTAGGAGCCTTGTGGAAATGCAAGAGGTTGAATGCTATATCCTTGTAGCTAGGGAAAAGGAGATTGAAAGCTTATGCAAGGTAGAGAAACAAAGGTAGCATAATTCAAAGGCCCCTATGAAAATAGTCATGCCAGTTGAGCAATCAAGTACTCTCGAATTATCGGCCACTAAGGGTTAGACAATAGGGAGCCACCTTGCATCTACTTTGAAGGGCATCTCTAGCACCTCAACCCTAGATGGGGCATTTATGTGTTGGAATTAGGGTTGCAGAGAAACAGACACAGCTTGGAGAAGACGAAGGAAGCTCAAGGCACACTATAGAGAGTGTGTTACTTAGTGTGCAATGGAAAGATAGATATCCCTAGAGTTATGGGCGTATATACAATGCACGGGGGAAAAAACCTCCTAAAGAGGGAAAAAATGCCCCGGCGGTCCTAGTATGTTCACACACATCACTACCACATGTATATGGTAACAAATCCCCCCTAGAGTGATGCAGTGAATGAGAGCTGGCAAATGAGTAAAGGGAAGTGCCATGCCCTGAGGACAGGATCAGTCCACAAAGGGGAGTAAGCCCAAAGCTTTGCGGAAAGCTTCAAGCTTCTCACAAGACAATGCCTTTGTGAAAAGATCTGCAAGGTTGTCCTGTGTTGGCACATAAGCCAAGGTGATCTCTCCTACTGAGATCCTCTCCCTGACATAGTGGTAATGCACCTCAATGTTCTTTGTGCGAGCATGAAAAACTGGGTTCCTCGCAACTGCCAATGCGCTCTGACTGTCAGTGTAGATAGTGTTGGCAGTGTCCTCTCCAACACCCAAATCAGCCATAAGGCGTCTGAGCCATACACACTCAACCGTAGCTGTGAATACTGCCCTGTACTCAGCCTCACAACTCGAAGTGGCCACAGTAGGTTTCTTCTTGCTCAACCATGATATACATGAACTGCCAAGCATGAAACAAAAACCACTTGTGGACACTCGTGTGTCAAAACAACCAGCCCAATCTGAGTCTGAAAAAGCATGTAAGTCTAGCGGCAATGATCCCCCCTTGGGATAAAACAAGACAAGATGTAAAGTGCCACTAAGGTAGCGGAAAATCCTCTTGACAGCCTGCCAATGCTTAGACCATGGGCTATGCATAAATCTGCTGACCTGTGAGACTGCAAACTGAATATCCGGCCTCGTGTTTCATACATAAATGAGGTAGCCAACAGCAGTTTGGTAAAGAGTGACATCAGCAGGATCGCCAGCATCATGTAGACTCAACTTCAAACCTGTTTCCATGGGAGTGGCAATAGGTTTGCAATCCTCAAGTCCAAACTTACATAGCAATGTCTCTATGTAACTTTTCTGACACAAGGCAATACCACCATCACACTGCTTAAACTGTATACCCAAGTAATGATGCAACAGCCCCAAATCTTTCATCTTGAAAGTAGCATTCAAATCAGCCTTAAATTCAGAAATATGTCTCTCATTTGGTCTAGTGATCATCAAATCATCAACATAAAGAACCACGATGAGAAATACATCACCCTCACGCTTTACATACAATGTGCTTTCTATTGGACTGTTACGAAAACCTTGTTTCACCAAATGAGTGTCAGCTTTCTCATACCAAGCACGAGGAGATTGCTTCAACCCATACAAAGCCTTGTTACATTTGCACACTTTGTCCTTTTGTCCTTTTATGACAAAACCGCGTGGCTGCGTTACATAAACTTCCTCAAATATGTCAACATTCAAGAAAGCAGTAACAATGTTTGATTGATGTACATCCCAACCAAAATGAGCTGCCAATGCACATAGAAAACGCACAGTAGTCATACGACAAGTGGGAGCAAAAGTCTCTTCATAATCTATGCCTTTTTGCTGTGCATAACCTTTTGCAACAAGTCGAGCCTTATGGCGATCAATCTCACCATCCGCCTTGCGTTTCAACTTGTAAACCCACTTCGTACCAATGGCCTTTTTTCCAGGAGGCAAATCACATAAAGTCCATGTGTCATTTTCTATAAGTGCATCATATTCAGATTGCATGGCAGCCATCCAATTTTCTGAATTTTGTGCTTCATCAAAAGACAGAGGCTCCTCAACATCATGTAAGCTAGACACAGCCAAAGCATAACAATCTGATGCATAAGATGCATGGCGAGAGCCTGAACGAGTACGACTAGACAAAGGTGCATCCAATTTACTGTCACGCAAAGTGTGCACCAGCCATTTTGGCATACCTCTAGCCTGCTCATTTTTAGCCCTTTCCTCATCAAGTACATCATGTACATCTGCATCAGTAATAGGCTGATCTAAAACATTTTCAGAAACCCCCATAGGCTGTACATTTGCCTCATTGGAACTTACATTCGTATTTCCACCACTGAAAAGAGGCAACAAAGTGTCATAAATGTTTTGTGAGCTTACATTACTTTCTCTAGTACATGACAGCAAGGGCTGAACAGAATCTTCCACAAACACTACATCCCGAGAAACCAGAATACGTTTTGTTTGCGGATGATACAACTTGTAACCTTTGCTTTCAGCACTATAACCAACAAAAATACATTTGACAGTCTTATCATCCAATTTTCTGTGTTGCACTTGTGGCACCAAAGCATATGCCAAACAGCCAAAAACATGCATGTGCTCAATAGAAGGCTTTCTATCATGGCATGCTTCATATGGAGTAATAGACTGCAAAGCTTTCGTAGGACACCTGTTAAGTACATAAGTGGCACACATAATGGCCTCAAGCCAAAAAGAATGCGGTAAAGCTTGACTTTTGACCATACATCGTGCCATTTCCGTAAGCGACCTATTTTTCCTCTTAGCAACACCATTTTGCTGAGGTGTATAAGGCACTGTACATTGGTGTTTTTTCCCACGACTAGCCAGAAATGCATTAAATTCATGAGACATATACTCCCCCCCTCGATCGGAACGGAGGGTGCCCATCGTACATTTCGAGACATTTTCAGCCATAGCCAAAAATTGTTTGAAGCACATAAAAACTTCCGACTTCGCTTTAAGCGGAAATACCCATGCATGCCTGGAGTAATCATCAATGAAAGTCACAAAGTACAGGTAATTGCCCAAGGACGGAGTTTGCATGGGCCCACAAACATCACTATGCACAAGTTGCAACCTGCATGTGGCCCGAACTGAACCATCCTTTGGAAACTTAGAACGCTGCATCTTACCCAAAATATAGCCTTCACAAACATGTTTGATAGGTTCTTCAAGAGGTGGCAAAGAAGCAACCATGTCAGATTTCTGCAAACGCAGCAAACTGGCAAAATTCAGATGACCAAAACGTGCATGCCAAAGTTTTGCATCTGAAATAGCCCTTGAATCTGCAACAGCATTTGCAAAGTTTTGTCCACACTTGTCATACAAAATGAGCTTATACAGCCCACGGCACAAAAGCCCAGATGCAACAATTTCATCACCAAAACTGAGATAATGAACTGTACATCTGTCATCCACAAATTTGACTACAAGTCCAAGTCTAGCAAGTGCGGATACAGATAAGAGATTCTTCTTGATCCCAGGTACATAAAGTGCATCAACAAGTGTGAAAGAACTGCCATTAGCAGCAGTAAGCACAATCTTTCCAACTCCCTGAACTGGGTAAGAGGCATTGTTGGCACAAGTGACTGCATTCCCATAAGGGACAGACTCGAGAGAGGTAAACAATTCACGATGTGAGGTAATGTGCTTTGTAGCACCACTGTCGAAATACCACACATGTGAATCTGCAGCAACTGACACACATGCATCATGGACAGCAGGATTGTAAGTGCACTTTGCACTAAAAGCCCATTCTGCATCAACATGAGCAACACAGTCTCCTTTCACAGAAGACTCAACAATGGATGCATTTGTAGTGGAACCAGCATTTGCAGTGGAACCACCCTCTTTCTTCTTAGCCTCTTTGGCCTTCAACTTAGGACACGACTTGATCAAGTGATCATTGGCTTTACAATAATGGCAACGCATCTTCTTTTTGCCCTTATCACCAGAATTACCAGACGAAGTACTGCCAGCAAAAGCATTAGGAACATAATTTTTGCCACTCACAGCAGAACCATAAGAAGTCTCTAAAGATAAGCCCCCTTTTCACATTTATACCTAGGGCATTCTAAATGACCAGTGGCTAGCTCACATGGACCTTTAAAATTGTCATGACATAATTACAACTCAGGGAATTGACCTACTACTCTAGAATCAGGATTTACATAGAGTATCACTACATTAGCTTGGCAAAATAATAGGCTACAAATGTGGTGTCTGGCTACGTGTTCGACTACGTGGGTGCTCATTCGTTCAATCCTCAACCATTTCCCCCTTCCTAGCTTGTGTCCTCCCTTGACATGACCCTGCGCAGTCTTATTATAGGGTTGTCTTTAGGTTGGTTGTTAGCTTGGGAAGTGCTTTGGCGTTGATGATGTTCTCCCCTTCCTTGAGCGGTTGATATCTACCATGTTGTTGATACGTGATTTGATCTTTGATTTTTGAGGAAACTTTTCTTCTTGTTGTGTATTCACCTCTTTGTTGCCAATTTTAACCACCGTAAAGATGGATGTTGATGTGCTTGAGCTTGTAGAACTGATCCTTTGTGGCACGGACTTGATGATGGATTTGCTTTCAAGGTCCACTGTAATTTGAGTTTTCCACAATAGGTAACCAATGTTGAAGCACTATGTGAGCTACGTATGGTTGTTGTGGATAGCTCACTTGCTGAATTTTTCATTGCTTGTTGTTGTAGGCCATTTTTTGACTTGCCATTGTTTGATGGAGCTTTGTTGTCGACCTTGGAGATAAAATATTCTCTTGATAAGCATATGGAGACCTGCAGTTTTTGCTCCAAGTCATTGTCGATTGATTTGGGTAGCCACTTCTTTATTTCTAATGTAGAAGGAATATATACAAGAAGATGATGACGATGGTTTCTAGATTAGGGTCTAAAACCGGGATGACCAACAAAGGTAAAAAAGTCGGTGGAAAAAAGTGCCTTTGGTATACGCTCTTATTGTACTCGAAGTACTTGTCATGCAAGGTGAGTGCTTGGGAAAAACAAAGGAAGAGTGTCTAATGGAAGTGCCAATTATGGGACACTCTATATGCATATGAAAATTTGTCGAACAAAAGAATACAGTGTAAGAGATGGAGATGATGGGTGCTTCAAGGAACAAATGTAGCACATGTGACATCAACGAACGTCTCAATAACTTCCACGTTTCCAAGAAGGGTTTTCAATGTAGAATCTTGTCCACTCATACCTCGCTATGCTGAGTGTGTGAGTGTCTTTTGAACTTCCTCCTTCACTTACCATTATACTACAATGACTTCGACTCTTATGCTCACCTATATGAGCATGAGAGACACAATGTAACTATGCTCAAATCTTCCAGCATGAGCAATACCTAGAATAGCTAAGATGCTTAGACCACAGATAATATTACATGAAGGTTTGGGACTAACGCCTCGCTCATTTAGTGTCTTAGCTACCCGACTCTGACTTTTATGTCATGTATAGTTAATGGCGACTTGGACTTACCTATTCAAGGCCAGAAACCCAATTCCATAAGTTCTAGAAATTTAGGCCTCCTACGTTGTGTTGGTCTTTGGATGCCACCATTTTGTTAAGTAGGTTGGAAATTTTGGCTCCTCTTGGCTTTCTTGTCCTATGTTCCCGCTGCTTTATGAAACAAGTCCTTCAGCTCTTGTAGAGACTGATGTAGTTTTTGCTTTATACCCCATTCTAAGCGAATGAATCTATGTGTGGGTTCTTTGTGTTTGAGTTTCCACGATAAATTTTGGAACCCACCTTGTTTTTGGTCCTTGTGTGACCGTCTTGGAATTTTCTCTTCTTCTTTGGCTTGATTGACACTAGGCTTCGGTATCCATATCTGATGATTTCCTTTGTAGAAGCCTTGATTTTGGAGTTGATGAGATGAGGTATCCATCTAGAGATTGCAGTATCCTTGGTTGCAATTGGCTTCTATTGGATGTTGGTTATCTTTGCTTGCTTTGGGGTAGAAGCTTGTGCTGCATGATTTCTCTTGGCTGTCCTAGATTGAGCTACAATTTTTGGTAACCATATTTGAGTGTTATCTTCATAAAATCCTTGTGCTTTGAGTAGCTTCACTAGAATAATCCACTGCTTCACGTGTTTGTGTTGGGTAGCTTCGCCGAGGTTTCACTTTGGTACCCAAACTTGTTGCATTGTTTGTTGCTTTGATGTTTGCTTTTGCCTTTTGTGGTAGTTCTTTCTCTTGATTGGGTTGTTTGTCTTGCGTTTATAGCTTGTCTTTCTCTTTGTAGAACTCTTTGGTTGAGGCGAGTAGATTTAGGTTGTTACTTTAGGCTTTTTGGCCCAAAAATTAGTGTTTCCTCGGAAGTATCCTTGAGTAGTGATTGACTCATTTGATGCTAACCACCCTGTCACCTTTTGTTGTTGTGGTTGAGTTTGTGCTTCATGTATCCAAACTGAGTCTTTGACTTGGATGTTCTCTTTGGATACTAACACTTGATTGATTCTCTTTGTCTTCTTCCTAATGCTTTGATGTGATGGAAACTTTGGTTGATAGACTTTTTGTTTTGATTTCCATTGCAGTGTTGACAGCTTGGCTCTTATGTAGAGTCTTTGCGGGAAGTTTGATGTAGTCTTGTTGAAGGTAAAGTCTTCTTGCAAGGTTGATATACTTCAGTGTTTACCTTTGCTTTACCTTTTTTTGTGATGTTTGGTTTCTCCTTTTTTGCATTGACTTGAGGTGCTGTTGGGATTTTTGATGGTGTTGTTGCTGAATATTTTCCTTGTGGTTGAAAGAAGATGTTCCTCCAGCTTTCTATCAGGATCAGAATCTCTTTGATATGATGGAAGTCAATTATGTGGAAAGTATCCTTATACTCCCCAATTCTCAACTTGAGTACGGCCTCGGCCATGCCAAAGCTAGGAATTGACATTTTTGAACTTGTGTGCACAATCTCCTCTAGCTCGGTGATTGGCAACTTTCCCACCATTATCCACGTATCATAAGACATTAGATTCTTTGTTGCTTCTGGATCTATCACAGCTGAACATGTGATTTTGAGTATTATTCTTGGCATATGCTGAATTTGATCATCATAGGAGACACTTGATCTTCTTCCTTATCCATGTTCTTCTTTTGATCTTGTGTTTGTTGAACATTTGACGTTGAACTTGATAACTTTTTACCTCTATCTGCTTTCATTTGTGCTTTTTCTAGAGTGGACTTCTTTGAAACAAGTTTTGTCAATTCTTCAAGTATGTCAATGATGACATATTCTCGTGGTTGCTATGCTTCCTTTGTTTGCACTTTGGCACCATGCTCCAGGATATAGCTCTATCTGTCTCACCTTTTCTTCTTTCACACTCACAAACCTCATTAGCTTCCTTCAACACCTTTATTGTAAATAAGGGAGCTATATCATAGCCATCTTCGTCGCAAAATTTGGTAGTGGTTACCTTGTTTACGCAGACATCAAGAGTCACCAAAATTTGATGCTATCCAAAGGGTTCAAATAATTCCTCTAGGAATGGTTCCTTAATGTAATCTTCATCTTCTACTGAACGCTCTAGGATGCAATCTTCCTTTCTAAGACTCCCATATTCTGATGCTCCACACATGCAAATATGCGCTTTGCTTTGCACCAAGCAGGTACCTCGGTTTTTTATTCACTTGTGGAGTGTAATTCTTCCCCTGGGGTTTGCTCTACATCTCTATAACTATGATCTTTGACACTAATTTTTATAGTGACCTCTTTGTGTCTCAGGTAGATATAGTCATAGCCCCAGTCTTGTACCATTTTGAGTTGACACATGAATGGTCTACCCAATATGATATCAAAGATGTTGCTCTTGTCAAAATTCATTATGGAAAAGGTGTGCTCATACTCGATGCCACACAAGTACACAATGATTTGTTCTAAAATTCCTATCGGTCTCTCCATGTATCCATCCGCTAATTGCAGTTTCAATCGAGGTTTTCTAAGAGCAGGCTTTCTCCATTTTTTCCACATTGCTTTGGTTGTAATGGAAATTCCTGCTCCACTATCTAATATAGCAACCATCTTTACTCCTTTGTACTCAAGTGGTAAGGTGGTGTTTCCTTCTTCTCCTTCACAGTAGTCACACACCCTATTTGCTTGTACTAGATTTGTTTATGGCTTCTTAGTCAAGGTGTCATCCATGTTTTTTGTCCGCAAGATGGTCATGTGAAGGGATTTTCGACCCCATTTTTTCCAGGTGTTTGCCTATTTGGCCCCATAGATGCGGTCTAATTTTTAGCAACTCTGAGAGATAAAAGGTGCATTATATAGGAGAAGACATCAATTCGTGCAAGCTCTTGGTATCCATCATTTTGGTGTGGCTTTCCACTGAGAAGGTACCATTTTAACCTTCGATTTTGTTTCAAGTTCTCCTATGAAAGATGGCAAAATCTGTAGAGAGCGTGGTTTACTTTCTTCAGATAGAGATCGTATATCCCCTGGGGAAAAATTGTGATCCATGTTTATCTCACGGAAATGTGTTGATTGTAAAGTAGCACTACCATCTTTTTGGTTTCTGATTGATTCTCATAAGGATTGTGGCCACGATTCTTCTACCTTCGAAATAGGTATCCCTGCTTGTGACCCTACCCCGTGTGTGGTATTGGCTACTTCCCTTATATCTAAAGGGGCCTCAATTCTCGGTTCTTCTTGGTCTCTGTTTACAATACCATGGCTCTCCATTTCGTGGATTTTTTTGTGGATTAGCACCTCCATTTGTGGAGCATCTGGAATATGTGTTTTCATAAGAGCTTGGGCCTTTTGGATGAGCTTCTTGAACATTATCAACCTCTCTTTTTCATACCCTGGATAAGGATAAGTCAGCCATCTATGCTCTTGGTTTTGATTGGGTTTTAGCCTAGCTTTGTAGGCCTTCAAAATTGCATATAAAGGCTCAAAGACTTTGTCCACCAAGACTGAACCTCTCGAGTTATTCTTTGAATCTTTAGGCCCCTTTGCATTTTTCTTGCTTTCATGCTCTTGTCTAAGCTGTTCTTTTGTTTGGTTTAGTTCAATTTCCAAAGAAGCTTTCTCCTGCAGCCTGTTCGGCTTCACTTTGTCTTGTTTGGCTTTCCATGATTTTCTTTCTGTTCTCACCGATATATTCTCGATTTTTGTTTTAGGTGGCAATGTGGGTTCCCCCTCAACAATTGCATTTTTGGCAGCTTCTTGAGCTTGAGCTCAAGTCATTACCTTTAAAGCAATGGTGGGTTCTACCTCAAATCCATTTGAAGAAGGCATCATGACTACAAAATTCATTGTTGCTTTTCCCCTCTAGTTTGGATTTTTAGCACAGTGTTGACGTAGATGGTCTCTTCCACAATGTTCACAGAATACAAATAATTCTATTTGTGGACCCTTGTTTGGACACTTCGTGCCCAATGATCACCTCCACATTCATAACATGGACCTTATTGTTTCATAGCTCATGATCTAGCCAATGGTTGTTCTGGCCTGGTAAGAACGTTCTTCGAACCATACTCCTGATTGGCTATGAACATAAGTGTATTTGCATCCATGGAGTACTGATTTCTTGTAGGTTGTGGCACATGTGTTGTCTAAGTGTAGTTGAGTACAACTTTACCATCATTCAGAAGAGGTGGTTGTTGCCCTAGCACATGGTGTGGCTTTGGCTGAGTGTTACACCATGGAGTGGGGTGATTTCCTCCACAAGTATACATATCCTCACTTGAGGCTGTCGTACATTCAGGTTTTGTTTGTAGCCTTGGTTTATTCTTCTAATCACCTCTTTGACCACTTGGTCAGAGCTTTGCATCGTAGGAATTTGAACATATTTCTTTGTTGTGGGTTCGCTCTTCAAGGATGAGGCGTTACTAGTCACATTATCTGTATTTCGGTCACCTCTTCGTAGGCCTTACAATTTTCAACTAGATATAGAGCTTCTCTAGTGACTTGATCAAATGTTGTTCATCCTTTTAGATGTAGTTCCTTTTTTAGAGTTTCATTCATCAAGCCCTCTATGAAGAGAACTAATAATCTCTCATCTTGCGGTAGCTCTCTCAAAGGACATCTGTCTGTGTACTCTTTGAAGCGAACCAAATCTTCCTTCACTTTTTCATCCTATTTCTGTGCAGATTTGGGACATTGTATTGTGTTTGATTCCCCTTTTTGAGAACTCCTCTACCTACAAACTCTTGTAAGAGTTGTGTTATGTTGGGAAAATCATCTCTATTTAGTTCTTGGAACCAAGTCAAGGTTGTTCCTTCCAATGTCATCCCTCATACTGAGTATAAAAATCCACAAATTTTTCAGCTCTCAAAACTTGTTTGAAGAGTGATACATGAGCATATGGATCCACTGACCCACTGTACTTTGTCTTGACACATTGAGCCACTTGATATTGTCGTAATCGTTGTGGTTCAGTCACCAAATCAACCAATTTGTGGTCTTGTGGAAATACTTCTCTCGTCCTCTCCTCTAATCTTGGAGAAAACCCTGGTGGAATCCTCTCATGAATGTGCTCTGGCATCGTTATTGGCTGAAAGTAAGTAGAGATTGAAGTACCCTTGTATGTGTATAATTCTAAGTCAATTGGATTGACAAGTTTGTACTCTCTTCCATACTTATCTACCATCAAAACCTGAACTTCATGGGCATCTGTATACGTGAATGCATAGAGATTCTTAACATAGGATTCTACACATTTGTAGAAGATATATGGATCTCCATTTGTGAACATATACAAGCCCTCATGAGCATAATCTGTAAGCACTCTCATGGATTCATTGGCTTTGATGAATCTCACGTTTGGTTTATTGATCAAAGGATGCCTCTCCTCTAGGTATTCTCCCAATCCCATTGTTGAAGGCATTGTAGTGTTTGTTGCGCTTTTCATGTCTTTGAGGGGAGTAGAGAACCCTAGTGGTGGATGATTTATCATGGTGAAGGCTCACTCAAAACTCTCAAGATAGTCTCTTACAAGACCACTTTGGCTTATTGCAACTTATCCCTTTTTGCCCTTGGTAAGGTCTCTCAGAAGTCGGGAATTTGTGACGTTTTGGTCTCTGGAAAATAGTTTTAGGACCAAAAAGTCACAAATTCTTGTCTAGGTGTGTCTTATTGTCTACAAGCTTTCTTCCTGGCTTTACTTGGCTCAATTTGGAGTTGTCTATCAAAAGTTAGAGAAATTTTAGTGAACTGCACTTGAAACAGCACTCACAATAGTTTCACCACCAGCAATCAGGAACTTTGGCTTGTATATTGGTCTCCCGAAGGTATTTTTAGCTCAAACTTGAGATTTGGGATGTAGTCAAGTATGTCTACAAGATCATCAAGTCAGATATCCCCATTATCCTGAGGTACATGGACCGTGATCCATGTTTCTCTGTCAAATTTTTTCCTCCAAATTTTGATTGTGTGTAGACAAGGTCATATGCAAGCTCTATACCAATTTTCATGAAAACCTGAGGTTGAGGTACATGGATCGCGGTCCATGTTCAACCACATTTAAACTTGATCTCTTGGCAGATCGTTGCACTCTATGTCCACAATTTGGACTTGGTTTGATATGTCAAATGCCCAATACAAGTTTTGGACTGTGGTTTTCAGTCTATCACCTGTTTTTCTCCCTTTTGACCCAAATTTGCTCAATTTTTTTCAATATTAGACTTAGAGATATGTTTCCTTGTGTATGCATTATTGATCTGGAAAGTTTCAGGTTAAGCTATTACTATGGGTACATGGATCCGATCCATGTTTGGAGCCCAAATTGACTTCTCTTGGTACCATCAAAATCAACATGACTAGGAGGTCCTATGGTATCAAAATTTTTGAAAATGGACCTCTCGATTGAAAGCTAGGTCAATTGTGGCACTTTGTCAGAGTACTTGGCAGTTCAAGGCTTTTGGTTTGGTTTTTGATATCCAATTTTAGTTTTGAAAGACCACTGGATTTCTTGTGATGTCCTCTAGCTATGGTGCAGATTTGGTATCAATATGTGATAGAGGAACATGGATCGCAATCCATGTACCTATGTGTCATAATGTATTGAAGCTTGGCACACAGCTTGCCCTTGGTCCACTGATCCTTGTTGTATGATTTTTGTATGATTCGGACTTGTTTAGGCAATCCCTAGGTCTATTTTTGGGTTTTCCTCTTTAAACAGTTTTTTGCTCTTTTGACCCACTTTTTACAAAAAAAATTGCATTTGGTTCTTTTGGGAAATGTGTTTGTCTATGTCTCAGCTACCTACTGCTCAAATCTTAGCCAAAAAAAATTCATGAGGTACATGAATCGCGATCCATGTTCCATCACATCTGAACACCAAATTTGGCTTGATGATTACTTGCAGTGTCAGTAGTCTATTTCACCACTTCTTTTTGGATTTGGACAATTTTTCCCCATTCAAAAGTGAGTTTTTTTGTCTGCTTTGTGTTTTTTGACTAGTTTGTGAATTTGGCTATTTTGACCAACCTTTTTTAGATTTTTTGACATGGTCCCTTTGTGGAAAAGTTGTTCCACTAGTTATCAAGGATGTACTTATCAAATATCAACCCCAAATGTCAAAAGGTACATGGATCGCGATCCATGTTTGACAACATTTTTTCATGAATTTTGTTATGTTGATTCTCTATCACCTGTAGAAGCCAAATCCCCTTTTTGAATTTGGATCCCAAAAAGTTGAAAAATCCCAAATTTTGTGTATGGAATGCATGTTTTGCTGTTTTTGCCCTGAGAACCAATTTTGATGTGATTTTTGAGTTTTTCTTTCAAGAATCAAACTTGATGAGAGAAATGTCCCATTGATGCTCACTATCACTGCTAACTTTTCTACAAATTGGTCTCTGGGGTACATGGATCGCCATGTTCCTCCACAGAATCTGGTCATACTTTCCAGATTGCGTCTAGAGAGTCTGTTGATACCGTTGATCCACAAGTTTTTGAATTTGGATCACTTATGAGGTCTCTTTACAATTTCATACTTATGTCATTTTTGCCAAAATATGGTTTTCATTCCATTTTCCCTCAATCTTTTAGCCCAAATTTGATGGTGGTAGTTTTTACTTACCTACTCCTAAGTAGTGAAATGAAACATGAAACAAAAACAAACAGAACGGTACAAAATAAAGTCACAACGAAGAACAAAATAGAACTCTAAAAGCATAGAGAAAATTGAAGAATGAAATGATTTTGCTATCTCACTCATGACCCTCTTTACTTCTCAAGAATAGATCTAGCAAGTCCTCAACTTCTAGTAGAGTTTACAAGCACTAAAACCCGTGTCTAGCTGCTTCGCTGCTAATGTGTAAATGGAATGGAGAGACAAGACTTCAAAAAAGAACGCTCAAATATGCACTAGGTCATTCACCATCTATGGATCATATCCCCAACAACGGCACAAATGTTTGCGGGTCACCGCGACAGAGTCTCTAGCATAGCTATCAGGCACTAACATAAAGTCAATACTCACGGAAGTGACTCAGATGGGACACAAAGACTCTTTGAGATTGTCAATATCAAGAACTGAACCTTAACAAGCAAACACAACAACTCTATAAGCAAACCAACACTCAATGATCAGGGAAATCTGCCTATGCCCTTTCTCATAGCTCTAGGTCATCACACCATTCTGACACTCAAACGGACTCGAAATGCAACTTTACGAGGAGGTCTAGGACACCTAGGTCCACTATCCTACCAAGTCTCGTTGCAATCCAACAAGGTACCAAAATCATGATCCATCACCAAAAAGGTCATGAAAACTGTAACAAATCAGTCCAGAAATGTCGCCCTATGGTCTAGGAACACTCTCCTATGGTCAAAACAATTAAAAACAATGATTTAAGCACTCAAAAATAATGATTTAAGCACTCAAATATGATGATTAGGCTCACTACACGTAGTCACAAACGTCAACAAAATTGGCAATGCTTACACTTGAATGAAAGAGCAAAGAGAGGAAAACACAATGCATGTTTCGGAATTGAAAATGGATTACCCAAACATTAGTTGTGATGACTACACGTTGGAGCTACTTCGTAGCTTGAGTGTATGTTTTCAGAGCTAGACATTCTTCTCTAAAGATAAGACCCCTTTTCACATTAAGGTTATTGACATTTATATCTAGGGCATTCTAAATGGCTAGTGGCCGGTTCACATGGACCTTTACAATTTTCATGACAGAATTACAACTCAAGGAATTGACTTGCTACTCTAGAATCAGGATTTACATCAAGTATCAGTACACTAGCTCGACAAAATAATAGACTACAAATGTGGTGTCCGGCTACGTGTTTGGGCTCCCCTAATCCACATGCAATCTTGAGAGCACCTCTGCCCACTATACCTCCTCACTTGGGTGACTTGATAACATTTTCTCAAGATATTGATTGATCTATTGGTGAAAATATGCGTAGAACTCTTGATAGAGATCCTAGAAGCAAGGAATGATACATGTAGCCAAGCTTACACAAAAATTCAATGAAAACGGAGATGCTAGAAACAATATCAAGGTATTTGAGCATGTATGTGATTCCTTGGAAGAGCACAATGTGTTTCATAAGTGCAAGGCTTTAAGCTTGACTCTAAGTGGGAAGGTAGGGGATTGGTATAGAACCCTAAGGAATGAAGAGCGTGTGCACTATCCCACCCTAGGAGATTGTTCTTGAAAGAGTACATATGAGAGGGAGTGCTTTGGGGTGTAGCCTCTCAGCTCCAAAAATCCCAACGTGAGGAAGGTGAGTCAGTGAGAAACTTTATTACTCGTTTAAAGAATTTGAACTCTCAGTGTAATCCAAGTGAACAGTTTCACAATAACCAATTTCTTAATAGATTCATTAGGGGATTGCAACATGAGGATATCTATAATGGCCTAGTCATTAGAGGTATTACTACTTGGGAATCAATCACCACCAATGCAATCCAATTGGATGACAACATAATGATTGTAGGAGAAAGAGTGTCTGTTGCGCCAAAATCTACTAGCTCGCAAGCGATTGGCCATGAGCCGATGACCATAAAACCCATTATCAAAGGTAAAAAGCTATCTAAGATGACTTTGGATGACCTAACCAAGGCTATTCAAGAAACTCTCAAAGACAATTGTGCTCCACAAAACAATAATATGTATCCAAGAAGGAAGCAACAATGGTACTCAGTTTGCTTTGGTCCATATAGTACCAAAGAATGCCATATGTTTAGAGTAAACTTTAACAAGAATTTCAATGTATGTGGGAGGTATGGTCATCAAGCCACGGATTGCATAGTGTTTAAATGTGAAATGGAAAATATACCAACTTTTTCATGGACAGACACACCTCAAGTGCCTGCATTGATGCATGCCCCACCTCTTGAAAAAGATCGCATGGTCCCTAGGGCCCAAAATGTTGTGCAAATGACACTATTACCACCTCCAATGCTAGGATTGCAATCCCTACACACGAGAATCGCTCTTGTGAACCAAGTGGGTTGCAAGGCATCTATTGCTTGTGTGTATTGCGAGGACGATATAAACCCTAATATTGCCTATGGGATGGATGCACTTAAGGAGTTTCCACAGTACTACATGGAGGACTATTGAGGACAAGTCAAACCTGTCTATCAAGTAGTTGCTCTTTCAGCACGAGGCCAAAATATCAATCTCATTTCCAAGAGACCACCTCTTAAATTTTATGAGTTTTGGGGTCCACATTGTGTAATTGAGTGTCCTATTAGACTACAAAAGAATTCCACACTAGTGCACACCAATCAAGGGAGCACATCTACAATGTTGATGCTCATGTGTAATCAATGTGGCATAGATCATCTGATTGCCCAATGTCCTAATAATCCAAATGCACCAAGCATCATGCCATTGAGCTTAATTGAGATTATGGAGGCATCATCAAAAAGTACACTTGTGGTACCAGTGAATGTACCCACACGATCGATGCTCCAAATCCAAAATTATATTCTTGAAGAAAGAGACGTGGCATCAATCGCCCATCCAAGAAGAAGAAGAAAACCCAAAGAAAGAGATCGCAAAAAGCAACGAATTCAAACCCAGTTCAAAGACCAACATAGAGATTGGTGACAACCCCGTGTATAAGAACAACATTGAAGATGATTCTGGTTCAAATGAGACCATGGAGACTAAAATGGCCACTAGGAAAGAAAAAAACAAGAAGGATCATCATGAGCCACAATAGCAAGAACCCAAGGAAACTAGGAAGAAGATCAAAACTTACCCAAACCCTATAGAGCGAGTCAAGCAATTAACGATTTGGGTAGAAGAGACCCAAAGGAAGCTAGAGCCATCACCTAGGTAGATCCAAATTATAGACACGGTGTTCGCTACACAAAATCAGTCTCACAAGGACCACATACCACTAGCCATACCTAGTGTCATCCAAGAAGAAAGTGATTTTAAGCCATTGAAAAGTGGACATAGTCCTTTCTTGTTGGAGAGAATGTTCAAGGAGGGATTTCTTGACCCTATTGAAGAAATGGAGATCCCATCTTTCCCATGTCAAGATATTGAAGCCCAAAAAGTGCCAAATTGATGGATTTCATGGCTTCAAAAGTTAGAACCACTATCATGTCTAAAGTGTATGGAGACCACGAGCTATTCTTAGCTCTTCAAGATTTCCCCAATGGAGAAATAAAAGTTGAGTTACCACAATTTTCACGGATGGATAGGGCTAATGAAGTGCCAATAGAGGAGGAATACTTAGATCCACAACCCAAACTAGACGAGAACTTTGTTGTTGAAATACATGTTAACAAGTTGGGATAGTACTTTGAAGGCGATGAATCCAATGCAACCGTACCAATCACTACCAAAGGTTTAATTGTGAAGGAAATCCTTGATGGTGGCTCTAGGGTCAGCATTGTAACCAAATATTGTTAGGAATCTATGGGGAGACCTCACCTTGGGACTACAAACATAGTGGTAAAGATGTCCAACGGGACCATCATTGAACCTATTGGGATGCTAGAAGATCAATGTCCTTGGACACAAGATAAGGCATAACTTCATTGTTATGGATTTTTCAAAGCACACTATGTCATCTAAGATGATCTTAGGACTTCCTTTCATGAGGGAAGCAAGAATGGTGCATCACTAATCTAAAAACCATGTCTATTTAGAGTTCCAAGACTCTGTCATTGGAGTTGATCTTGTAACTAGTCGAGCACATCCTCTAGGAAATAGATTTATAATTGACCATTGATCTGACACCACAATTCACTCAGTCCCATTGCAGTATTGTTACACATGTAGAAAAGACATTGATGTTGGGGAAGATTTCCCTTAAATGGATGTTTTACCTAGAATGACTGAGTTTTACAATGTGGATTGGGTTCACCTAGCAGCAACCATAGACACATGGGAAAATAGAGGGATGACCTGGATAACACTTGAGGGGGACAAACTTCCACAGCTTGTATCTTTAAATATGATAGGAGAAATGCATATAGCTCTTAATGACCTACAAGATGATGGCTTGACTGGCGTTGAAACCAATAGCGTCTCAGAAGACTGTATCCCACACAATTCGGAGCCTAAATCATCACAGTTGAAATTGACTCTAAGGATGAATAATTTGAATTGGATATTGGCACAAATATGGAGACGAACCATTCAGAGCCCAATAGTACCCTAATTGACAATCTATCCTAGAGAGGAGAATAGAGGACTCTAGTGACTCTACATTGGAGACAAGTCATATTAAAAAATTAGACAAGAGAAGTAAGAGATATAAGAGGCAACGATATCGAGAAAATGTGCATACTAGGATATTTGATAAGAAATCTGTCGTAAAATGGATTAGTTATGTGGGGCATGTGATGGTCATTGAAAGTTGGTGGAGAGTTGGGTCAAATACCTTCACATAAGTTGACTTAGTAAGTGTGTTGACAAAGTATGTTGGCATGTAACCTACATTAGGGGTCAGTTATGTGTGTTCCAAAATGTTCAGAAATCTGACATGAGGACACTCCTTATATTATCCCTTAGTAGCTATGATCTTTTCAAGATACTCACGAGAGTTGGAAATCTTGCTCACATCTTCATGGAAAGTTGCACCAAGGTTTTCTTGCATTATTCCAGTACTTTCAGAAAGTCTGAAAAATGGTTATGCCTTTAGACACCCCTTAGTTGTGGTTACTCCTTTAAAATACTCAAGTGAGTTACCATTTAGATACAAGTGGTTGCAAAAGGACAACAATGTTGAAAATTAAGATATTGCTCTTGGTTTCATTGAACCTCCTCAATGCACCAAGTATCAGTTGCCCCGCGTATGGGATGCCAACAAGGAAAACATCAGTCTTCTTATGAAGATACTACCACTTGTGTTTTTGAGGACAAAAATGCTTCTCCAAGGGGGGGAGTAATTTCAGACCAAGGGCTAGAGGGCAGGGCCCAACCTGGGGGAGTCAAGGACTTATGCCAAGGGCCGGACAAAAGGTGTGGACAGGGGATCCGTTTAGGGCAAAGGTCCATGGGCTCTCCTATATTAGGTTGGCTGGGAGGAGGATCCAATATTCAGTCTCCCAAATGGGGTCTTTTTATACCTGCCTACGGCTTTACCATTATTGAGCCATAAGAAGTCCGAAAGGAGCTAGCCCTTGGTAATTCTACAATATTAGACACACTCCACTACTCTTTATAAGTAACCAATTTGAGTCGTGGGTGTAGATACTTAAGTGCTAATTTTCAAAGGCTAAGAGGAGTAGCAACTAAGGTTTTAAATTGCCAAAAGAATACACTAAGTAAAACCATAAGTATAATTAGCATGGATGACAAAAACCAAGAGAGTAGAATTAGAATTAATAAATTTGATTTTGCACATGATAGTGCTAATGATGACGCCTCCATGTTTGTCAATTATCTTGTTACTAGGTTGCAACAAGCTATGGGCAACCCTACTTTGTAAGCCGAAGTTACTCAACAACTTCGTGCTTACGAGGTTTCCCTTCCTCTCCAAGAGGAGAGAGAGCTTAGGAGGCCTCTTGATGAGACCTCCAAAATAAAACTCTCTCCCATACAAGAGGAGGAATCCAAAGAACAAGAAAGTAATGAATCCCTAAGTTCCTCTGAAGATGTGGCTCCACAGAGACGGCGGTCTAGACAATCGCCAACTCCTCCCAAGAGGAAACGATCAACACACAGTCCTTCTTCTCGTCACTCCAAAAGGGAAGAGAGGAAACAAAGAAAGAAAAGGTCAAGAACGAGGTCATCCTCTTCTCCTTCTTCTTCACCTTCCTCCTCTTTCGACAAAATCTATGGCTATTCTCCTAGAGAATACAAGAGGGGCGGACATCGTAAATCATACCCTACATGGCAAAGGTCACAAAAGCTCAAGAAGTTCAAAGAGGGAGAAAAAACTATCTCTTTTCTCACCTATGATGGCACCTTTGGTGCCACCAAAAAAGTATTGACCTTCATCCAACAATTTGATGCGGCCTTTGGAGATGAGGGCTTCACGGAGTCCTCCAAGGTACTCCATGTAGCTATGCACTTCCATAAATCGTCTCAGCAATGGTGGACTAGCCTTTGTGGCAACAAAGAAGCCCCAAAGACATGGAAACCTCTACGAGTTTCCATCATGAAGCAATTCCTTGCAAGTGCTGCAAAGGACAAAGAATTGATGTGAATGGCGTACTTTAAATCTTCTCCCCCATGAGTCTATTCACAAATATGTGGAAAAGTTTTGGGATTTACATCTCAAGGCTATTGTCTTCCAAAAGATAGACTTCACCGAGCAAAAGCAACAATTTTGTGTGGGATTACCTGAAGAAATGGCCGAGTATGTCAACTCCCAATGCAGGTTCTATCACCGAAGTAATCCACCAGATCATGGTTGCTTCCCGCATCAATTTCCAACAATGGGCTAGATTGGAATGTCAAGCCCATGGAAAACAAAGATAAAAGTGATGCAAAGGGGGAAACCAATGCCCAAAATTCTTCCCAAGGAAATTCTAATAACAACAACAACAATCGGTCCAAGGAGAAGGGAGTTTACAAAGGTAAAAACAAACTCTCTCCTAAAGAGCTGGGGACCAAGGACATAGCTATCATTCTTGCCCCAAGAGAAATGCCCGCAATGAAACTCCTAGAGCTTCCACCATTGAAGCTCCAAAAGAGGATGCTCATTGCAAAGGATCACTTCTCTTCTATGCTTGGGGAAAGGTCAGGGAACATGATGCCTTCATCTTGTTTGACCCTGGCTCTACTCACAACTTCATATCAACGGAGTTGGACACCAAGTTGGGCATTCAAGCTTTTGAGGTGGGAGATACTGTCACTGTTGACACATCTTTCAAGGTACAGCAAGCCTTCATTACTCCCTTGATTGGGAAGTTAAGGCTTCATGTCCAAAGCTATGTTGACAAACTCCTCTCCAAGATGAGGATGCTATCCTAGGGGCATCATGATTCAACCACATGGCTGCCAAACATGAAGTTCCCGAAAAGGAGAATCTACTTCATCTACACGGGAAAGAGCATGTATATAGATGTTAATGAGTCTGGTCATACTATACCACTTGTAAAATCATCGGTTTTTGATAAGTCAATGAAAAGCTTGGTTTCTGCGTACATGATTTTTGTCAAAGAATCCACTAATGGTGCTAATGATTTCTCAAATAAAAATGGTAGGAATCAAGAAGAGTTAGACTTGTCTACTTTTCTAAATGGATTCCTGTGAGGTCCCCACCCGGTCATCTCAAACGATGGTTCTGATGGTAAACCTGGTGGCCACTAGATCTATAGTGGCACTGGTGGCCACTTGGGACTTCACTGCTTTTGGTGCAATGAGCAATTCTAGCGTCATTTACCGTTCTATGGGGATAGAGAGTTCCCGACCAATCGGGACCACCCTTCTCATAGGCATTGGCAACCCGAGCCAAGCCCCCACTTTCCACCCCCATACTCACACTTTGTCTTGTGTGTTCTAATTACTAACACATTTGTTGTTCAACATATATATTCATTGATTAATTCCTATTCACAGGTTGTGTTAAGACATCCCTTCAAACACTTTTTTCAAAGCGGCACCAAAACAATCTTTCTAGTAAAAATTCACTCAATAACTTATTTCATTTAAACTTCCAATGTCATGGAGGCACGAAATCCCCCAGTGAGTGTTAACTCCACCCGTTGTCACCTAGTTGCCCATACAACTAGATTTGTCCGCCGCATAAAAAGCATGACATGGACATCCCACCGCAAAGAACGCAAGTCGTGGGTATCCACCGCAAAGATCGCAAGACGTGGATCAAAGTCCTAAGCTAGGTAATCCTAGCTACTGCGAGAACCTCACCATCTACCACTGTGATCAAGAGGGGGATCATGACTAAATCAACATTGGAATTAAAAATAAAATGGCCGAGTTAATTTTCCCTAGCAAACAATCTTTCCTACTTCAGACAGTCTATTCCAAAAACATCCTTTTCTACTTGAATTTAAATACGCTAATTAAAATGCCGTGATCTCCGTTAAATTCCCAACATGTTTGGGGTAATGATATTTTCCTATCTTACCGAAATGCAATGTTATTAAAACTGTACTTGGATTAAAATTTAGGTCTACCTCGATTATTTCCTCCTCATTGCTTCGTGAGATGACCGGTACTTGCTTGACCATAAGAGCCTTCCCCTTTCCGTTGGTGTTTCTCGTCATGGCCTCATGGACGTGAGATCCACCAAAACGGGTCCTCTTTGGGGCCATTTTTACTCAGTACTACTTAAGAAGATGATTTCGGAAAAGAGACTAGAGTACGGTATACCATGACAATCCGCAGTTGCTCAGATAACAACATGATTAACTTTAATAAGCATTTCTTCTTATACGGAAGAAATAGAATCATTTCAGGGGTATGATATTACTCCTCTATCATAATCTATCTTGGAAAAAATTTAGATTAACACTAGTTGATCTAAGTTTTTTATTACATTGACAACATCTTTACATGATCTTATGAGAATTGGCCTTAAAATTAGATGTTTAGCTCGGCAATTGGAAAATTCAGTTTCCTGTGATTACTTGCTTAATTAGAGTAATTGAATGATGAATTTTCTATACTAATTGCTTCTCTAAGGTGAACAAAAAAGTACAGAATTAGCTTGTGCACATACGGAAGAATTTCCTTTTCTATAATGACAATAATTTAAGAGAGTGATTAATTTCTCTAATTACACATTAATCTCTTGTAATTAGAGTTTAATCCTTGTTAATTAAATTCATTCCTAATGCAATGACCGATTGCAATCGTTCAAATTGCTACTTTGCTAGAGATTAACTTATTTCCATCATTCATGCATTGATCTAATTAGCTGGCAATTCACTATTATTAATCATGGATTAATTGATGATTAAGGAAGTTGATTTGATGCATAATTAACTAATTAGATTAAGATAGTGAAATAGATTAATCACATATGTGATTTAGAGAGTTTACTACTAAATAGAGTAGTTAGATTTTGCATAGAATTAGTGGGAGATAAGGAATTCATAGAGAAATCGAGATGAAAACATAAAATTGACTTTGGATTACCATAACTAGGCCAGAAATGTTGATCCGATGAAGCCTAATTGAGGAGAGATCGGCAGCACCTCCCCCTCTTGATTCGCTTCTAGAGATTGTGTATGCCGGCAGCACCTCACCCAAGGTGTGTATGTGAGGGAGTGTGTGTGTGTGTGTGTGTGTGTGTGTGTGTGTGTGTGTGTGTGTGTGTGTGTGTGTGTGTGTGTGTGTGTGTGTGTGTGTGTGAGCAGGTCCTTATATAGTGCTTAGTCTCATGCAAATCGAAATCTGCTGCTAAATGCATTTGAGTGAGCACTTGGTCTTGCATAGGCAGCTTGGGTGCATGGTTTGCAAAGTGTCCAGTTAGCTTTTCCAATTGCCTCTCACACACTCTCTCATGCTTGGTAAGTCTCCCACAAGCTCCTAGATGAGTGCGGGTGCCCTCTAGCTGCTAAAGCAAGCCTCTAGTGGCCTAGAGCCTGTGCACACACCAGCCCCCGAGTGCCAGTGCCCCCGCAAGTCTTAGAAAAAAAAATTATTTTTAACCTTAGACAGTCGTTACAGCTTGGATTTTAATTCGGAAACTTGTTGTGCTAAGACGGAACTAAGGTGCATCATCCTGAGTACCTACCATATTTAGCAGCTCCCGGTGTGTGGAAATGCATTTTTTCAGAATTCTAGGTACGGGGTGCAGTTTGTCGAGCCGGTCAAAACTAGACGGGTCGGTTCTAAACATCTTGGCACCGACAGATTTAGAAAAACTACCAAAAATAGTAACTCTTCATTAGGAAAAATGTGGACTCTCCTTGGCCCATATAGGATTAAGGTTAATTAGGCTCCAGCCAATAGGAAGAGAGCAATGTATATAAGTCTAGAACCTAAGAAAGTAGAGAGAATAATAGGGTTGTCCACTCATTTATTGCTTTGTATCCTAGAGGGAGGTGGATGGGTAAAAGAGGGAGGGGGAAAAAGGGAGGGGGGGAGTGGTGGGTCCACAAATACGTTTTTGCAAAAACCCTAAAAATTCAAAATTTTCAAAAAAAAAAATCAAAATATTCCATTCAAATCTACTCTATGATCAAAAAGTCATTTTCTCACTCTAGAGCCTTTTTTCCAAGACTCCCTTCCTCCATAGACCCTTTCCATAACACAAAGCTCTCACTCTCTCTCTAAACTCTTACACCTTCCTCCTTCAAGCTCTCCATTGCAACTTTAAGCTCCCACTCTCTCTCTAAACTATCTCCCTCCTCCTTCCTCAAGCTCTCCATTGCAACTTTAAGCTCCCACTCTCTCTCTAAACTCTGTTTCCCTCCTCCTTCCTCAAGCTCTCCATTGCAACTATAAGCTCCCAATCTCTCTCTAAACTTTGTCTCCCTCCTCCTTCCCCAAGCTCTCCATTGCAATTTCAAGCCCCCACTTAAGCATCCATGGCAAACAATGGTCAAAATAGACGCCCCAAACCCATCATTCAAAGTATGGTTCTCCACAACTCGAAGAATGAGGAGCAACATTGGGAACCTTAGGTTTTTCAAGAAGGTGCGTGGGTCTACATGCAACCTTCCGCAATCGGTCCCCATCGTGTTCGTGAAAGAACAAACGTTGATCTCCATTGGAAGGGAAGACTACTAGGCTTCAAGCAAGTAAGAGACAAGGGTACGGTGGCAATCGTTCAACATGTTTTCATGTTTGGACACATGCGTCTACGAGGGATCACCAACCCAAGGGATTTTCCTTGTAGTTGTATGTCCCTTGCACTTCAATGGTTTTGGTGGTAACAAAAAAATGGACTTTTTACATCTCACGGACTGTTTTGTTTCTATGTAGATGTTTTTCCTTCTAGCCTTGTGGAGGAGCAACCACTCTTGTGCCTTTCAGGTACATTTACGGCCATGCATGCAAGTCTTGGGGATATGCTCTTCTCCAACACAACTTCATCAAACCTTGCACGACAAAGGGTGTTCTTCTACACCCACAAGTACATTGTACCTACAGATGAGGAAGGCTACAGAGAGCTACAACCTTTGGAGGCTACAACCTTGCGTAGCATGGACTGGCCAAAGCCAGATGCATTCACTGTAATGTCTTTGAGAGCCAAGATTGTAGCTGATGTGAGAGCATCATTAAAATTTGGAAAAGCCTTGCGTTCCATTGGGCTTGGATGGTGTTGTCCTGCTCATGTCTTCGCTAGCATCTTTGGATCTTTGCCTTTCCATCATACAAATACTATGTATGTTTGCAAAGATCTACAATACAATACATTGGAAGCCATCCTTGGCGAGAAGTGGGGGTACTTGAAGGACTTCACAACGGAGATCGCTTTCGGTGTCAGGTTGGAAGTTTCGGCATTGCTATCCGTTTCATCAAGGTGCGCTCCACTCTTTACGTGCGGTACTTCTATGAAAGGTGGATGTGCAAGCTTGGTGAATGGATTCCATTGCAATCCACCGATGCTACAATTGAGGTATTTGATATTGCAATCAAATTTTCGAGTGGTGCCGTTGAAACCATCCAAGTGAACAAGCATTGGACATTGGCCAATGTGCGGGAGCACTTAGTGATAATGGGTTTAGAGCATGGAGAAGATACAAAATTTTGTATCGGACGACGTAAGGTGAATGATTTTTCTCTCTTAATTATGTTATATTTATGTTCTTTTGATTATTCCCTGCTCTAAATTGGGTATGCTAATTTATTTATTTTTTACTAGATTGGTAGCCGCATGGAGAGCACGATTCAAATTGAAAAGGCGTGGACGACGAAAGAGAATTTGATTTTATCATTAGAGTAGTTATGTTTTGTACTTAAATTTTTTATAATATCACAATTGTAAGTTCAAGCAGATGGTTGTATCAAATTTTGGCAATACACATTATCTTAAAGTTGTAGTGATGTGTTTTTTGAGTTAAATGATTGTAATTTAGTTTGTAAGTTTTTTATAACTTCTTGTTATTTGCGTTACTTTATGAAAATTGTTTAATATTTTAATTATTGTTTTTTTTTTTTTTTTGGGGGGGGGGGAGGGGGCGCGTGCTATATAAAGCCTCCTAAACCCTACCATTTTCACACTCTTTGTCTGTTCACACTCTCATTTGAGCTCCACTACTCTTTGCATTCCTACTTTAAGAGCTAGCATTATGGCATCCTCCTCCACCCCTCCCGAAGCCACGGCGTTACAACGCTTCCAAGCGTTTTTACAAACAACCGAGTGGCAAGATCGTGACGATCTTCACAATTTCTTCACCCAATTCCCTGATGTGAATGTAACTATTCACCTAAACAGCTAATCTTTTCAGCCTATCTTAGAATTTTTTGAATTTTACATCGACAAGTATGCTGTACCAATTGTCGGACAAGGGGAATTGTGGATTCCATGCGATTTGCTTCGCTACATACACAAAGGCGATTGGCCTTTCACCCAGCGACTTCAACGATTTTGTGCAATTGCGGGTGAGGTAGGTCAGTACATTGAAGATTCACGTTTGAAAAAAAAGAAAGTCGGCACCCAGTTTCTAAGTCGCTTGGTGGCTTTTGTGTTTCTTCTTGCGGAGGAGCCTGAAAGATCTGAGGTGAGTTTGCCTCATTTGCGCCTTGGGGGTGTCGTCAAGGACACAAAGGAGGCCATTACAACGCCTTGGGATGCAATCAAAGAGGGAAATATTCTTGCCCTAACCTACCCAGGAGGTGTCATGGATGCCGCCAAATCCATGGGTGATGAGGGTGCAGAAGCATCCTTTAAGCCCGTTGCAGATGCGCCGGAGGAGACATTAACTCCGGAGGTTTTTTTTGAACACCTCTCCCCAATTGTGATAGATGGGGAGGAATATTTTTTTTTACATGATCTTGAAAAGACTTTTGACATCCGCATGGATGAGTGTCTGTCCATCCTCTGTGACACTGTAGAGTCCTCTGCCATTGACCCCTCTTCCGATCCTTTGGATCGAAGCCTCCTTCCCCTTGGAGAGAGTGTGGTAGATACAGTGGAGTTGGCAATGGTGGCGGTGACAGATGCACCGCACTCATCTGTGTCAGAGGATGAGTTTGTAGCTACATGCGCATTGCTTGAAGCCCAACGCACTCCTATGCATGTTCATATAGATGAACTTGAGAGTGTCGCTATGGCTCCCAATTCATCTATTTCTCTTGACAGCAAAGGCATAAACGATGAAGATGACGAAAAACAAGAGGTATTAATTGATTTTTGTTTTGTGATTACGTTAATTTTCATTGTTGCATTCTGAAATCTTATTTACCTATTGATTTCTTTGTAGAATGTTGTGGAGCTGGATGAGCATGCAGGTCGGGGAGGAGATGGTAGGCGCCAAGCTTTTGGATGGCAGTTGTCTCTTGTGCATTACCTTGGCAAGCTCCCCTAGGACGGCTTTGCGATAATCCACAAGGGGTACACTCCTTGTGGTCAATTTTGGGTGTCAATGATGAAAGGAATGAGCCGCATCCTATGCCTCCCAAGTTATATATCTTGTAAATAAATCTCTGGCCAGTGCTGCATTTGCGACACACATTTGTGGTCGTGTGCTTTGTAACGTGGCCTTAAGCCAAGCCATAGGTCTAAGCAATGTGGAACAAATTGCTTGGGATGTGCTGCACAAACTGTTTCCTTGCGCCCAAGAGCGCCGAGAAAACATTGCTCGCCATATCTTAGATGGCTCAAGCAATCAATAGCTGCATAAATCTTGTAATTAACTCCTTCAAATATGTAATGAGATATATCACATCTTTGTACTTTGTTATTTCAAAATTCGAATGGAAATTGATTTTAACTGCTACTTTCCAACTTCTGTATTGAGTTTATGGTACGATAGATAGTATATGATTGGTTCTATCTTGTGATACACTTGTGTAATTCTTTGAATCAAAATATATTTTTTTTTAAGATAAATAGCATCAATAAAAACATAATAACATTGTATTCTTATAATTTTAGCATAAAAAAGCTTTAATTAGGCTGTCTAGAGGCCTGCCGCAGAGGCGCGCGAGAAGTCAAAAGTAACATTTACTTTTGACTTCTCGCGCGCCTCTGCGGCAGACCTCTAGACAGCCTAATTAAAGGTTTTTTAAGCAAAAATTATAAGAATACAATGTTTTTTTTGTTATTCAATCAACCAAACTTGGTTGACAGCTCTTTTATCCACATCTCTCTCTCTCTCTCTCTCTCTCTCTCTCTCTCTCTCTCTCTCTTTCCCTCTCTCTACTTAGTTTTACTTATCACTTAAAACAAATGTACACGACTCGTTATATTTCAAAAAGATATCTTTACATTGGCAAAATTGCCTAAAAGTCAAATTCAATCTCTTTGTCCTCTGATTCGACGCGCAAGAGCTAAATCCTTGGGCATTATTGTCACCCGTTTTGCATGAATAGCACACAAGTTGGTGTCTTTAAAAATAGAAATTAGATGATATTCTACCGCTTCTTGCAGAGCTTCTACGGCGATACCTTGAACTCGAAACGCCATTCGATAACTTTGCATGATCTCTTTTACCAAACGTGCGAATGGTGCATTGCGTATGAGAAGGTCTGAAGTTTTTTGATAGTGACGAATCTCTTGCAACGCCTTTGGAATGCGTCGCTTCATAGCAGGGGACCGTTGTTGAGGGATGGTAGGATCTGGGACATGGGCCTTGCGAGGGCGAACCTTGAAAAACTTTTTCTTTTTACGAGAGAGCTTGCGAGGGGGAGCTTGCGCATCTTCAAGGCCACCATGTGCTTCGACTGGCTCTTCAACTCCACCCTGCGCTCCAACGGGCTCGTCTGCTACATCCTCAAAATCCTCTTCATTTAGTAACCCATGATCACCTCCAAGATAATCTGACGGCAGAGCGCCGAAGCCACGTGGTAATGTCTTCCCAGCCGGAACTCGATGATTGCTTCGGATCTCCTGTCCGCTCCATGGTGGGCTTTGTGCTTCGTTGTCCGTTTCGGTTTCTGTGTCTGATGTCACTACCCGTTTCTTCTTGCGTGAAGGTTGTCCATCTTGTTGCTCTTCACCTGACCATTCTCTCTCCATCTCTTCTAAAAGCTCTTGTTCGTGTATCCAAGGTGGTTTTTGAGCACCTTGGACGGTTGAGTGACGGTGAGCAAAAAAATGTTGATCTTTTCTTGATGTTTTCTTTGTGCGTGCCATGGTGTAAGAAGGGGCAAGATTGAAAATGAGACTCCTTCTTCTCTAAAAGCCCTCTATTTATAAAAACAAAGGTCTCTTCACACTTGACCAAGCCACTTAAAAAAACTCTTAATATCATCAAAATATAAAAAACAAAAAATAGATAAATGGAGAAGTATTATATGCAACTCAACAAAGACATCTACAAACATAAACATTACATTGCATAGCATCATTTGTTTTACATGTTGGGTAACAAACGTTTGCCCACTCTATGGCGATTTTCACACCACCTAGCATGATTAAGGGGTCCGGTGGAGTTTCTCCATTTCTCTTTAGCAATAAGTCGAGATTGTCTCCTAACCTCCTTGGAAAGACTTGACTTTCGTGCTCGCTCTATGGCATGACATCTCCCCAAAGAACAACGAAATAACCAATCAAACATCTCCTTCATGTAGTTGGATCTCGTAGTTCCACCACCGTGACGTGTATTTTTAAAGTAAAGACCTTTGGCTCGATAATGTGATTTTTCCATTCCTTGAGTGCTCCACATGTCTAATGAACCATATTTTGACATAAAGAATGCTCCATGCGCAAACAAAATATGTTGCATCAAGAAAAAATGCTTAGATCAAATAAATATTTATGTATAGCATCAAAATTTGAACTGAACAAAGTAACTTACCATGTAGTGTGTGATATTGCTCTCTCCCCACGCTTGCACAAATGCTTTAGTGAAATTCGAAATGTGATCTTTGAAAAAATTTTGTTGCTCGCTCGTGGTTTGGGGTTTCCACATGATTTGAAGCACTAACTCCAAGTGGTGCCACACTTGCCTACGCAGATTTACAAGCACGGGATTTGAATCTTCATCGATTGTACACTTGCAAAGCGCTTTCCATAGCTCCCATGGAGCATCCTCTTCACCCCTCTCCTTTCGCATCTCTGGTTTCTTGAAAAACCTACGTGCTTTCACACCATTCATAGATACTTTTTGTGGCACTTCATGCATATTATCCACCTCACCGATGATAGAAACATTGCCACCATGACATCCAATTGAATTTAGAATTGTTTCAACTATTCCAATGGCTTCCACGGATCTAGAAAGTGGTTTCATTGTGAAAGTGTACTCTATGTGAAGCTTTAACAAGCGATCAAATATACGCATAAAGGCATGCAAAGTGTAAAAGTGTACATTTGTAAGTGGAAATTTGATAATGGGATGCCATGTTTTATCTTTTGTCGACCGATTGGGGACCTCCATGATAGGACACTTCAACACTGAGCACACCCAATCCCTTGCATCATCATCCATTGACCCTGTTGCCTGACTTCCCTTGACATTTTTCTTTGAAGACGTGGAGCCACGAGTACTCTCCTTGTATCCTCGTACACAATATGAACAAGGAATAAGTGATGAAGCACCTTGTTTACACCCAAGTATACATTTGATTGTTTTTAGATCACCTCCTAAGTGCCACTCAACATCAAATGTACCTACTCCATCTACTTCTAGCTTTTCTCCCTCTAGTTGTGCCTTAATAACCTCTGTAATCCACGAGATTATAGAGAAGACCCATGCCAACACCTCATGAGTCTCCTTCGGAACTTCAAAACCTTCTAACCACCATATTTCTTTTTCCGATTGTACACTAAATGATGGTTTTTGAGAATGATCACCGATACATCGACTTTTTCAAAAAACATTGCCTCATTCATGAGTGTCACACCCATACGTTCCAATCTCCGTCCTTTGACAATTTGACATTCATCTAGCTTAAGAATAAATATGAGCTTCTCTCCAAGTACTGAAACAACACAAGAATTGAATTGTTATACTAAATGATATTCAATACAAATAAAAAACGACATTACAATTTGTATTACCTTGTGGAGACAAAGCATAAAATTTAACCATAGCTCGTTGTAATCGTTTCAAGTCAACAAAAATATTGTTGAATTGATGATAACTAAAAGACTTTGTCCCATTAGGAATAGTATTGCCTCCCTTTATATTACCACGTGACTTGGCACTCGTGGAAGAGTACACCATGGATCCTTCAATGTGTTTGTATTTGCCAAGGGATTCCCGAACGAGATCATTGTTTGCTTTTTTTGCAAGTCGGACCCTATGTGGAATAGGAAATAAATTCTCACTGATGCCTTGCACTTGTAATGCATCTTTCATCAATCCATGAAGTGCATGGTATGCATTTGTGTTGATCCCAACCTCATCACAACCTCTCTGGACATCATCCTCAGACACAAGGTTAGAGATCTTTTTTAGGATCTCCTTTGTGATGGCATCTTTCATGTGTTTGTCCTTTTCACAACCTATGATGTAAAGTATATCTTCCTTTGAGATGCATCCTAGGAGAAGGTTGCAACAGTCCTCTTGTCTAAAACTTCCACACACATCTTGTATATATGTCCTATTTCAAAAGGTGAACCGAGTTACAAATTGATGAAAATTATTTGAGAGTTATGAACACTGTGAATTTTAAAAAATACCTGGTTGTCGTGATCCTCTTCTTACGTGCCCCTCCATTAGATGCTAAGTTTTCAATGGAAGAGAACTCCCTCTTACGCTCACGCATGCCAAATGGAGTGTCTTTTAGGTGCATCATTGCAATCTGTAGCTTAGTTACCTCTGTTTCTGTAGCTTTCATCTCCTCTTTAAGATCTTTGAGTTGTTTCTCTGTGGAATGTAGTTGTTGTTGGAGATTTGTGGAATGAATGTGTAACACTTGACATTGTTGTCGGAAATATGCCGATACACCTGCGTGATTGGAGTCCAATCTCTTACAATACCCAAGAAGACCACGTTCTCCTTCTTCCACATATTTGATTAAGCTTCGGAGTGTACGGAATGTTGGATGACAGCCCACGAGCAGATCTTTTGGATACAACCCTCCATCAAGCCACAAGTCAACATTGGTTTCTCCTCGAAACTGTCGTACGGATGCCGGTTGAGATGCTTTCTCGTCATTTTTTTTTGTGGGAGCAAATTTGATCGGTAGACGCAGACTGACATTAGTTGACCTAGTAGATGACGGTGCAGGTGATTCATTGGTTATGTCGTGAAGAGACATGGTGAAAAGTTATGATGGGGAAAAAATTTGATAAGATATACTTTTTGGGATAAAAAGACTTAAAAATATATTTTTTCATATATAGGTTCAATTTTTGAGTCAAAGGAGGGAAATTTTAAATTTTAAAAATTTCAATTTTTAGTCTTTATTAGATGGACATTTTGATGATGTGGCATTATCTATTTATTCTTGGAGTTAATGTAGAGAGGGACCCAAAGAATTTTAGATTTGGAGGTTATAAAAGCTAGATTCTTCTAAAAAAATACTGTTATATATATATATATATATATATATATATATATATATATATATATATATATATATATATATAGGGACCTTTTGAAAGCTTAAAAGATCTAATTTGAAGATTTTATTAAAAAATCATTTTTTGGGGGTAAATTGATGCACGAACTGAAAAGTGACTTTTGTCATAACTAATTACTCTCTTTGTTTGGTGATAGGTAAAGAGAGAATGGTTCTTCTCTCTACTTTTACTCCTCTCTCTCTCTTTTTACTCCCCTCTCTCTCCTACTTTATCCCCCCTATTCCTCCTACTTTACCACCCTCATTCCCTACTTTCCCCCCCTCTCCTATCTAGAGAGAAGTTAGAGAGAGAGCTACAAAAGTAGCCCTATTTATTGTCTTTGTTCCCTCCATCCCCTACAAAATTAGCTTTAATTCCTTAAAATTAGGGATCCTTACATGGCCCAAAGGGGGTCCAATTTTTTCCTAATGTTGTAGTATGATTATTTTGTAGTACAGGGGTGCTCTTTAGCTCGGGGTCAGAGATCTTACATCATCCCCAACGTGAAAAATTTGAGATGTCCTCATCTCAAGAATTTATTAGGTTAATCCTTTCTGAGCGTTGGTTCTTCCTCCCAAGTAGCGTCTTCTTCAGGATAATCTTTCCATTTCACAAGGTGCTCGGTAATTGTCCTGTTTCATAGCTTTCTTTCTCTTGATTCAAGGACGTAATCAGGTTGAAGTTCGAGAACTCCTTGTGCTGGGATAACTATTTGATCTGAGTCCAAGAGTTGATCGGGGTTAGGAATGTAGGGTTTGAGTAGGCTGACGTGAAATACATCGTGAACCTTTACGCTTCCGGGTAACTTGACCTTGTAGGCCTGGTCACTCACAACCTTAGTGATTTCGAAGGGTCCACAATATCTCGGGATTAATTTCTTGTACCTTCCTAATGATAAGTTGCTTTTCCTCGGTCGGACTCGTAGAAAAACTTTTTCTCCTTCCTTGAAGGTCCGTTCTGATCGATTCTTATCTACGTAATGCTTTTGTCTATCCTGAGCGGCTTGGATATCTTGGCGAATGGCTTTAGTCTGAGCTTCCATGTCTTCTAGCATCTTCTTAGAGGCTTCTACCCTGATGGTTGGGTCTGAAAAGTTAAGCGTCTGAAAAGTTAAGCAGTGCTAAACATTCTTGTCCATAAAGAGCTTTGAAGGGTGACATTTCAATGCTTCTGTATTTGGAAGAATTGTAAGCATACTCTACCAAAGGAAGATATTGTAACCACTTCTTTGGCTCTTGCGAACAATAGGCCCTGAGAATGTCCTCAATGACTTGATTTACTCTTTCAGTCTGCCCATCTTTCTGTGGATGATACGCTGTGCTGAAGGCTAATTGTGACTCAATAGATTGGAAAAGAGAAGTCCAAAACTTTGATGTAAAACTTGGCATCTCTATCACTGACGATACGCTTGGGTAAACCATGTAACCTAAAAATTTCCTTGATGAATACTCGGCTAATGTCCGAAGTAGTGAAGGTCGTCTTCACAGGTATTAGATGAGCCACTTTTGTGAGCATATCAACAACCACAAATACAGAGTCATAACCTCCTAAATAAGGTAATTTCATCTCGGGTATGTCAAGAGGTTGAAGTTGCCCTGGTAACTTGATTCTTTCGGCTTTTATCCGTTGACAAGAAAGACATTGCCTCACATAGTGAAGTATGTCTCCTTTCATTCCGGACCAAAAATAACTCCTCCCGATAGCATGAAGAGTCTTAGCATAACCTGGATGTCCTGATATACGGCTATCGTGTGCTTCATACAGAATAGTCTTCTTTAAAGCTAGGTCTCTGGGTACATAGAGTCTATGTCTGAAGTAAAGACATCCTCCCATAAGAGAGTAATCTTTAGCTTCAGGCATCTTATTCTGTTGGACCACTGATACTGTTGGTATTCTCGATCTACCAAAGATGCTTCTTTAATTCTATCCCAGATAGGGTTATTTGGAATAGAGATAGCTTCGAGAAAATATTTTCAGCTAAGTCCATCCGCAACGGCATTTTCCTTCAATGGTCTATACTTTATGTCAAGGTCATATTCTTGTAAGAGTTCTATCCATCGATGTTGTCGCATATTGAGAATAGGTTGAGTAAAAATCCATTTTAAGCTCTTGTGGTCTATAACTAGCTAAAACTTGTGTCTGAGAAGATAATGTCTCTACAACTTCAGCGCATGTATAACCGCTAAAAGTTCCAAATCGTGAGTAGGGTAATTCTTCTCATGATCCCTCAGCTTTCGTGAAGTATATGCCACCGGTCTTTCTTCTTGCGTAAGAACTCCACCCAAAGAAAATTTGCTAGCATCGGTCGCTACTTCAAATTCCTTACTGAAATCTGGAAGTTTTAAGATAGGAGCTGAGACCAAGAATTCTTTTAGCTTAGTAAAACTAGACTCATGCTCGGTCTTCCACTCGACCCTCATTCCTTTCTTCAAGAGTTCCATCAAAGGTGCAGCAATACGTGCATAGTCCTTGACAAAAATCCTGTACCATCCCGTTATTCCAAGAAATCCTCTTACTTCGCTGACGGTGAATGGTTGAGGCCAATCAACAATATCCTTGACTTTATCTGGGTCCACTGAAATCCCCTTCGGCCGATATGATAAATCCAAGATAATTGACCTTTGGTGAGCAGAAGGTACACTTGCTCGCTTTAGCATAAAGTTGGTGCTCTCGAAGAAGATCAAGTACTTTGCGAACATGTTTTTCATGATCTGCCTCGTTCATAGAATAGATCAGAATGTCTTCAAAGAAAACCAGGACAAAATCGTCCAGATAAGGTCTGAAAATATCTTGCATAAGTCGATTGAAGCTTGTAGGAGTATTTGTTAGACCAAAGGACATTACTGTGAATTCGTAGTGTCCATACCTAGTGTTGAAAGCTGTGAGATCCCCAACCCGCCAATACCAAGATCGGGATGGGATCCTTGACAGGTCTCTAGGTCTGATAAAAATCAGAGTCTCTAAACAAGAAAAATCCAAGGAGTAGACCTTTACCATTGACAATGGCTTGGGTCTATAGCCTTAGAAGAAGACCTAGTCCTGTCTCGTAGCAGAAACGCGACAACGTATTAAAAGTCCAAAAAACTATTTCGGCTCTAGAACTTCCACAAATTGGCTAAGGTATTCTCAACCAACGCTTTTTTCCCTCTAACATATGTGAGGGCACAGCCGCTGGTACACTACTCTTCCAAGTGAAGAAGTTTTCTAAATATTTTAACGCACGGGCATGGATAGTTAACTACCTGACTAATCAGGTCCACCCATCCATGATTGACAACCTTAGTCAATCCCCACTTACCACCCCGCACTCACACATGATTCTTTTGTTATTTAATTACTACCACGTTCTTATCACAATTAAAATAATGATTCTTTTTATCCTTCATAACAAGATTTTATTAAAACAACCGTTGAAAACAGTATTGAAAACATTCTTTTAGCAAACAGACATCTTTAAACTTAAGACAGGGTACTGTCAATCAAAACATTGTCCATAATAACCATGACCAGTACTCTTCTAGTCTCAAGACCACCTAAGGGTGAAAAAAAAACGGCACACATTCCTTATTCATAAATCCGGAGTGGATAAACCCCCACCCAAGGTTCCGGGTGCCCATACACCAAACCAGTTGCCCATACAACCGGGCGGCTCCCTTAGGATTAAAAAAAGTATCCTAACTTATGTAGAAACATCATGACACGAAGTAGAAACTCAACGTTCATGGGGGTAACCGACTTATCCGTGGCTAGAAAGCCAATCATTATCATCAATTTACACTAAGGAGTTGGAGGTGTCTTGAGACAAGCTGTCTTAAGGATGGTCAATCATATCTTTCCTAATTCAACCAGTTTTAACCCAAACAATTTTTTCCTACTTTATAAACAAATTCACGTTGGAAGTTACCTTCCGTTTTTGGTCAATTATTCCTTTCTTGATTCTTACTCACTCCTTACGTATGCAATGCTAACTTATAAAAGAACTTAAACTATTTAAAGACTTAATTGAATAATGGCAAACCCACCTAGGATTGATCGGCCATCGGCTGTTGTGCTGGTGCCTGGAGACTCTCCTCCGTAGGCTTATTACTAGGCCAAGCTTCATCGTCGTGCGACACTCTAGATCTTTTTAGAGTTCTGCCCTCCTCATCAGATGTAGGATTGGCTTGGGTCCTTTTAGGTGCCATAACTTCTTATCTTTATAAAAAGGACGTCTAATCATTAGGTAAATAATTCAAAATCTAGACTTAACCTTTGTATTCAATCGTAACCCATCCAAGGTTAAATTTATAGTCTTAATTGATAAATTCTTGACCTAGTAATTTCTTATTTTCTTATATAGGCATGATAACTCTTTCCAAAGCTTCCTTAAGGGTTTTCTAAGCTATCCTAATTTTTCTTATAATTTTGTATATCTTTTTCCTAATTTTTCCATCGAATTTTAAGCTTGGAATCTGCTTATTTTGAGCTTAATATTTATTCTATTTATTTTCTCTCAAAGATTTCATTTCCTCAACTTTATATCCTAGGTTGACACTTACTATAATTTTTCTAAAAACTTTTGACCACAAAGTTTATTTACTTTAATTAATCTTTTGCTAAAAATAGGACTTTTGGTCAAGTATAATTTCCTAATCTCACTAATTAACTATGGTATAATTACCACAAGTCGATTAGAACTATTTTGACCTCTGGTAATTATCTTATTATTTCCAACTTAATTATATAATTTCCATCTTCAATTTTCAACTAAAATTAGGATAATTTGACTTAAATAAATACTTATACTAATTTTCTAACCTTGACATAATTATCACGGCCTTTTTATTATGTAATCTAGCTCAAATAAATAGCATGTAATCATATAGCATGATTTACTAATTTCCCCATTTAGTTTTTAGCTAGAATTAGTATAATTTGACTTAGATAAATATCTATACTACTTTTCTAACCTTGACACAATTATCACAGCCTATTTACCCTATAAACTAGCTCTCATAAATAGCATATAATCATAGCACATGATTTACTAATTCCCCTGTTAATTTACCCTCAATACTATATACTAGGATAATTATCTCAAATAATTCTCTGTGCTTAAGATAATTATCACGAGTTAATTAAGATGTAATTTATCTTTGATAATTATATCAAATGTTTTTGGGTTAATTTACTAATTTCCCTCTTTTATTTTCCCCTAAAAACAGTGTAATTCTGCTAAGATAATTAGGTAAACTAATTATCCAAGGTTAAAATAATTATGACAGGTTTACTAAGATGTGCTAAACCTTTGATGATTATCTTAAATCATTTTCAATCAATCTGATATTTTCTCCCTTTTAATTTGTCCTACAAATAGTGTAATTCTACTAAGATAATTAGTTAAACTAATCATCTGAGGGTAACATAACTATCACAGGTTTCTTAAGATGTAATTTACCCCTAATAAATAACTCACAACATTTTGAATCAATTTTCTATTTTCCCCCTTTTAATTTGTCCTTAAAACAGTGTAATTCAGCTAAGATAATTATGTAAACTCATTATCTGAGGTTAACATAATTATCATAGGTTCCCTAAGATGTAACTAACCTCTCATAAATAATGTCAAAGCATTTTCAATCAGTTTCTATTTTCCCCCTTTTTATTTGTCCTAAAAACAGAGAAATTCTTCTAAAATAATTAGTTAAATTAATTATCTAAGCTTGAAATAATTATCACAAGTTTCCTAACATATAATTAACTTCTGATAAATAACTCAAAGCATTTTGAATCAATTTGCTAATTTTCCCCTTTTAATTTGTCCTAAAAACAGAGTAATTCTGCTAAAGTTATTAGGTAAATTAAATATCTAAGCTTGACATAATTATCACGGGTTTTCTACCATATAATTAACCTTTGATAAATAACTCAAAGATTTTTGAATCAATTTGCTGATTTCACCCTTTTAATTTGTCCTAAAAACAGAGTAGTTCTGATAAAGTAATTAGATAAATTTATTATCTAAGCTTGATATAATTATCACGGGTTCCCTAACATATAAGTAACCTCAAATAAATAAATTAAAGCATTTTGAATCAATTTGATTATTTTCCTTTTTAATTTTCTCTAAAAAATAGTGTAATTTTGCCTAATTAATTATGAAAATTACTCAAAAAATTATAAGATAATTTTTTTAGCTTAATGCAGCTTTGATAGTTATCTCAACTTAATCTAAACTTAATTAATATATTTCCCATTAATTTATGGTTAATTTGGATAATTTCAACCCTAATATGATGTAATCATTAATTATCTTAATAACCCTAAGCTTAATTACCACATTCAGCAGAGAATATTTAATTAAGAGAGTATTTTTTATTATACATAGGCCTAATCTTTAATTTATTAAGAAAATAGATTAATCTAGCCTTGCTAATTAAGAAGGATTAGGCTAATTACCGTTTAATATAATCAACTAGAGCTTAATCTTTAGTGATTTCTGCGTAGCGGTCTCTCTAGATGAGAGAGAGAGTGTCAAGGCTCCGAGTCTGTTTGAAATTGTGAAGCAAGGGTCATATTTATAGGTTTTTGGGCACTCACAGGCTGGAAAATGGCAATAACTTACATCCCAAGCAGCCCTACAGGTCAAAAAATGCCCCCTGCTGCTAAATCTAGTCCGGGAGAGTTCATCATCATTACCCCACACAGTCCCCCCAGCTAAATCTAGTCTGGGAGAGTTCATCATCATTACCCCACACAGTCCCCCCAGATACACAGAATCGATTTTTACTAATTTCTCTAATTTTTAATGATGAAAATTGGAAATATCAGTAATTTCTAGAGCCTTAGGATAAGAAAGTCTTTGTTAATAATAATTACTGAAACCATACAATTTTACTTAACTAATTAAATTCATAGTGTAACCTTTCAGAGCTCGTAACTTTTCCAGATTTTATTGGAATTCTATTCTAAAAATTTCTAGCCCGGGGTTTGCTGTGCTTAAGATTCCAAAAATACCAATATTTGCCACGGTCGGCGGACAATTCTACATTGGTTTTTCAATAATCATATCAATTTGATTAAGCTTTATACAATCTTTAAGGTTTCAGAAATTGAAAACCTTACAAAAGCTGTCTTTGGAATGTCTGATTCCGTGATCCTGATTTGGTAATATCCTGACCTTAGATCAATCTTTGTGAACATTTTGGCACCATGGAGTCTATCCAGGAGTTTGTCAACCCTTGGAATTGGATACTTGTTTTTGACAATTACCTGGTTCAGTCCACGGTAATCTATGCATAGCCTTAAGGTCCTATCCTTCTTCTTATGAAAAAGAGCTGGTGCGCCCCAAGGAGAAGTACTGGGTCGAATGAATCCTTGTTCAATGAGTTTCCTAAGTTGTTCTTTGAGTTCTATGGCCTCTGGAAGTGACGTTTATAAGGTCGCTTTGAGATAGGTTCACATCCAAGAACAGTCTCGATCTCATGATCTACCTCTCTATGTGGTGGAAGATTCGTAAGGTCTTCAGGGAATACATCATCATACTCCCTCAACCAGTTTGGCGTCTGATTGGCCCACCTTGTTGAGCTTTACCACATAAATTTGATGCCCCTTTCTCAGTCCCTTCAAAAGTCTGTTGGCCTTAACTAGAGTAGCCCTAGGTCTCCCATTTTTCCCCTTGATTAAGACTTCATTACCCAAGTTATCTGTAAAGGTAAAGTTCCCTTGTGTACAATGGATGTGGGCCTGATTCTACTTTAGCCAGCTCATCCTTAGTATCCCATCAAACAATCCTAAAGGTAGGGTTCGAAATTGAGAAGACGTTGGGTGTCCCCCTAGATCAAAGTCGATTATACCTGCAAAGTGTTGAGATACTACTTCCTTGCCGTTTGCTAAATCTACAACTAATTTGCTTGTTGGGATACTTATCTAGCTTTAGCTTCCTCATGCATCTGGGTGAAAGAAATGAAAGAGTACTACCACAATCTATAAGGAAGTTAACTTGTTCACCTCTTAGAGATCCTAGCGTATGAATGACTGCGTATTGCTCGCAACCATTGGGGTTGTCAATTGCAGCATGCAAGGTTGCTCTCTCCTCTGCTTCATCTCCCACAGTTGGTTGTACCATTGCGGCATTCACTCTGGCGGTAGCTCCACACCCTCGCCCCCTGTTTACCCTTCCACGTTCTCCTTTTCCATTAGGTTGTCCTCGCCCATAGACATTTAGAGGTATGGCATTGGCGCTGGTTTCTTGAGTCTTCTTGGGGCATTTAGATCGGTAATGCCCGAATTCATTGCACTCATAACAACGTACATTTGGAAATTCCATAACTGCGGTAGTTGCTCCTATTGGGCGCTGTTCGTATGCTTGGTTGGTTGGTCTATTATTCCAAACATTTGTCCTTTCCCTTTTCTCCAAATGATTCCTCTTATTCTGATTGACCTTCTGAATTTCTGTAGCTAAGGGTTTAGCTCTTAGCAAGGCATCGTGAAGAGTTGACGGCTGGGAGCTTCTAGCCGATTGTTCAAGGGGTCGATGAGCCCTTGGCAGAATCGTGCTACTTGCTGATCCAGGGTCATTCTAGGAGCATATCTTCAAAGAGTAAAAAATTTTGAGTAATACTCCTCGAGTGAAGAAGTCGACTGAAGAAGGGAAAATAACTCATTCATCTTCAAGGTTTTATACGCGGGTGGTAAGTAACGCCCCATCACTACAGCCTTGATGTCTTCCCACGAGTGAGAAGATCCCTTCATGTTTAGATCTCTACAATGCTGTTTCCACCAAATCTTGGCATCGCCAGAGAGGCGGAACATTGCGAGCATGGTCTGGTTCTCGGGTTGAGTCCCTGCAACCTCAAAATAGTCATCCATCGCTTCCATCCACACTTCCGCATCTCTCTCCACATTAGCTCCCTCGCCCCTAAAGGTCGGAGGTTGGGCTTGTTTAAGGAGGGGCTTCTTTTCTTGTGCTGTCGAATACAAAGCGACAGGTGGTGCCTACATACTTTACACGGAATTTGATATGATTACTAGAGTTCAAGATTTAAATAAACACGAGACTTTAGTAAAATCCAAGTTCCAAATCACCGAGAGACAAAAACTCTTCCTTTATTGATAGAAATTTTATTACAATCGTAATCTTTTGAGGTTTATGATAACTTTTGGTCAATTTTTTACATGGCATTTGGGATATCTATACGATACGTCTGGCAGGGTGTCCTGGGATATAATGATACATACGATGTTTATGTGTTGTCACATTCTTACAATCCTCTATTTCTCCTGAGAAATAGTCCCTATACTTATCCTTAAGCGGGTAGTAAATTATGGTGTTCATACTCTTGGATAAGTGTCTTGGAACACCAAAATTTCTAACTCTATTTGCTGGAATTACATCAGTGACCTTGTCCCAAAGCCACTCATTGAGGGTTTCCTCGTTGCCATCAGAAGTAGTAACAGTGACGCCTGAATGTGAAGGCAACAAGTAGTATAAATGCACTACTCTCAATTCTTCTCCCCAACGGATTTTCTTTAAGTCAGTAGCCAGGCATCCTAACTTTCGAGCGTTGATGTAGTAAATCCCACCTTCGTGGGTCAAGTCGATCTCCCATCCTTTATCAATGCGAGTAGAGTTCAGTGTATTGACCTTTAGCAGCATCTCCATCACGTCTCGTCGAAAACTATAATTTGGGGAACGACGTGCTTGCTCGTAAATAAGCTTAAAGACTTGAAACTTTTGGTATTCAAGTGCGGGATCTTCCTGCAACACCAATGCAACTGAGTTCGGATTAGCTACCTAGATTTCCTTAGTTCTGAAATTTTCAAACAGTACGAATTTTAGTTCCCAGTTTATCCTAACCTTGCTCTGATACCAGGTGTGAGGTCTCCACCCCATCATCTCAAGCGACGGTTTTGATGGTAAACCTGGTGGCCACTAGATCTAGCAAACAAAGTGGTTTAAGGGATCAACTAGCGGACGAGCTCTCATCACCAAGTGAATAGAGTCGAGCCTACTAGCAACTGGATCTAGTTCCACCCCGCAGGGAGAAGCGTGTCTAACCAATCATTGGTCCTAAGACTCACCTTCCAGAACGAGAGAAGTCTCGAGTGCCTTTTTTTCCATTGCTTTCAGAGGCACGTACACTTGGGACTTCATTGCTTTTGGTGCAATGAGCAATTCTAATGTCATTTACCGTTCTATAAGGACAGAGGGTTCCCGACCAATCGGGGCCACCCTTCTCATAGGCATTGGCAACTTGAGCCAAGTCCCCACTTTCCACATCCAAACTCATACTTTGTCTTATGTGTCCTAATTACTAACACATTTCTTGTTCAACATATATATTCATTGATTAATTCCGATTCACAGGTTGTGTTAAGACAGCCCTTCAAACAGTTTTTTCAAAGCGGCACCAAAACAATCTTTCTAGTAAAAATTCACTCAATAACTCATTTCATTTAAACTTCCAATGTCCAAGAGGCACGAAATTCCCAGCGAGTGTTAACTCCACCCGTTGTCACCTAGTTGCCCATACAACTAGATTTTTCCACCGCATAAAAAGCACGACATGGACATCCCACCGCAAAGAACGCAAGTCGTGTGTATCCACTGCAAAGAACGCAATACGTGGATCAAAGCCCTAAGCTAGGTAATCCTAGCTACTGCGAGAACCTCGTGAGCTGCCCCTGTGATCAAGAGGGGGATCATGACTAACACTAGGTTGGTAATGGGACACTTTTATGTCCTGGGACACTTTTATGTCCTGTTAAGTGACTATTTTCCTTGAATTATGTCAAGAGTTTCAAAATGGATTTTGAGGTGCTATCTGTCTAGAAAGTTGTCTCATGAGCTGAAAAAAACTCGACATTTTTTTGGAATATCAATTCCATCTCTAACCTTGTCCTTGCACAACATTTCACAACCTAAACTGTGTGAAAAAACGGGTCCTGTTTTTGGTTTTTTTCAACTTTTTGCAACTATACCACTCTAGAATTCATGTTTGTAAGGTCTATAATGCTAGAGAACTATCTTTAGTAGTCCTCAACATGTCCTGATGCTTCTAGGGAGAAATAAATGTTAAAGTTGTAAGTTATGACCAAATTACAAAAATTGTCAAATCCTGTTTTTTAGCCAATTTTAGCTCTTCTATGATTTTTTTGGTGGCTTTTATGATATCCAAATGAAGTTTTGATTTTCTATGTCACATATTGTAACATAAAGCTAATATTCCTTGAGTTTTGGGGCACCTAATACCCTATTTTGCATAGTAAACAACGATGGTTGATTTTTTCAATTATAGAAGAAAACGAAACATTCTAGTATATCAAGTATAGCTTTTTCAATATTGTTAGTTTCTTGTGACAACTACATGCATTTTGTAGGTAGTAACCATATCTAGTCATAAGGATCAAATTTGGCTAGATATTGAATAGTTTCTATGGGATTCTACAACTCATAATGTTGAACCCAGTTTTTTCATGTTTGCTGTATTTAGCACTTCATCTTTGTCCCCAAGATTCCCCTTGGTAAGAGATGTATTATTCTTTTGACATGCTCCATGGCTCCTTATGAACCTAAAGGACAATAGGGAACTAAGAAAACATGCATATATTATTTGTATTGAGCGTGGCTATAGAAACTTTGATGATAGGTTTGCAGAATGGTAAAAATTTAACTTTTTTGTACCTATATCTTTTGGCAAAACAAAACTAGTGAGTGAGGAGCAATCATATGTTCTGATCACCAACCCATTGAAGTTAACTAGGGAATTTATCTCAAGTCCTACAAAAATCCCTAATCTTATTTTTATGCAACAAAACGTAAGAAATGACTGTTTTGATGAAAATGTACTTGTCCATCAACTTTGGAGGCTTGGTGTGACCAAAAGATGAGAAATTTTACAAGTTTCTTATTTTTTCCATGTGTAGTAGGCCTTGAACTATAACCTCATGAAAGGATTTTACAAAATGAGTGGATCTACTATGGTTTTGGAGGTTTTTTTCAAAACCTTGAAAGGACACTTTTATGTCCTGTTAGATTACCAACCTAGTGCTAAATCAACATTGGAATTAAAAATGAACTGGCCGAGTTAATTTTCCCTAGCAAACAGTCTTTCCTACTTCAAACAGTCTATTCCAAAAACATCATTTCCTACTTGAATTTAAATACGCTAATTAAAATACCATGATCTCCATTGGATTACCAACATGTTTGGGGTAATGATATTTTCCTATTTTATCGAGATGCAATGTTATTAAATTGTACTTGGATTAAAATTTAGGTCTACCTCGATTATTTCCTCCTCATTGCTTCGTGAGATGACCGGTACTTGCTTGACCATGGGAGCCTTCCCCTTTCCGTTGGTGTTGCTCGTCCCGGCCTCATGGACGTGAGATCCACCAAAACGGGTCCTCTTTGGGGCCATTTTTACTCACTACTTAAGAAGATGATTTCGGAAAAGAGACTAGAGTACAGTATACCATGACAATCCACAGTTGGTCAGATAACAACATGATTAACTCTAATAAGCATTTCTTCTTATACGGAAGAAACAAAATCATTTCAAGGGTATGATAATTACTCCTCTATCATAATCTATCTTGGGAAAAGTTTAGATGAACACATTGACAGCATCTTCACATGATCTTATGAGAATTGGCCTTAAAATTAGATGTTTAGCTCGGCAATTGGAAAATTCAGTTTCCTGTGATTACTTGCTTAATTAGAGTAATTGAATGATGAATTTGCTATACTAATTGCTTCTATAAGGTGAACAAAAAAGTACAGAATTAACTTGTGCACATGCGGAAGAATTTCCTTTTCTACAATGACAATAATTGAAGAGGGTGATTAGTTTTTCTAATTTACACATTAATCTCTTGTAATTAGAGTTTAATCCTTCTTAATTAAATTCATTCCTAATGCAATGACCGATTGAAGTCGTTCAAATTGCTACTTTGCTAGAGATTAACTTATTTCCATCATTCATGCATTGATCTAATTAGCTGGCAATTCACTATTATTAATCATGGATTAATTGATGATTAAGGAAGTTGATTGGATGCATAATTAACTAATTGGATTAAGATAGTGAAATAGATTAATCACATATGTGATTTAGAGAGTTTACTACTAGATAGAGTAGTTAGATTTTGCATAGAATTAGCAGGAGATAAGGAATTCATAGAGAAATCGAGATGAAAACATAAAATTGACTTTGGATTACCGTAACTAGGCCAGAAATGCTGATCCGATGAAGCCTAATTGACGAGAGATTGGTAGCACCTCCCCCTCTTAATCCACTTCTAGAGATTGTGAATGCCGGCAGCACCTCGCCCAAGGTGTGTGTGTGAGGGAGTGTGTGTGTGTGTGTGTGTGTGTGTGTGTGTGTGTGTGTGTGTGTGTGTGTGTGTGTGTGTGTGTGTGTGTGTGTGTGTGTGTATTGAATATATGTGTGTGTGTATGTGTGAGCAGGTGCTTATATAGTGCTTAGTCGCATGAAAATCGAAATCTGCTACTAAATGCATCTGAGTGAGCACTTGGTCTTGCATAGGCAGCTTGGGTGAATGGCTTGCAAAGTGTCCAGCTAGCTTTTCCAACTACCTCTCACACTCTCTCTCAGGCTTGGTAAGTCTCCCACAAGCTCCTAGATGAGTGTGGGAACCCTCTAGCTGCTAAAGCAAGCCTCCAGTGGCCTAGAGTCTGTGCACACACCAGCCCCCGAGTGCCGGTGCCCCCGCTAGTCTTAGAAAAAACAATATTTGTAAACTTAGACAGTCGTTACAGCTTGGATTTTAATTCTGAAACTTTGTGTGCTAAGACGGAACTAAGGTGCATCATCCCAAGTACCTGCCATATTTAGCGCTCTCGGTGTCCGAAAATGCCTTTTTTCTTAATTCTGGGTACGAGTGCAGTTTGTCGAGCCGGTCAAAACTAGACGGGTCGGGTGACCAAAAACTTACTATTTTAGGAAAATTTTCACAAAAATTATTTTTATTCATTTTTGAAAGCTCTATAACATTCTAAACATCTTGGTACCGACAGATTTAGAAAAATTGCCAAAAATAGTAACTCTTTGCAGTATGATTATTTTGTAGTACAGGGGTGCTCTTTAGCTCGGGGTCAGAGATCTTACAATTCCAATATGTATTTATCAATGATATCCCTATGGAATTACCTCCAAAACAAGGGGATGATGACCATCACATTGAGCTTCTACCAGTGAGCTTCTACCAGGAAGCTCAGCGCCTAGCAAGCTCAACAAGAGGAGATCATGAGGCACGTACAAGAATTGGTATCCAAAGGGATGGTGAGGGCTAGCTCCTCTCCCTTTTGCTCTCCAGTCCTTTTAGTGCAAAAGAAAGATGGTACATACCATATGTGTGTGGACTATTGAGCACTAAACCATATCACTATCAAAAAAAGATTTATTGTGCCTCGGGTAGAAGATCTATTGGATTGACTCTACCTACTTTAGTAGGATTGACCTTAAAAGTGACTATCATCAAATAAGGGTAGTGGATAAAGATATCCTAAAGATCGTGTTTTGTACAAAGCAGTGTCCTTAACACTACTTGTGAGGCACTTATAATTGGGCCTTTAGCATACTTTTGTAGATGTTCTTGTGAGACTATGTTGAGTTTTTTTTTTTGAAACATTGGCTCCTATCACTTTAACAAATTCTTGGTTTTTGTATATCTGTCTGCCTTTAACATGTGTTGTTGTAGCTAAGCATCTCTCTCTCTCTCTCTCTCTCTCTCTCTCTCTCTCTCTCTCTCTCTCTCTCTCTCTCTCTCTCTCTCTCTCTCTCTCTCTCTCTCTCTCTCTCTCTCTGCTTGCATGTTGTTCAAAAATCTACCTCCATCTCTCCTTCTCTTGAACCAAGCAAGCATGGGTTGCACAACCATCTGCCTCAATGTCTATCGGGCTTGATTACAGTTTCTTCTTTTCCTACCCATTTCAAGTAGAGATTACAGTTTCTTGAGCCTTGAGAAACATGTTTGGAGAGTATCTGCAATAGGGTATTGATGTGGCTACGATGTGGAAGTAGGAAATTCAAACGCAGTAGCCTTCTCACTACTCTCAAGGTGGATGGATGCCCATGAATAGAAGCATCAATAGTTTGGGAAAGGAAATTCAGCAGCAACATTTTTGGGTGGGTATAAGCAGCTTGGAAGAGGGGGTTGTGTTGCACCAATAGTATTGGAATCCATGATTACAAGTGTCGATAGGTTGGGAGAATAAATTTAGCACCAGCTCATGTGCTCAAGTGTGAATAGTTTGAAAAGAAAGGGTTGTGCTACACCAGAATCATTATCTACACAATCTTAAGCTTGGATTGCAACCCATGTCTGTGGAAGTAGAAAATGGACACCAAAAACATCTTCCAAATGATCGCCACATTAGATGACAGCCCATAAATGTAGACAATGGTTTTGGGTACTATTAGCAAGCTTCAAATCCAATGGAATGGTCTCATTCATCTCAAGATTATGTTGAGGATAATCCAAGAAATGATGGGTTGTGCCCTCATGGACGCATTGAGTACTCAACCATGATTTTCCAGGAAGCCACACATTGGATGCAGCAGTACTGGGCCATGATGAAATGAGATATTTATCAAAGGAAAAGAGAATGTGATGCATCATGCTTGTCAACGCCTAAAGATGTGAGTACAACTTGCAAAATAATGGTGATTTGTTGGAAAGAAACTACAAAAGGCATGAATTCTAAAGCTAAGAAATCCACCTTTTGATTGCTTCTAGAGAAGCCAGTTTTGTACGGTTCCACTGTGGATTAGTGAAGTCTATACTCTCCAACATACAAGGCACAATCATCAAATTCAAAGCATCCTTATTTAAAGAGGATCTGATGCTAAAAAGAGTTGTATGCATGATGTTGGTGAATAGCAAATGGGATCCATCAAGGTCTCTAAGAAATTCAAAGATGGCGAGGTTCACAGACTTGCATCGATGAAATTTTGCAGCAGCTAATTCACGATTAAAATAGGCTGAGGCAGGAGAATTTCCATTATAATTATGCTGACACCAGCAGCCTCAAAGTCATTGCATCACACAAGAGAAAAGAGATATTGTTTTTTCTTTTTGGCCAATGAAGACGTAGTTGGGAAACAAGCAAACTGAAACACCTCTATAGCGATGTCACCCAAGAGCGTTGAAAGAGAACTACAAGAACACCAAAAGATTTGGAAAAATCCCTTTGAAACACCACAAGTCCAACAAGAGTAGTCCCCTTGGGAATTTACTGGCCGTCGCCCACCCAAGAGACTATGTCACATAGGAGCAAAACCCTGCCAAAGTATGGATTTACAGCACATGCCAACCAATGCATAAGAAGACAAGGGCCTCTCCTTTCATCATTAGATATCACAAATCCACAACTTCAACATCAATTCCACAATTCCTAGATACATACCCTCCCAATCTGCCTGCGCACAATTTGCCACTAAGCTGCCATAGCCATAACCCTGCAGAGAACTAGTCGTAACCTGAAGAGCACAACTCCAATTGGGGCACTTTAAAGCTTGGGAGAAATCTTGCAAAATGACTGGCGAGAAATCTGAAGATGACCCAATTTGAATCCACACGCCGCTACATGCAAAATTGATGCGAACAGGGAGCTGTCCCAACACGACTACACGTAGAGTAGGCAAGACGAGGGCAAAAACTGCAACAAAAACCATCAAGAAGGCACAACGAGCACAAACCTGCAATTTTCTGATCTTTGGCTGAAATGTTTTAAGTTTTTACATGAGTTTAAGTTATGGACAAGTCTCACTTCAAAAAACTCACTCATGGGCACTTATAGTAGCCCGACATCTGCTGTCACTAGACTAGCGACTTGCAGTGCATGTACATGTGCTTGCTAAAGCAAGATAAAAAAACCCACAAAAATAAATCCCACACGCTCTTTTGACATCAGGCGTCATGTTGCACCCAACATAGTTTGCCACACCCCAGCCTGCTAGATCATTCATGATTAAGAGCACAAAAGAGATCCTGTAAACCACATGAGGGAGCCTTCACTTCATCTTCATCATTAGCCACATGATCAGAAAATTCTTCGAAATAAGTCTCATTTTCAATCACAGTCATCAACCTTGCAATATACTTCTTTAACCTGTAGCCATTCACACGTGCTTTATGTGGGATACCATCCAAGTCAGCAAGCTGATATGTGCCATTTGGAAACCGGTTTAAGACCAAGAAATGACCTTGCCACTTGATTTGAAATTTCTTTTGAAAAGTTCTATCAAGCTTACTATTGTAACGAAGCACCCTTCTTGATGTCCTTGTACTTCACCTTCTCATTTGCCTTTGCTTGATTCTTCTTCAAGACCTGCTCATAATGCTCAAAAGCCAACAACCTATCCAACTGTACACATTGCAAATATAGAATCCTTTCCTTGAATGCATCATTGGTCTCTTCTTCAAGCTTTAGCATCATCTTCAAGGCTGGTATCTCCACCTCAATAGGAAGTAAAGCCTCTTTGCCAAAAACTAGATGGAAGGGAGAGAAACCAGTACCTGATTTGATGGCAGTCCTGTAAGCCCATAGAGCACAAGGTATCTCTAAATCCCAAGTCTTCACATTGTTTCTTGTCATCTTTGTAAGCATCCTTATGAGCTCTCCATTAAACCTTTCATTAATGCCATTGCATCGGGGATAATATGGAGTAGTAAACCTGCGATGCACATGAAACTTCTCACATAGATAGTCCACTAGCTCTCCCCTGAAACCTGGACCCTTGTCAGAAATTAACTACAATGGCATGCCAAATTTGCATAAATATCTTCATATATAAATAAGGAAACATCTTTACACATGATGTTCTTAACAGCCTTGGCTTCAGCCCACCTGGATAGATAGTCAACAGAAGTAAGTATGTAACATTTGCCTCTAGCTGTCATAGGTAGAGGACCTATTGCATCAATACCCCACTTCTCAAACACATCATAAGCCATAATGGTGCCTCTAATATATTTTTGATTTGAGAACCCTATTTTTCATGGTTTGACACTCTTTACAAGACTTGCACCAATGATGAACATCACGTGCTTGGCCACACATACCCCTCCTGCAAGACTTTATGCAAACTAATCTTTGAAGCAAAGTGACCACCACAAGAACCGTCATGATTCTCCTCTAAAATTTTATAAATTTCCTCTATCCAAGGAACTTTTCTCATCACAAGATCATCCCCTTTCATATATAAGGCATCACTAAGTAGCACATACCTTTTGGCACGACGTAAGGAGTACTTTTTTGAATTCTCCAACTCTGATGGAAGCATGTACCTCTTTGTAGAAACTCTTCCTCCCTCTCTAAAGCTTCCCTTCCCAAATAAAGAGGAGAATCATCCCTTATCACGTACAATTGCCCAATTGAAGCTTGCGCTGCACCATGTGCTTCTTCATTTTGAGACATGTCCGCATGCCTTTAACTCCAAGCTTCAAAATGCTTAAGCAGATTCTTCACTTGAAAACACATATTTTTCAGCCTTGGATTCTTACTTTGCCACACCCCAAGTACTTTCTTAACCACCAAAAGAGCATCACCTATTTCCCTCACACGACGGATGCCAAGCTCAAGACAAAGGTTGAGACCTTCCTCCAAAGTAGCATACTCAGCTTCATTGTTGCTTTGTGCTGTAAGCTTCAAAATACTTTTAGTTACCAACACACCTTGACGTTCATAAATTACCACACCTCCTGAAGCTTCACCATGCACTTTCTTGTAAGAGCCATCAAAAAACAATAGATAGGCATTGTCTATGTCAGGAGCTTCCATGTGTTGCCTCTTCACTGCATCCTCCTTAAGAAGAAGAGGGCTTTCCTTATAAGTAAGAAAATCATCCAATGTAGCCCTCGTACTCTCCTCAACAAGAAAAGAGAATTGGAATTCCTGTAGCTCCACAATCCACTTCATGAGCCTGACAAAGTAGGGCTGTTCACCAATTGAGGTAAAAGAGTGTAGCTAGTGAGGAATGTGAATGGTTTAGGGAGAAGGTAGTGCCTAAACCTTCTACATGCATAAATCACACTTACCATAATGATCTCGACCTCAGTATAGCCTCTTTCCACCTCTAGCTTCACCCTGCTAGCACAATAGATACCTTGAAAACCCTCTTCACATTCATTTGTCCATTGGAGAGGATCCAACCTTGCTACTTGTTGTAGAGGATAAAGAAGTTGAGAGGACAAAGGAATGAACCTTGCCATATACTTCACCTTTTGAATAAAAGTAGAAAGTTGCTTTGTATATTTAGGTGATGGGAGGAGCACCAAAGCCTTCACTTTGTCAGGATCCACTTCAATCCCATTCTCTGATATCATATGCCCCAAAAACTTCACTCTTGGTTGAGCAAGATGACATTTCTTTGGGTTGAGTTGACCTCCACTTTCATCATATTGCTTCAATGCCATCCCAAGATTTACACAATGATCCTTTCTAGAGCTATAAACACAAAAGTCATCAATAAGATACTTCACAAACTTGCCAAGAAAGGGAGAGAGCACCTTATTGACGCGCTTTTGATACCACGCATAGCCATTCATAAGACCAAAAGGAAGCACACAATAACAAAAGCATCCCCATGGTGTGATAAATGTGGTTTTCTTTTGATCTTCTAAAGCCAGGGTAAGCTGAAAATATCCAGAGAATCCATCCATACACTATACCTCTCATGCCCTGCAATAGAATCAAGTATGTCATCTATGAACGGAAGAGGGTATGGATCCCTCTTCATGGCTGCATTTAGAGGCTTAAAACCAACACATATCCTCCACTTTCCATCCTTCTTGGGTGTGACAACAACAGGACTCACCCATTCTGCAGTACTCACAAGAAATATGAAACCTGCTTCAAGAAGCTTGTCTACCTCTTCCTTTATAGCATTAAGTTGTACCTGTCCCATTCTCCTTAGCTTTTGGCATACGGGCTGAGATCCTTCCTTGATTGTAATGTGGATTTACTCTCCCTTAAAGCCTCTAATTTCCTCATAATAAGTGATGAATAAACGGGAAAATTGTTGTATCATATGTAGGTACTCACCCTTCTCATGATTAGTCAAGTCGGGAGACAACATACCTTGTATCAGCTCTTGTTTGACATTAGGTTGAACTTTGGGTTGCATCAGCTCTTCAATTTTCTCATTAGGACCAGAAATATCCTTATTCTCCATAAGGCCAACAAATCTTTGTTTCTCATCATGCTCTTCTTCAAGAAACAAGGAGGAAACATCTAGATCGCTATCGCTGCTATCTCCACTTCACTGCCATCATCCCCATTGTCTTATTCTTCACTTGAATACTATTCTTCATCACTTTTCTCATCAAAATCAGCATCAAAATATTGCTTGCTAGCCATGTCAAACCTCTTCTTATCACCCCTTCTATTGTAGAGAGTGATGGTACCATGTCCCCAATCCTGTACAGCTTTGGTTGCCTGTAACCATTTTTCTTCCAAGGATAAGAGGGAAAGCACCAATACCTATAGGCATAACATGGAAATTGACTATTCTTCACCATGTTGAGTCCCAACTTTGATACACACGCTTGAGTAATAACACATACATGTGCACATCCATCAATATAAGCCTCTCCAATGCACTTCCTCTTATGCCATGCATCCATAGTAGGGCATATATCAGGTAGCTCATTCAAAGATAGGACTCTCACTGACCCCCTTGCAGGCTCCTTCTTCATGGGGTTGACTACATGCTTCCATTGCCGCTTTAACTTAGGACACATCTCAATGAGTTTCCCAAAGGTAGCATCAGCCTTTCTACTCACCAAATCAGCCCATAAACTATAATTTCGTTGCCCTTCTCCCAAAGGGAAGTCAAATGCATTGTAATGTTTCTTTGGTTTTCTCTCTTCTTCTCTTTACCTGTACCTATTTCAACCTGTTTCCCGCTTTTATGGATGGGACTTGCATCACCCATATCATGATCTCTCGTAACCTTCTTACCTACAGGCATGACAATAGCTCATGAATCATCCTCTTTCTTCTCCAAACGGATTATGCTTACCACTTTTGTTTTTCCCTTCTCTTCAGCTGTTCTGTCAAACCACTTGGTCCTGCTTCCCCTTTAATCTCAATACCATAATCTTGAGCTCGAGAAGGAATTTGTGGAGGAAGAGAAAACATGTCACCACCCATTCTCTTTGGCTTGTCACATTGAGGGCTTTTATGACCCCATTCACCACAATTGTAACATTGAAACATATCCCCTCTTGCAGCCATGCCTCTTCCTCGACCACCTATAAAACCCTCATTGTTTCCATAACTACGTCCATATCCACATCTTTGACCTCTTCGGGCCTCCCATCATATGCACACTAAGATTCTTCATAAGAGCTACAACCTCTTGCATCTCCTTGCGAAAATCATTCACATCATGAGAAGCTTCTTGATCATAACCAGGCTCCCTAATGAGGACCCTTGGTTGCTCTACCGCTTTCACTTCAACCTTTGGCTCGACATTGACTCCAAGTTGATGAAGACGCTCTGCTTTCCACTCTTTATTCTTTGCAATTTCAACTGCCTCCTCAAAGGTCCTTGGCTGCTTAAGCTCTACCTTCAAGTGTATATTACTCCTCAAGCTTGCCAGAAACCTGTCCTTCTTCAACATGGTTGGATGAATTTCAGCCCCCAAAGATGTACACCACTTTGCCTAGAACGCATTGAATACCTTCACAAAGTCTTCTATGGTATGGCCTTCACCCTGTACCAAGCCTTGAATAGACTGACATACCTTTTGTGGGTCTTCCACCTGTTGAAAGTGTGTAAGAAAAGCATGCCTTACCATTTCATAAGTCATAACTTGAGGAGGTTGGGCTGATTGTAGATCCTTTTTGTAACCTTCCAACCATTGCCTAGCATCTCCCTTCAAGTGTAAGGCAAAGGGAACTGGAACATGCTAATCTCCACCCAGCCATGCCCTATGTAGGTCCTTGGCCTGCTAAATATAGGGACCCCCTTGACTGCATGTCCATCCTGGCCATGACTGGTCCTACCCTTTTCCTGACATTACTCCCCCCTTGGAGAAGCATTTTTTTCCACGAAAACACAAGTGATGTAATCTTCATAAGAACACTAATGTTTGCTACTGTAACATCCCTCATGGATCCAACGGCTCATTTGAGCGGAACCCGGTTCAGTAGGAGGTTCAATGAAACCAAGAGTAACATCTTGATTTTCTACATTATTGTCCATTTGTAACCATCTGACGGTATTGGTTCCTATCCAAACATAGTGTGTAGACTCCATTTACAACTCTCATCAGCATGGTAAACGAGTTTATCACAACAAAGATGTACCAAAAAGAGTACCTCTTGTCACTTTCCATGAAAGTAACTTGCTAACATAACTCATCAGCCAAGTTTAAGTCTTGACTTGTTTCCAATTTTCATCATCAGTAAACAACCCCACCCTATTGAGTGTTCAAGGTTGAGAACCTAAGTTATACATGAAGAGACTACACCTAGTCGCAAACATGTTGTAACTTATAGTAAGCAAACTCTAAGTAGAGCAATAAATGATTACTGATTGGATCGCTTGGTGCTAATGTACGCACTTACATATCCTTTAGCACAAGATTACACTTTGTAATCTACATATCCCCTTGAATAATCGATAATACTGAGGTGTGTTTCCCCCACAGTTTACAGACAGTCTTTCCAGATGGCCGGTAAACAGGTATTGAAGATGATGAAACAGGAAACAGAAGGAAGATAGCAACTCAGAGTAGGAAGAAGATGGAGAAGGAGAAGACACAGAGCTTGCGTACGAGATCTATGTAGTCTACCTCTGTGTATTAGAATAATAGAGTATATACAAACTCAGAGCTACAAAGCTTATATGAGACCCTAAGAGATAAGGTGTCCTTTCACACCAGATGTCTAGGGGGAAAAACCCAGTGGGAGAAAAGTGCCCCTGGTGAAGCGCGTATACACACTAACACTACTACATGTCCACAAATCCCCCCTGTAGTGATAGTGTGAATCCGTACAAGGTAGCAGATCATCATGTGTATGAGAGTAAGCCCAAAGCTTTTCGGAAAGCTTCAAACTTTTCTCGTGATAACGCCTTCGTAAATAGATCTGCAATGTTATCCTGTGTAGGACAATAAGTTAGTGTGATCTCCCCTACATGTAGCCTTTCCCTGACATAGTGGTAGTGAACCTCTATGTGCTTTGTTCTTGCATGAAATACTAGATTCCTTGCAACTGCCATAGCACTCTGACTGTCAGTGAAAATGGTAGTGGGTGCCTGTTGACACTCACAAAGATCTGCCAATAACCTGCGTATCCATATACAATCAACTGTTGCCGTGAAAGCTGCCCTGTACTCAGCTTCACAAGTTGATGTAGCCACTGTGGGTTGCTTCTTGCTTAGCCAAGATATACATGCATTTACCAAGAAAAAACAATTGCCACTTGTGGAATGTCATGTGTCAAAATCACCAGCCCAATCTGAATCGTTGTAACCAAGAAGCTGCATAGAACTGTGCTTTCCATACATCCCCCCTTGGAAAGAACATGGAAAGATTAGGGGTACCTGAAAGGTAACGAAGTATGCGCTTCACAGCCTGCCAATGATGCATACCTGGGCTGTGCATAAATCTGCTTGCTTGTGAAACCCCAAATTGAATGTCTCGACGAGTGTTGCCTACCAAATATATCAAGCAACCAACCATTGCTGCATAAGTATGTACATCAAAAGGTTCTCCAGCATCGTGTATGCTCAACTTTGATCCAGTTTCTACGAGTGTAGAGATTGTTTTACAATTTTGCAGACCAAACTTGGCCAAAATTTTATGCAAATATTTTTCCTGCAACATGTATATGCCATCCTCTGATTGCACAAACTGAATACCCGAGTAATAATGTAGCAAACCAAGAGCAGACATCTCAAAGCATCTTTAAACGCTTCAATTTCATATGCAGTATTGCCTGTAAGAAGCATATCATCCACATAAAGTGTTAGCATAATGAGAAATCCATCTCTCTTTTTTACATACAAAGTACTTTCTGTTGGACTATTCTGAAATCCCTGGCCAATCAAATAAGTATGTATCTTCTCATACCATGCTCTTGGAGCCTTTTTGAGACCATACAAAGCTTTACGCAATCTACATACCTTTTACTCTTGACCTTTTACAACAAAACCACTTGGTTGACTTACATAAACTTCTTCCTGCAAATCACCATTCAAAAAAGCAGTTTTCATATCCAACTAATGCACTTTCCAACCATGATGAGCAGCAATTGCAACTAGTGATCTAATGTGGATGCACGAGAAGTAGGAGCAAAGGTTTCATCATAATCTATGCCTTTCTGTTGCGCATCGTCTTTTGCCACAAGCCTTGCTTTGTACCTGTCAACAGTACCATCTTGTTTCCTTTTTACCTTAAAAACCCACTTTGTACCAATAGGCTTTTTACCTGTAGGCAAGTCCACTAGATCCCATGTATGATTCTTATGAATAGAATCAATTTCTTGTTGCATAGCATCTTTCCACTGAACACACTCTAAATCTTTTTCAAATGAATCAGGCTCATCTGCATCACAAAGAGTGCTAAAGCAAGCCAAATCTACTTGCTCTCTGCCAAAAGTAGTACCAACACGTGTTTTTCGTGGCAACGGTGCATCCAACTTGCTATCCTGCAAAGTTTTTTGAACCCATTTAGGCAAGGTTCTTTCTTCCCTGAGAACTTCTTGCTCTTCACGCACAATTTTCTCTACATCATGAGGTGTTGCATGCTGATCAAAAGATTGATCAAGATTATCAACCTATTGTGATTCTTGATTCTCCACAAAAGAAGGAAGCAAACCTTCAAATACATCATGTGTCTGCATATGAGGTACATCAAAAGCAACCATAGGTTGAGCAGTAGTTTCTGCAAAAATTACATCACGACTTTCAAAAATCTTGTTTGTAGCAGGATTGTAAAGTCTATAACCTTTACTTCCACTACTGTACCCCACAAATATACATTTGATTGCCTTATCATCAAGCTTCCCATGTAACTGCTAAGGGATGTGAGCATAAGTAAGACAACCAAAAACACGAAGGTAACTGACTGAAGGTTTTCTGTCATACCAAGCTTCATATGGAGTAATGGTCTTCAAGGCACGAGTAGGACACTTGTTCAAAACATGTGCTACACAAGCAATTGCCTCCATCCATAGCTTATGAGGCAAACTCTTAGCCTTGAGCATACATCTAGCCGTCTCCATTAAAGACCTGCTCTTCCTTTCTGCAACACCATTCTGTTGTGGTGTGTATGGCATAGTGCATTGGTGTTTAATGCCTTTCTTTCCCAAAAAATCCTTAAATGCACCTGACATGTATTCACCTCCTCGATCGGTACGAAGAGTCTGTACTTTGCAACCTGTTTCATTTTCAACCATGGCGACATAATGTTAAAAAATTGCAAATACATTTGACTTTGCTTTGAGTGGATACACCCAACAAAACCTGGAAAAGTCATCAATGAAGGTCACAAAATAAAGGTTGTTTCCCAAAGATGGCATCCTCATAGGACCACATACATCACTGTGTACAAGCTGCAACTTTCATGTCCCTTTAACTGAACCATCCTGCAAAAATGCAAATCTATGCATCTTTCCAAGAACGCAACCTTCACATACATGTCTTGGTGGCATCTCCAATAAAGACAAATCATGCACCATATTATGACGTTGTAAAGTCACAAACTGCCATAACCAACATGCCCAAATCTAGCATGCCACAACTCAGCATCCTGCATGGCCTGAGTCTTTGTTTCTGCAATACATACCTGAATCTGCTTTTCATAACGATCTAACACAAATAGTCCATTTTCCAGCGTACTGTAGTGATAAGAGAATAACCATTCTCTCGATCTTGTACAACACATCTGTCATCCTCAAAAATGACCCGAAGACCATTTTTTGCAAGAGAGGATACAGACAACAAATTCTTCTTGATCCCTGGAACATATAAGACATCTGGCAAGCATAAATCTGAACCATCTGAAATGGTAATCAAAATCTTACCAACGCCTTTGATTGGATAAGAAGCATTATTTGCACATGTCACCTTCTTTCCTGTTGGAGCTACATCCAATGAACAAAACAAATCCTTCCTTGAAGTAATATGCTTGGATGCACCACTATCAAAGTACCAAATCATTTGTGTCTCGTCAACACTGTAAGCAAAAAAATCGGAACATACTATGAAAGCATAAGAATCCTGCACAAAGTTTGCAGACTCTTCTTTAGCTGTAGAAGAATCACCAGAAGCTGAAATAACCAAACTTGACTCTTTCTTCTTTTCTTTAGCAATTCGCTTTTTACACTCACTAATGTAGTGACCAAGTTTCTTGCAGTAGTGACATTTACCTTTCTTCTTGGACTTGTCGGAATCACCTTTAGACTTCTCTGAAGACTTTCCTGCACCAGACTTGGAGTGATGAGCACTCTCTTTACCCTTGTTTTTTTTCTGTACAACAAGAGCATGATCCATACCATCACCTGTAAAGACTTGTTCTTACGTGATTGATCCTCCTGCAATAGCAAAGCCACTAACTCTTCAAAACAAAGAGGCTCAGGATTAGCTCACAAAGACAGAGTCAAAGAAGTCTGAAAAGTCAAATAAGATGGTGGTAGTGAATTGAGTGTTTTGGAAACCAAGTCCTTCTCTGGAATCACTTCATCAATGCTAAGCAATTGCTCTTTAAGATCCCTGATTTTTGTAAGATGCTCGACGATATCGTCACCTTCGTCCATCTGTATTTTGTCAAGTTGTTTCTTCAAAAATTCTATTCTGGCAGTGTTTCTTCCTCCAAACATAGCTTGCAGAGTGTCCCAAGCATCCTTAGAATTTCTGCAAGATTTGATATGTGGTGTGATTGTCTTCTTTATGGTTAAGGCAATCATAGCCATACCTTGTGCATCTTTAGTATCCCATTTCTTTTGCTCTGGAGTGACTTGTGAGGGTCTTGCACCAACAGCTGCACCACGACCAGGCGTGGCAGGTGCAATGCTACCTGGACGAAATTCATCTCCAGATACATAATCCCACAATCCTTTACCAACCAAAACATTTTTGTCCATAAAAGACCAAAGAGAATAGTTGGTACCATCCAATTTGTCTTCGGATGTAAACGCACCAAAAATCTCTTTCTCCATAGATTGAGCCATACTGTGGATGCACACAAAAGAACCTCCAAGAGATTCACAAATCTCCTCTCCAATGCAAGAAAAACTCTACACAAAATCTCAGCACAAAGCTAAGACAAGCTGCTTCCCAAAAGAACTGTTTACCTGAAGAAAATCTGTCAAAAAGCACACCCTCTTTATCTAAACGCCTCCGAAAAGTAACTTCTGCTACGCTGCTCACAACAAAATTCTGAGCGCTCGAACGGCTTTAAAAAGGGGGTAAAACCCTAGGTCACCTACTAAGAATACTTCCGGAACGTCGAGGATGATCCCACGAGCAAATTTTCTGAAAACTACATGAAAACTGCGATTGTATGCGCGGACGTGAAAACGCAAGTAGAGGCTCTGGAAATCACCTTGCTCTGATACCAATTGTTGAAGATGACGAAACAGGAAATAGAAGGAAGATAGCAACTCAGAGTAGGAAGAAGATGGAGAAGGAGAAGACACGGAGCTTGCGTACGAGATCTCTGTAGTCTATCTCTCTGTATTAGAATAATAGAGCATATACAAACTCAGAGCTACAAAGCTTATATGAGACCCTAAGAGATAAGGTGTCCTTTCACACCAGATGTCCAGGGGGAAAAACCCAGTGGGAGAAAAGTGCCCCTGGTGAAGCGCGTATACACACTAACACTACTACATGTCTACAACGGGGATCACAATATCATACCACATTGCTGAAAAATCAACAATTGGATAAATAACCATCTAGTGAACTTTGAGAGATCCACAAGCACCCAAACCGAGCCATGACCTCTATGGGTGATTGGTAGACTGAAAAGTAAACTCATTGAGATACTGCACATAGAGTGCAAAATGCTTCATAAGCAACAACTTGAGGAATATGCATGCCATTCCAAATCAACCTTTGCTAAACACTAGGGCCCATAACACCTAGTGTGCATGCATTTAGCAAAAAATAGATACGAACATGTATATCCATGGTGATCCTTGGCAATACTTATGGCAAATGTGATGCGCCTAGCACACAATAAAAACGAATGTAAATAGTTTTGAAAAGAAACTAAATACTTTCAGTTGCAATCTTTTGCAAGCCTTACTGAAACGTCTGAATCACAATAGAAGGTGAAACATTGATCACTTCTAGGTACAGACAATGAAACTTGTTCATTAACAACTTAGAGCCTTGCTATATGTATAAACAACCATCTATAATGTTGTTTAGCAGTACTTGTACGTGAACAAGTCATTCTAAGTATCCGACAATTTTTGGCCACCGAAATTGTTCTTGATACGTCGTGCTGAAAATGGTCTAGAAAACAGATTTGACCAGCACCTAGGGACTTTTTCATGACACATATTTGAAATAGTGGGCGCCAGTGTCAGTCCAAAGACTCATATTCTCCACATGTGGAATATGTCTCATGTAAGGATGTTTAAAAAAGAACATCATGCAAGTACAAGATGTACTTGTGTGTGGAGGTAACACTAAACACTCCACGACAAGAGTGAGAGGGACCCTCATTCATTGCTCCACACTGGCTAAACCGAAGTCCTTGAGTCCCTAGACCATGTTGTATCCCATGTGACAACATGTGCCAAATCGAATCCTACAAGTGGATTCATAACAACATAATGGACTTTGGACACTACGATCCAAAATACTTGTTTTGACATGCCCTTGGCATGGCCCTGGGAATTGAACTGAAAGTTCAGCTACCCGTATTCAAATGCATAGGAGTACGTCTCTCACCTGTGAAAGAAAAACAAGCAACATTGCACTGGGAACCCAGGGTGTTGCCTTCGCAATCCAAACCTGTTGGGTGGAATCTACGTAGTCAAGCCACTTGGTAAGACCCTTTGTAGAAACTACTCAACTAGTAGGTAACGGTAACCAACATAGTTAACCGTGTACATAATTATGAGAATCAACTTGAAAAGTTGAATTTTTCCGCTACCGCATGATACATTGCAGAATTCTTTCTTTGAAAGTATAACAAGAATAGATCAAATTGTGATCCTCAATGTCTATGGGGTGATTTAGTATGCACCCACTGGGTCGTACCCCAAAATTGTGATGCCATAAACACTCGTAGTGCTATAGAGAGAGCAAGCAATCCACACAAGTGAGATGCCTAGCTCGTATTAACAGCCATGCTATCTCAACTGTTTGCTGCCTCTAGACTCCATGGTATAGATCAGCTGGTGTGAGTGCAAGACTATCAAAGACTCAACTTGAGCGTCGCACTAGAAACATGTAGTGCAAAATGAGACCCTAATCATCCAAAATGACAAGACTCTTGCTCGTCCATTAACGTCAATGTATTCGATGTGTATTCCCTTGGGTAGATCTATTCGGTCATAAGAACAATCACCCAAGTAATGCCAATAGTTGGGTCCTACGCAAAATCTGACAATGGCTCTTAGCCAGCCTATGTGTGGCTTGTAGATCTTATGGCAATTAGTGTTCAATCGATAAACCAATGAAGACTAATGTGAATGGCATCTTGGCCAATTGCTAGCTGAGAGTTAGAGCACCTTAGCTCATGATGACTCCCAAAAAAAACATGTATCAAAAGCTTCTTAGAAAGTTTTCATTATTCTTGAGAGAATTAAGAAAAAGAGAGAAAAGAAGAGCATGTTGGGCTGATGAATTTTCCTTGAATTTCTAGAGTGTGTGCTCAGAACATGTGCTCTTAGGAATCTTATGCCTGATTTGCAGCTTATCCTTGAAGCATACCCCAGTTTTCTGGTATGACGCTCTCATCAAGCGAGGTAACATAAAAACACAAATCACATCTTGACCATCTACTGTGTATGGGGTCATGATTGTACTAGGATGACTTGAATAGGGCACTTTGCCAGTGAATAAATTCCAAGTGTTAAGTTCTTTTTAGTAGTGTTGTGCGTGGACAGCAAACAAAAATCATATCAAACAATCTTTAACTCATCTTGTCCATGTCAAAGTCTCTGGTGTTATAGCGGAAGCTTATTGCATAAGGTGGAAAAATTGAATCTACCTAGCTAGCATGTCGTGCAAGTAGAAACCGAAGCCCTTGGCAAAAGTGATGGCCTCAAACATGAGAGCCAAAACCATAAGTGCCTTGCACCGATGTACTGGAGCGAGTGATATGCCATATTTTGGCGGTTCCCCAAACTTGTGTGCCACTGTCCGTGATGCCAAGTCATTGAGCAGTACCTTGGCACAAGGGAGAATCCTTGCTTCGTATTAAATTGTCAAATTGCTGGGGTATAAAGCCCAATGTAGTCGCCCAGGTAAGTGGGCGGGCCGCCAGTTATGTACACATATTCTTTTGTAAAAACCTAATAAGAACTCACTATGCTCTACACATTACAGTAGAGAGATTTCACCATATCATCGTCCTCTTCTTCTCGCACTCTCTCTCGCGTCGCACTTCCGCTCGTACTCCTTCAACTGGTATTAGAGCTCAGATCGAGGCTCGGGGCAGCATTTGCAGGTAGCCAGAGTCACCTGCTCAGATTGGAGTGAGATTCGACAGGCGAAGACACGGCCCCAAATCCTGTGGGAAAGCTCGAAGGGCTTGGTGTTCTCAAAATTTCATTTTGAGGTCATCTCGACCACCGTTCGGCTTCGACAAAGTTCTGCGCAGGCCATTTTCGACTACGTGGTCTCGACAGGTGCAGATCCGACTCTGCAAATTTGGGGTTTGGCCTACGACTACAAGTGCTGAGGATATCTGCACTTCTAGAGTGTTGATTTGTGGTTGTCTACACAACAAAGGACGGCTCACAATTCTTGGAGGCGTGTCACATACGACACGGACGCATCTACACACAGATTGTAGGCGACATCCACTAGTTCATCAGGTAGCTTGTGTTTGCTGCTTGATATTCCAGATTTCATCCTGACATTGTAGGTACTTCCACATGGGATGTATTTTCAGAGATGATGTATGTCTGTTGAGGGTTTGCTGGCTGTGAGTCACGCAGCAAACAACCACTGCAGCGGTTACAACATACAGTGGGAAATTTGTGGATGTATGACTTTGTGGGAAGTCTATGTATTGTCAGATTTACTGCAGCCTTTGTTGAGGATCGAGTGAGGTTTTATTGAGCTGGGGGATTCTCGAATATTGAGATCCTTTCGGTGATACAGGTCTTGGAGCGATCCCTCGAGCACCCTTAGGTAGGCAGCTATCCTTTCAGTGATAGGGGTCTTGGAGCGATCCCTCGAGCACCCTTAGATAGGCAGCTAGGATGTATTGAGTGTGAGTTAGACAATTGGGATTGCATCTTTGCATTACTGCCATTGAGGCATTGTCGCAGTCTATGCTTACAGGACAAGTTTACCCACAGCTTACAGTGTTAGAGAGATAGTGGTTTTTTGAGCTGTTTTTGGTCTGTTTTTTAGTCATCAGAGCCATTTTACAAAGGAGACTCTGCCGAAATTTCTGCAGAATCTAAAGCTTTCTTGGTTCATTTGACAAATTGATATTGGTTCAGAGGTTAGTTTACAGGGGAAACTCTGCCGAATTTTTCCCAGGAAAGTAAACTACTGTGAAGCGTAGCTATGGCTGGATCACAAGACACTGCTCTTTACAATATCAAGAAGCTGGATGGAACCAATTTCCCATTGTGGAAGAAGCAGATTTGGCACGTGTTGGTACAAAAGAAGCAGATAAAACCTATAAAGCTCAAGGGGATAAAACCAGAAGATATGGACGAAGATAAATGGAGCAAAATGGATGAATTGGCACTTTCTACCAGCTGACTTTGGTAGAAAGCGTTTACTTCAATGTAGCAGACGAGATGTCGGCTTATGAAGCATGGACAAAGCTGAGTGATCTTTATGAGAAGCAGAGTGCAGCTTCACAGGTATACTGGCTTAAGAAGCTTGTTGACTTGAAGATGAAAGAAGGGACACCTATGTCCAATCATCTGAATGAATTCAACACGATCTACATTCAATTGTCAGCTCAAGGTGTCAAGTTTGATGAACCTGTTAGAGCTATGTTCATGTTGATCACATTGCCGAAAAGTTGGGACACTTTTCGCACAGCTTTGAGTAATTCTGCACCTCCAGATGGTTTGACCATAGCAGGTGTAGAAGGCAGTTTGGTTACTGAAGAAACCAACAGAAAGACAATGGAAAAAGGCAAAGGAATAGCCTTAGTTGTCAGGGGAAGGACCAAAGAAAAGTACAAAGGTGGAAAGAGGGAACAGTCTCGTAGCAAGTCTTGCAGTGCTGAAGGCAAGAGTGACATAGAATGCTACCATTGTGGCCAGAAGGGTCACATGAAAAGAGACTGCAGAGAATGGAAAGCAGAAAAAGGCAAAGAGAAAGCATAAGACCATGGTGAGAAGAGCAAGTCCTCAGTGAAGATTCAAGAAATAAATGTGACAAACGTTGTTCTAGAGGATGACAGTCTAGTGTCAGGAGACATCTACTTCTTGAAAAATACAATGGACTCAGCTCTTCTTACAACATCTGATGGAAATGCACTGAGTGACTGAATTATAGACTCAGGGGCATCACTTCATGTGTCTCCAAACAAGGAATGGTTTACCTCTTATGTGACCACTAAAGATCATGTTCGGCTAGGCAATGGGCAGACATGTGAGATCTTAGGTGTTGGAGATGTTCAATTGAAGTTTCAGAATGGCTCTTCTTTCACACTGAAGAATGTGAGACATGTTCCTGCAATTACAAAGAACTTGATCAGCACAGGTTTACTTGATGATGTTGGCTACGTCACCACTTTTGGACAGAACATGTGGAAGATATCCAAGGGTTCTGTGACAGTAGCACATGGAGTAAATTTTGGTGGACTTTACATGATTTATGTATCAAATGTATCTAAAAATGTAATCAATGTAACGGAGCAGCCGAACGTTTCTTTGTGGCATAGCCGGTTAGGACATATGTCCAAGAAGGGAATGGAAATCTTGTTATTTGCCTGGCTTGTCATTTAATGATTTTGAATTCTGTGAACATTGTCTGTATGGTAAGCAAACACAGCAGCCACATAAGCATAGAAGCAGTAGAAGAGATACACAGTTGGCACTTGTTCATAGTGATTTGTGTGGACCTATACCTAACCTATCTCTAGGGGGAGCTTCTTACTTTATGACATTTATAGATGATTACTCGAGGAAAGTATGGGTTTACTTTCTCAAGCACAAGGATGAAGTGTTTAGTGTTTTCAAAACGTTTGTGATACTTGTGGAGAATCAGAGTGGCGAGAAGCTTAAATGCTTACGCACTGACAATGGTGGAGAGTATGTTTCAAAGGCCTTTCAGGACTTTTGTGAGTCAAAAGCTATCAAACGTGAACTAACTGCTCCTTACAATCCTCCTCAAAATGGTGTTGCTGAAAGGATGAATAGGACTATACAAGATAAGGTCAAAAGTATGTTGTCTAATGCACAACTGCCAAATGGGTTTTGGGCTGAAGCTGTATCAACAGCTGTTCATCTTATAAATAGATCTCCTAGCAAGGTTTTGCAGAAGGATTCAGTGCCAAAGATGGTATGGTCAGGCAAAATGACCTCATACAAGCATCTCAGAGTCTTTGGCTGTGAGGCATATACTCACGTTCCAAAGGAATTTAGGAACAAACTTGAGCCAAAGAGTAGAAAGTGCATCTTTCTAGGCTATGGTGATTCTGGTGAGATGGGGTACAGAGTTTGGGATCCCGAATCCAGAAAGTTTATCCGCAGCAATGATGTTCACTTTAATGAAGCCAAATATCATTCTAAACCAGAGAGGGTTGAGGAGATTAGAAGAGTTGTCTTCCAAGAAGATGGACCTCCACAGGTTTTGGCTGAGCTTGAGCCACCTATTGTGCGTAGATCTGGACGTATCACGCGACCTCCTGATAGGTTTGTTCCATCTATGAACTATGTCATGTTGACTGATTGCAATGAGCCTTCATGTTACAAGGAAGCAGTGCAAATGAAGGACTCTAGGCATTGGCAATTGGCCATGCAGTCAGAGATGATAGCTCTGCATAAAAACCAGACATGGAAGCTAGTTAAATTACCACAGGGCAAAAAGGCTCTACCTTGTAAATGGGTTTACAGGTATAAGATCACTGCTCATGATAGTTAGCCAAAGTACAAAGCCAGGCTTGTTGCCAAGGGCTTTAAGCAAGAACAAGGCATTGACTTTGATGAAGTCTTCTCTCCGGTGGTCAAGATGACTACATTGAGATGCTTTCTTGCATTGGTTGCCATATTAGATTTGGTGTTGCACCAAATGGATGTCAAGACAACGTTATTGCATGGTGATTTAGATGTGGAAATTTACATGCAGCAGCCAAAAAGGTTTGTTGAGAAAGGCAAGGAAGATTTGGTATGCCAGTTGTTAAAGAGTCTTTATGGCTTAAAACAATCACCGAGGGCATGGTACCATAAGTTCCACAAGTTTATGCTTTCTCAAGGCTACAAACGTAGTGAGTTCGATCACTGTCTATATACAAAGAAGGCTAAGGATGGCAGTTGGCTGATCCTTATTTTGTATGTGGATGACATGTTGATTGCTGGCAAGCACTTGGAAGAAATTTCAGCTTTGAAGTCAAAGATGGCAAAATCGTTTGACATGAAAGATATGGGTGAGTCAAGTCATATACTTGGTATGCGCATTGAGAGAGACAGATCAAAGAAGTTGATTTGGTTATCTCAAACAGAGTATATTGACAAGGTTTTGCAACGTTTCAATATGGAGAAGGGAAAGGCATGGAGTGTTCCATTGCCACCATATGTGAAACTTAGCAAACAAGATTGTCCAGTGTCTGAGGAAGAACAGGCTGAAATGGATAAGATTCCATATGCGTCTACAGTGGGTAGTTTGATGTATGCAATGATTGCTACTCGCCCAGACATTGCATTTGCAGTGGGAGAAGTAAGTCGATACATGTCAAACCCAGGCAAGAAACATTGGGAGGCAGTGAAAGGAATATTAAGATACCTGCAAGCTACAAAGAGTATGTGTATATGCTATGAGAGTCAAGAGCTAAGTGTAAAGGGTTTTACAGACTCAGATTATGCAGGTGACTTAGACAACCGAAGGTCTACTTCAGGGTATGTCTTTACATTGGCTGGTGGAGCAGTATCATGGCGTTCTAGATTACAAGATTGTGTTAATCAGTCTCCTACAGAGGTTGAATATGTTGCAGCATCAGAGGCATGCAAAGAATCAATTTGGCTTAATCGACTAGTAACAGATTTGGGAATCAAAGAAGAGATGCATGTGTTATATTGTGATAGTCAAAGTGCTATACAATTGGCTCGCAATCCAGTTTATCACTCAAAGACAAAGCATGTGGATGTGAAGTATCATTTCATCAGGGAAATGCTCGAGGATAAGCAACTTCAGCTTGTCAAAGTTCACACCACAGAAAATCTTGTTGATCTACTTACAAAAGGACTTCCCTCGGAGAGCTTTGCGCATTTTTGCAAGCAGTTAGGTGTAGGGTGGTACATCACTTCTCTACATCTCTTGTATATTAGCTTGTATAGTAGCTTCTCTCACACTTAAAGTACCACATTGGACTTTAAGTGGGAGGTTGTTGGGGTATAAAGCCCAATGTGGTCGCCCAGGTAAGTGGGTGGGCCGCCAGGTATGTACACATATTCTTTTGTAAAAACCTAATAAGAACTCACTATGCTCTACACATTACAGTAGAGCGAGTTCACCATGTCGTCGTGCTCTTCTTCTCGCACTCCCTCTCGCGTCGCACTTCCGCTTGTACTCCTTCACAAACCACTTTGGTTTGCACAAAAACAATAATTTCCAAGTAAACATGGAAAAATAAGAAGAACTTAAAATTGGCTAACTTGGTCGTTGCGGTAACCAGTGGTCCAGAGATTTGGAAGGAAAAAAATCATTCCAAACCAGCTCTTAGCCATTTCTGCTTTGCAAGAGATTGTTGCAAGAGAGTTACTGTATATACACATACACCCCTTTGTATCATATACGTCTGTCTTGTACGTAATGAGACAACTTGCAAGCATATTGTCAAATCCTTCCCAAGTGTCTATGCTCATAGCATATGCCAAAAGTGGGAAGTCTCAATGAAAAATGAAGAAATGGAAGCCTTGCTTCACATAAGGAAGGATTAGTTAGTCAACAGATGCTGCTCTCAACATACAGATATCCTGGTAAACAAAAATTGACCTTGTCAATGGAAATTGGTTAGTGTTGTGTGGCTAGCATCTTTGCCGGTTTCTGAAAGTAGTGACAAGAAGTTGGCCATGTTGACCCATATGTACCCTTCATCAAGTCAAGTCACATGGTGTGTCGATCGCCTTGAGAGTCCATTGGCACCAAAAAAAATGAATTGTTGATGATCCGTGTAGTAGATCAATGCGGCAGGTACCAAGCCATGCTTGAGTCGATTTCGCAACATAAGCATTGGGGTGATTTCAACAATGAATGCCAAGAGCACCATGCTAGGCGCATACCTTACTAGGTGTGGAGATACCTCAACTACCACGTATCACTTGAGGAGTCAATACAAGCCGTGCTTGTAAAAGACAATCAAGCTGTGCTTGTTACATGTCAGCGAACCATAATAAAAAACAATTTATTGCATAACTAATTCAAAAAGTAATGCCAAAATGTAGATAGACTTACCTGGAATCATGTCGAAAATATGTGAAGGCAACAAAGTACGGGAAGATTCCTGCTCTTAATCGAGCATGCCAAACATCTTCTCTGTCTTCATGAATCCTTGGAAATATCTTTCTGATGAGATGCGGGAGCACTTTGCTTCCTCGCTATTGCCATAGCCCCTTTGCCGAGGCTCGAGAATGAGCATGCATGACAGGACATGCATACCTTGGAAAATCCGCCTTTGCCTCCCATCGAGACATCCTGGCAAACCAGGCAAGGCGTCCGTGCATGGCGCTTCTGCCCCTTCAATCCTTTAGCCTTTGGCCGTGCCTTCAATCCTCATGTGCAGCCAGGGTGGCCTGGCATGCGTCTCATGGTGAGGCGGGCCGCTTGGATAACGTAAGGTTGTTTTCTTTTAAATAAAAAATAAAAAAAATTTCACTTACTCTGTTGTGAGGGATGGCGGCCCTGTTGCGTCGAGCAATAGAGACTTACCAAGGACGCCACATGCCGAGTTTGGCCTGGCTGATGAGACATGATCTCCTCCGGGGCTTGGGGCACATCTGACAAGCTCCTTATTGGCAGGTTTCAAACAGGTCGACCTGCGTCCCCTTTTCTTGCTAGCGACCGATCCGCGGTAGCTTGTCGCATCCCCTTGGCCTCAAGCAGCCCGTCATGGCTGCGGCTTGAAGAAGAGATCGGGATTTGGAACCGCATGCATATTCCTCAAGTGGTTCCTTATGAAGAATTTTGCACTCTATGTGCACTATCTCTATGAGATTACTTTTGGGTCTACTAATCACCAATGAAGGTCATGGCTCGGTTTCGGTGTTTGTGGATTTTTCATGTTAACCACGATGGTTATTCCGGACATTGTTCATTCCTCAACAATGTTATACACTCTTGTGATTCCCCGTTTACCAGTCGTCTGGGAAGACTGCGTGTAAACCGCTAGGGAAACACACCTCAGTATTGTCAGTATCCAAGGGGATTGGCAAATTACAAAGTGTAACCTTGGGCTAAAAGGATATGCAAAGAGCGTACATTAGCACCAAGCAATCCAATTAATAATCCATTATTGCTCTTCTTGGAGTTTAATTACTATCAGTTAACGCATGTTGTGACTAGGTAGTCTCTTCATGTATAAGTGAGTTTCTCAACCTTGAACACTCGTTAGGGTGGGGTTGTTTATTGATGATGAAAATTGGCAACAAGTCAAGGACTTAAACTTGGCTGATGAGTTTTGTCAGCAAGTTACGGTTATTTGAAAGTGACAAGAGGTACTCTTTTTGGTACATCTTTCTTGTGATAAACTCGTTTACATGCTCATGAGCGTTCTAAATGGAGTCTACACGCTATGTTTGGATAGGAACCGGTACCATCAGATGGTTACAAATGGACAACAATGTAGAAAACCAAGATGTTACTCTTGGTTTCATTGAACCTGCTACTGAACAGGGTTCCGCTCAAATGAACCGTTGGATTCATTAGAGATGTTACGGTAGAAGACATTAGTGTTCTTATGAAGATACCATCACTTGTGTTTTCGCGGACGAAAACACTTCTCCAAGGGGGGAGTAATGTCAGGACAAGGGTAGGACCATTCACGGCCAAGGGCTAGGATGGACATGCAACCAAGGGGGTCCCTATATATAGCAGGCCAAGGGTCTATATAGGGCATGGCTGGGTGGAGATTAGTAGGTTGAGTCCCCATGCCCTTTCACTGGTATCAGTGAAAGGACAAGGGGAACTAGGATATGAGATTCCACCACCCAACCACCCTTTTAATAGGCAAGCCCTTGACCCTTTGCCCTAGTTGGACTCCCCGTTCCACACTGCCTAGCCCGGCCCTGCCCTTGTCTTGTCCGGCCTTGCCGGTGTCCTGACATTACTCCCCCCTTAAGAAGAGTTTTCGTCCTCGAAAACAAAAGTGGAAAGTTTCTTCTTAAGAACACTAATGTTCTCTCAAGTGGCATCCTTCATGGATCCAGCTGTTTGGTTGACCGGAACACGGTTCTGCAGGAGGTTCAATGAAACCAAGAGTAACATCTTGATTTTCTACATTGTTGTCCATTTGTAACCATCTAGTATGTAGACTCCATTTAGAACGCACATGAGCATACTAAACGAGTTATCACGACAAAGATATACCTGAAAGAGTACCGCTTTTCACTTTCTGTGAAGTAACTTGCTGACCTAAATCATCAGCCAAGTGTAAGTCCTTGACTTGTTCTCAAACTGCATCAGTAAACAACCCCACCCTAACAAGTGTCAAGGTTGAGAACCTGACTTATACATGAGGAGACTACCAAGTCGCAACATGCATTAACTGATAGTAAGTAAACTCCAAGAAGAGAAATAAATTCTTACTAATTAGATCGCTTGGTGCTAACGTACGCACTTTGCTTATCCTTCATCACAAGATTACTCTTTGTAATTTGCCTATCCCCTTGGATAACAGATAGTAGTTAAGTGTGTTTTCCTCACGGTTTACAGACAGTCGTCCCAGATGATTGGTAAACGGGGAATCACAGTAGTGTATAACATTGGTGAGGAATCAACAATGTCCGAAATAACGATCGTGGTTAACTTGAAAAAATCCACAAATGCCCAAACTGAGCCATGACCTCTATTAGTGATTAGTAGACCCAAAAGTAATCTCCTAGAGATATTGCACTTAGAGTGCAAAATGCTTCATAAGAAACAACTTAAGGAATATGCATGCCATTCCAAATCAGCCTTTGCTAAACACTAGGACCCATAACACCTACTGTGCATGCATTTAGCAAAAACCAAATCCAAACATATATATCCTTGGTGATCCTTTCCAGTACTTATGGCAAATGTGATGCGCCTAGCACACATTAGAAAGGAATGTAAATAGTTCTGAAAAGAAACTAAATACTTTCAGTTGCAATCTTTTGCAAGCCTTGCTGAAACGTCTGAATCACAATAGAAGGTGAAACATTGATCACTTCTAGGTACAAACAATGAAACTTTTTCATTAACAACGTATAGCCTTGCTATATGTATAAACAACCATCTATAATGTTGTTTAGCAATACTTGTAGCTGAACAAGTCATTCTAAGTATCCGACAATTTTTGGCCCACTGAAATTGCTCCTGATACGTCGTGCTGAAAATGGTCTAGAAAACAGATTTGACCAGCACCTAGGGACTTTGTCGTGACACATATTTGAAATAGACTCGCGCCAGTGTCAGCCCTAGAGACTCATATTCACCACATGTGGAATATGTCTCAACTAAGGATGTCTGAAAAAAGAACATCCTACAAGTACAAGATGTACTTGTGTGTGGAGGTAGCTCTAAACACTCTATGACAAGAGTGAGAGGGACCCTCATTCATTTCTCCACACTGGCTAAACCAAACTCCTTGAGTTCCTAGACCATGTTGTATCCCCTGTGACAACATGTGCCAAATCAAATCCTACAAGTGGATTCATAACAACATAATGTACTTTGGACACTACGGCCCAACATACTTGTTTCGACATGCCCTTGGCATGGCCCTGGGAATTGAACTGAAAGTTCAGTTACCCGTATTCAAATGCATAGGAGTACATCTCCCCCCTGTGAAAAAACCAAGCAACATTGCACTAGAAACCCTGGGTGTTGCCTTCGCAATCCAAACCCGTTAGGTAGAATCTACGTTGTCAAACCCCTTGGTAAGACCCTTTGTAGAAAATGCTCAACTAGCAGGTAACGGCAACCAACGTAGTTAACCGTGTACAGAATGATGAGAATCAACTTGAAAAGTTGAAATTTTCCGCTACCGCATGGTAGATTGCAGAATTCTTTCCTTGAAAGTAGGTGATTTAGTAAGCACCCACGGGTTCTTACCCCAAAACAATGTGTCCATAGACACTCGTAGTGCTATAGAGAGAGAGAGAGAGACAGACAGAGAGAGAGAGAGAGAGAAAAAGAGCATGAGGATACACATGTGTGTGAAGCATAGCTCTTATGGATAGCTATGCTGTCTCAATTGATTGCTGCATCGATACCTCCTTGTAGAGATGAGCTGCTGTGAGTTGAAGATGATCAAAAACTCAACTTGAGTGTCGCACTGAAAACATGTAGTTCAAATTATACTCTAAACATCCGTAATGAAAGGAATCTTCCTTGTCAATTAACGTCAAGGTGTACTCCACTGGATAGAGTTGTTCAATGCAACCAACAATCATCCAAGGAATACCAACAATTGGGTCTTACCCTAGATTTAACAATGGCTCTTAGCCAGCGTGTGTGGCTCATAGCCCTCATGGAAATTAGTGTTCAATTGTCGAACCGATGAAGACTAATGTGGCTGGAATCTTGCCCAATTTCTAGCTAAGAGTTAGAGCATCTTGGCTCAGGCGGACTCACTAGTGAAACATGTAGCAAAAGCTTCTTAGAATCTATGCAGTATTCTTTGAGAGAAATAAGAGAGAGAGAGAGAGAGTATGCTGGGCTGAGGAACTTTCCTTAATTTTTAGAGTGTGTACCCAAGCTGTGTGCTCTTACACATCGTATGCCTAATTGCAGCTTATCGTATAAGCATTCCACAGTTTTCCGGTATGACTCTCTCATCGAGAGAGGTAACCGAAGAACAGAAAACTCATTGCGACCCACCTACCATGCAGGGGTCGTGATTGTATGAGGATGACCGATCATTGGCACTTTGCCCGTAAAATAAGTCCTAGATTTAGGTTCCTTTTAGTGGTGTTGTGTGTTGATAGCAACCAACAATCATATTAAACAATCTATCACTTAGTCTATCCTTGACAAAGTTGTGAGTGTGATAGCGGAAGCGTAATGCATGAAGCGGTAGAATTGAGTCCACCTCACTAGCATGCATGCAAATTTGTAAGCCCTTGCAGAGAGTGATGGCCTCAACCGTGAGAACCAAAACCATAAGTGCCTTTCACAGTTTAGACTGGTAAGGAGTTTGTGAGCTGATATTCGCTATTTTGCCAGCTCCCTGAAACCTTACTTCGTATAAAACTGCCAAAGCACTTTGCTTTGCACAATGACAATAATTGACAAGTAAAGTGTAAATACGAAAAAACAAGAAAAACTTAAACTTGGCTAACCTGGTAGTTGTTGCTACAACCAGTTGTCATGAAATTTGGAAGGAAAAACTCATTTCGAAACGGCTCATAGCTATATCTGCACAGACACCCTCGTATATCCTATACACCCGTCTGGTACATAATGAAATAACCTACAATATGAAATAACCTGCAAACATATTGACTATTCCTTTCCAATTTTGTATGCTCATAGCATATGCCATACGTGGCCAGCCTCAATGCAAGATGTATAAATTGAATCTTTGCTCCATAGAACTATGTATGGCCTTATTGCCAATAAATGCTATTGACGACAGATGTCATAGCAAGGAGACTCGACCGTGTCGATCATGCAGAAAAAATCGACCTTCTCTACTTGTAGATCTGCTGGAAAAACAGAATTATACGTGCAATAAACAAATACCAACCCGTACCTCATGAAGTACACATGCCGATGAAATGGCCATCGTAAGAATCGAATGAGTTGGAATCAAGGTTCACAGCTGTTTGATTTCGTGCTGCCAAGGGCCTTGCCCGATTTGCAAGCAATTTCAAAGCTTGTGAGAAACTTCAATGCTCTAGTGGTGTTACACAAACCATCCTCATGACCATATTTGACGAGCCTTGCTCCCGTATAATCCCATTGAACTGCTGACAAGTGGTGCTTTAAGTCAAGGTGATAGAGACTCAAGCCATGCGTGAGTCTAATCGCTATGTCAAAAATGTATGCCAGTAAACGCATACATTCAACAAATACTTATCATTTGAAAAGGAAATACAAGCCTGGCTTGTCATCAATCGTCAAAATTTTAATGCAGTATGTCATGCATTAAACAAATTGTGCAAATGATAAGAATATTGCGGATGCATAAAACGTATGCATGTGCAAAGCTGTAAAATAATGATCAATCATACGTGACAAACGATGCCGAGAATCGGAATTGGCTAGCTCTAGTAAAATAGCCTTGCTATAAAGACATGCAAGCCATGCTTGAAAATCCAATACACCCCTTGGGCGACAATCACGGCACAAATTGGCATTCGCAACCCAACAAAGTGCAGATGATTTCATAACCAGATCAGCAGTAAAGTGTAAACAAGAAACCAGTACCAGAATCTCTTGTATCTGCAGCTTAGATTTCTAGAATGCGTCGTAGTATGCCAAAATACCATCAACAAGTATCAATTCCGCCTGAATTCTTGATTGCGCTATCCCTTGGATAACCATAATTAGAAATTCCCGTCCATATGTCGACTATTGCTATCTCATGCAACAGCTTGTCGCATGTTGTGCATGTGATACCAAGATCCTTGAGGACACGCGCTTGATATGCCCTTGATAGGCCGGGCATACCCGTCAATCGTTGTGAGTTGTCGATCCCCAAATTTTGCGGTGGGACAAGCCCCTGAGGGTGGTCTTCAAACATGCCCGCCTTGCAAGCTATGTAGTTATACATGTCATGCAAGTATTGCCTTGACAACATCTGATAAGATATGCATGCCTTGTGTTGGTACCCGTTAAGTGAATACCATCAGTCATACTCAAAGGCAATTATCTAGCCAATGCTATTGCATGTGGCTTGCAACCATTCAGTTCTTGCAGGTTATGTAGCTACACATGCCAGGCCCGTGCAAGCTATGGAGCGATACATGCCTTGCATGTATGCCTTGAGTTGGTGATGCATGCGAGGAGATGTTGACTACGGCCTATGGGAACCACATCATGCGTTTTAATATCGAAAAAAAAAATAATTTTTTTTAAAAAAACTTGTTGCAGCGATGGTAGGTTCGGTCGCCTACGCGCAGGAGATTGGCGAAAGAAGGAGAGCGACAGTACTCTGTGTAGCGTGACGAGCTCTCATCCTTGGCCCAAGGCGATCCCAGCCATGCCACCCTCATCAACTCCGATGCAGATCGGAGTTCCTTCTCTTCCCTGCAAGTAGCCGTGCACATGCTCTCCGACTTCGACCTCCTCCTTAAACAAGCCACCGATCCCACGCCTTCTCTCGGTCTCTTGATCGCCATCAACCTCCCCATAAGGGGTTACTCCTGCGGCTCCTCCCTTGGCTACTCCTTCATGCACGCCCTCATGCCCACACTGCGGCTCCCCTTTCTTCCCGACTTGCAAGGGTTTCTCTCCTCGGTTCTCCATGAACGATCGAGAGAGAGAGAGAGAGAGAGAGAGAGAGAGAGAGAGAGAGAGAGAGAGAGAGAGAGAGAGAGAGAGAGAGAGAGAGAGAGAGAGAGAGAGAGAGAGCAAGGGTTGCTTTCCACGATTCTCCATGAACGCCCAAGAGAGAGAAAGAGAGAGAGAGATGCACAAGCCATGCAAGGACCCCTTCCTCCATAGCTCTCCCCCCTGAGCTCTGATACCAGTGAAAGGACAAGGGGAACTAGGGTATGAGCGTCCACCACCCAACAACCCTTTTAATAGACAAGCCCTTGGCCCTTTGCCCTAGTTGGACTCCCCGTTCCACACCGCGTAGCCTGGCCCTGCCCTTGTCTTGTCCGGCCTTGCCAGTGTCCTGAGATTGAAATTGTTGGATACTTAGTAGTACTTGTACTTGAACATGTCATTCTAAGTATCCAACAAATGTCAGGACAAGGGTCAAACCTAAGGATTAGGATGGTCATGGACTTCGGCTAGGGGCTGGTCTAGACAGTGTGAACAGGGGATCCGTCTAGGGCAAGGGGCTAGGAGCCCGCTTATATTATGGGGGGTTGGGAGGAGGATCCTTTGTCTAGCTTTCCCTAGTTCTTACACTAGTATCAGAGCCACTCTTTTTTGGGTGAAGACATGCGTGGTCCTCTCATGATTTTGCATGTGCATGAACAAGGAACCGTGGAAGCGACCCCTAGGCAAGTGGGAGGAAGACGATGGTTGGCCGCGGCGTGTGCAAGGCCTCTTGAGGCGAGAGGAGATGGCTCGTCGACAGGCTCCAAACCGCTCATGGTCAGGTTGAATGGGAGTGCGAGGCGGAGCTGGAGAGAACCCGACTCAATGGGTGGGTGCATCCGAGCAACGCGTGGAGCCCGACCTCCCTTTCTCTCTTGCAGCGGCTCTGTGGAGAACTCCATCGCCCAACTTCATGATAGTTTCACATCAAGATGCCCTAAGGCCTCTGGCCTTGGGAAATTTACTTACGATAGGGTGCATGCCCACCTCGGCATACACCCCATTCCAATTACAACCACGGCATACACAGTACTTTGAGGTCATGCATCTTGACACATCCGACAACTACGAATTCAAGGAAATTGTAGAGCTCTGGAAAACCAAGTTTGGGCAAATAAGTGGCAGATTGTCTTCTTCCAACATTGCTATTGGGCAAGATGACTGAATGCAAAGCAAGGCCTAAAACACTTAAAGCTCGATAACAAGGAGCAAAAATTGAATTCATTGAATGTCCAAGGTGAGCAGCAATTGCAAAAGATCCAAAGCAAGTAAGCAGCCGTAAAGGCAATGAATAAGGGCAACAACAACTGATGTAGCTTTTGGATGACATGACTACAATTCGTCTTTGACCTTCAAAGGTAAAGTATGCATAGTTTTGGTTTTTGTTTGCCAAAATTTTTGAGTCATGCCATGAAACTCTCGTATGCACTAGCCGTATACGTGCATCCAGAAGCAAGGCTTGTACCACACACAAGGTGCTTCTGTGGTTAGCATAATCATAGCTAGGCACGATCAGATGTATTCCGTCATTAAGGTTTTGCAATAGATAATCCATGTAGCAGCAAATCCTTTAAGGTAGGATTTGTCTGCGCATTAGGATGCTTGTACTTTATTGTAATCTGTATAACTAGTTACACAATTCTGGCCGTATCTCTACATAAGGTAATGTATGAGACTGGCATGAGGCACTTAGCATACATCTTTTGATCTTCGACCATGAATTGATGTAATAACAGTAGGGCTGTCAATTGCTTATGAAGCATTTGACCTAGATGGAGCATGTATCACCTCTATTGCATATCTCTAACATGCATCAAAGGTGATGCACTTTCTCCACACCAAGCAGGCACGATTTCTGACAGTTCACATAATCACTCAAATTTTTTTTCATATATTGATGGCAAGCGCCAATTTTTTAGTATCTCAAAGAGACAGGCATGGCCTCTTACTTGACTTGTTGAAGGAAGCAAGTTGCTCGAAATGGCCGACTCCTTGTCACGTTTTCTACAGGCTGCCGCGGAGGATGCTTACCACATAGTTCTGGTTACTTTCAATTGAAATTGCTCAACACGGTTGATTCTCTTTGTCATGATATCTGCAACCACATCCATTGGCTCTCAGCACAAACATATTTATGTGAAGCAAGGCTTCATTTTATGACTCTTATATTGAGATTTTACCCATTTGGGGTATGCTATAAGCACACTCCTTTGGGGAATTTCTCCATATGCCTGCAGGATATTTTAGGCCAACTTTCTCTTGCGCAACAGAGATGGTGTAATGTCAGGACAAGGGTCAAACCTAAGGACTAGGATGTTCATGGACTTCGGCCAGGGGCCGGGCTAGACAGTGTGGACAGGGGATCCATCTAGGGCAAGGGGCTAGGAGCCTGCCTATATTATGGGGGGTTGGGAGGAGGATCCTATGTACTAGCTTTCCCCGTATACCAGTCGTATGGGAAGACTGTCTGTAAACAGTGTGGGAAACACACCTCAGCACTATCAGTATCCAAAGGGATTGGCAGATTACAAAGTGTAATCTTGGGCTAAAGGATATGCAAAGTGCGTACATTAGCACCAAGCAATCCAATTAATAAGAATTTATTACTCTTCTTGGAGTTTACTTACTATCAGTTAACGCACGTTGCGACTAGGTAGTCTCTTCATGTATAAGTCAGGTTCTCAACCTTGAACACTTGTTAGGGTGGGGTTGTTTACTGATGAAGAAATTTGGGAACAAGTCAAGGACTTAAACTTGGCTGATGAGTTATGTCAGCAAGTTACTTTCATGGAAAGTGACAAGAGGTACTCTTTTTGGTACATCTTTCTTGTGATAAACTCGTTTACCACGCTCATGAGTGTTGTAAATGGAGTCTACACGCTATGTTTGAATAGGAACCGGTACCATCGATGGTTACAAATGGAAAACAATGTAGAAAACCAAGATGTTACTCTTGGTTTCATTGAACCTCCTATTGAGCCGGGTTCCGCTCAAATGAACCGTTGGATCCATGAGGGATGTTACGGTAGAAAACATTAGTGTTCTTATGAAGATACCATCACTTGTGTTTTTGTGGAGGAAAACGCTTCTCCAAGGGGGGAGTAATGTCAGGACAAGGGTAGGACCAGTCACGGCCAAGGGCCAAGATGGACATGCAGTCAAGGGGGTCCCTATATTTAGCAGGCCAAGGGTCTATATAGGGCATGGGTGGGTGGAGATTAGCATGTTCAGTCCCCATGCCCTTTCACTAGTGTAAGAACTAGGGAAAGCTAGACATAGGATCCTCCTCCCAACCCCCCATAATGTAGACAGGCTCCTAGCCCCTTGCCCTAGACGGATCCCCTGTCCACACTGTCTAGCCCGGCCCCTGGCCGAAGTCCATGACCATCCTAGTGCTTAGGTTTGACCCTTGTCCTGACATTACTCTCCCCTTAAGAAAGAGTTTTCGTCCTCGAAAACACAAGTAGTAATATCTTGTTAAGAATACGGATGTTTTCCTTATTGACGTCCCATACGTGGGCTAGTTGTCTGTATATCCGATAATTGGTGCAGTGAGGAGGTTCAATGAAACCAAGAGCAATATCTTAATTTTCAACATTGTTGTCCTTTTGCAACCACTTGTATCGAATTGGTACTCAATTTGTAACTTACTTGAGTACTTGAAAGGAGTAACCACAACTAAGAGTTATTCAAAGGCATAACTTGTTTTCAAATCTTCTGAAGGTACTGGAATAATGCAAGAAAACCTTGGCATAACTTTCCATGCAGTTGTGAGCCATATTTTCTACTCGCGTGAGTATGTTGAAAAGTTCATAGCCTACTGAGGGATAGAATAGGGAGTGTCCTCTTGTCAGACTTCTGAATAGTTTGGAACACAAAGAACTACATGTTCATCCCTAATGAAGGTTACTTGCCAACATACTTTGTCAACACAACTGGTAAGTCCCTAGCTTATGAAACTATTGAAACAATATCCAACCCCACCACAACAGGTGTTCCAAGTTAAAAAACCTTACTTAAGCAAATTCTAGAATAGGGAGAAAATCATCTATTCAGAAATGCGTTGTGCTAATGTATGCTCTTAGCAGATCCTTTAGCAAAATAAATACTTGTAAGCTGCCCATCTAACCCAAGATGAATAGCAACAGTAAGAGTGAGGTGCTTTTCCCCAACCACTTACAGACAGTCTTCCATGACTGTCGATAAACTAGAACTCAATCATTGAGTATCCAGCCATATATTTGATATGGAGTGGAGACAACCAACTAGGTTGAAAGTGGGTTGGACTGGAGAATCTTATAGGGTTTAGACCATCCAATCACAAACATCCATCCTGAGCCAGTACCTTGTATGGCAGGGTGTAGACTCATAATAAAGCTGTAGTAGAGATTGCATTTGTAATACAAACAAGGTGCAGAAAGAATAAAGTCCATGAATTTGCATGCCGCTCCAAATAAATCAGTGTTAAACACTAGGGCCCATAACACCTAGTGTGCATGCATTTAACACAAATATATCCGAACTACAATTTCATGATGAGACTTTACACGATACGTACATGAAAGTCTTGCAAAAAAAGTTGGACCATAATAGAATGTGACAACCCGGTCACACCTAGGTACCAACCATGAGACATTCTCATGAACATAGCATACTTTGCTATATGTAGAAACGACCCTCCGTTAAGGTGGTTTCACAGCACTTGTAATCACAACAAGTCTGTACTTAGTACCTGACAATTTCTGGCCACCACTGAAATTGTTTCTGATACGGTGTGCTCCAAATGGTCTAATAAACGGATGTGACCAGCACATAGGGACTTCGTCGCAACACATCATTAAAAATCGGGCGCCAGTGTCAGTCCCAGAGAATCATATTCTCCACATGTGGAATATGTTCTCAAATAAGTATGTCAGGAGAAGTGACATCCTTCAAGTACTAGCAAGCCTCCCTGCTCTCGGCAGCGCGACAGAGAACGCCATTGCCGTTTTGATCTCTCTTTTTTTTTAATTTTTAGGGTCCACACATAGGCGCCCAAGTTTGGGCACCTTTATCTAAGGGCTTTCGCCCACGGCAGAAACCTCTAAGCCAAGGGCCGGCAAGCTTGCACCTTCGTACAAAAGTCGAGTTGCATTCGGCAAGGCCAAGGTGCAGAACTTTCAGCAGTACACAACCGAAGAACATGCAAGTCTTGATGAGGACACAATCCTCTACGGGGAATTTTTCACGGCTTCGATTTCTACTCACGGAAGATCGACATTGGCCTCGTATTGGTGTTCGGCAAGGTTACAAGACAATATGGTGATAGATCCACATGTTATGCACTCGAAGCATGGCCTCTCTTACACTTGACATCATGCAGGGAACATCAACAACATATGCTCTTAAGGTTTGAGATTCATACTTTTTTTTAATGAGTTTTTTAGTGATATGCATGCTTTCATCTTGCAGGAAATAGATCTACTTCCAGGATGACCATGGATACTTGGAACTGTTAGCAAGGCACGGCCTATTTCTCGCTTTCAGCAAGAGTATACAGATGCTCGGCATGGTCGCTTACGATGTAAGCCGCCAACAAGAGTCTCTCTTCCTCCATCTTTCATCTCTAGAATTTGAATTTTGGATGGGGCAAGCCTCCTAGGACGATCTTAATGACCAGTTCCAAGATTACGGAAGCTCAAACACATCAGCCAATGGTCGACAAGGTCGACGATTGTACATCATTGGGACAACGGAGCAAGGCTCCATCCAAACGTTAATTGTTACAGAGGCAAGACTTGTCGGTTACTGTACTTAATAAGGTCTTCCCGTACTTCAAGCATGGCAAGTAACGGTTGCCTTAGTTCAACAAGGGCAAAGTACGACAATTCATTCTTTTGTTATTTTCATCGTGGACATTAGCACATGTACTTAATACCAAGGGTAGCATCCAAAGTTGGGCTACTAAGCTATATCATACATTAGCATGTGGGTGCAAAAGCATGGAGACTCGAAAATGTTTTGGCATCTCCTGGACATCAGCATGGCCGATTGCTAGACTTGCAACAAAGGATTTGGAATTTTGCTTCAACATAGCTTCTCGGTTTTTACATCCCACGAGTGTATCTCATCCATACGCTCACTCACTTGAGCAGATTTGAGCGCACTACTAGGAACTTTGCCACAAGTGGGCGACAAGGTTAGTACATTTCAAGTTCTGTTTGTTCTTGCCTATGTTTTACTTTTTGTTTTAAAAAAGGTTTCTCTGCTATGCAAAGCAAAGTGCTTGGGCAGACTCCATAAGACGCTGCTGTACAAAGCAAAGTGCTTTGACCGACTTCATGTGATATACGGCTTCTCTTATGGGCCAAGGTATTATTGATTGACCTTAGATCATTCTCACGCACACATCTTTGGCACTATGCAGATATAAGCTCACAGTTTCCGCAACGGTACACTGTGATGTATCCATGCCAGTGTAATCGTGCACGGCACGTATACCAACGACTCCCAAGGTTGAGGCTATCATGGCATCCATGGGTTTTTTATTCTATTTTTTGCTAATAATGCATGGCGTACTAGTCTACTGGACGTCGGACACTCCATTGGGGTATACGCTTCCACTATACACCAGACACTTTGTCAAGGACAAGATAAGTTCTGGATTGTTTAACATGATTTTCGGGTTGTTGTCAAAATACAACAACACTAAAAAGAACCTAAAACTCGGACTTAATTCCAAGGCAAAGTGCTATTCTTAAGTCGCATTCGTGTCGTCACAACAACATACACGGTAGGTGGGTCAGACTGTGACTTGTTTGTGTCTTTCTGTTACCTCTGTCGATGAGAGTCGTAGCAGAAAACTATTGCATGCTTATAGGATAAGATACGCGTTAGGCATAAGATGCGGAAGAGCATGGCAATCCACTATACACGTCATAGTTGTTTAAGGAAAGTTCCTCAGCCCAGCATGCTCTTCTTTTCTCTCTTTCTTATTTCTCTCAAAGAATTATGAAAACTTTTTAAGAATATTTTGATACATGTTTTGCTCGTCAGTCAGCCTAAACCAAGGTGCTCCAACTCTCCGCTAGTAAGAGACCAAGACGCCACTTCAATTAGTCTTCATCGGTTTCTCGATTGAACACTAATTTTTTATTGGCGCAGGGGCTATGAGCCACACAGGCTAAGAGCCATTGTCAGACCTAGGGTAAGACCCAAAGCTGGTATTTCTTGGGTGATTGTTCTACAGCTTGAACATATCTATCCCATGGAGTTCCCACTGATGTTAATGGCCAAACAAGAGTCTTTCCATTCCAGATCTTTTGGTTGTTCTGTACGCACTACATGTTTCTAGTGCGATGCTCAAGTTGAGTTTTTGATACTCCTGAAATCACATCGGCTGATCTATACCATGGAGTCTAGAGGCAGCAAACAGTTCAGACAGCATGGCTGTTGATACGAGTTAGGCATCTCAATTGGGTGGATTTCTTGCTCTAGCACTACGAGTGTCTATGGCATCACAGCTTCGGGGTACGACCCAGCGGTGCTTGCTAAGTCCCCCCATAGGCATTGAGGATCACAATTTGATCTATTCCGTTTATACTTTCAAGGAAAGAATTCCGCAATCTATCACACGGTAGCAGTAAAATTCAACTTTTCAAGTTAATTCACATCATTCGGTACACGATTAACTATGTTGGTTACCGTTACCTGCTAGTCGAGCAGTTTCTACAAAGGGTCTTACCAAGTGGTTTGACTACGTCGATTTTACCCAACGGGTTTGGATTGCGAAGGCAACACCCAGGGTTTCCAGTACAATATTGCTTGGTTTTTTTGCAGCTGGGAGACATGCTCCCCTGCTACAGGTAAGTGACCATTAAGTTGAAATCTCCAGGTATGCATCTATTGATTTGGTGTTACTCCATTTTTTAGTATGCTTTGCTTGGTTCCTTCAAGTCGTATAAAGCTGTTTGAATATTCCTGAGTCATGCCTGGGGCATGTTGGAACAAAGTATTTTTGGGCCGTAGTGTCCAATGTACATTATCTTGTTATGAATCCACTTGTAGGATTCAATTTGGCACATGTTGTCACATGGGATACAACATGGTCTAAGGTTCAAGGAGTTCGATTTAGCCAGTGTGGAGAAATGAATGAGGGTCCCTCTCACTCTTGTCGCAGAGTGTTTAGAGTCACCTCCACACACAAGTACATATTGTACTTGTAGGATGTTCTTTTTTCAGACATCCTTAGTAGAGACATATTCCACATGTGGCAAATATGAGTCTCTGGGACTGACACTGGCGCCCACTATTTCAAATATGTGTCACGACAAAGTCCCTAGGTGTTGGTCAAATCTGTTTTCTAGACCATTTTCAACACGACGTATCAAGAGCAATTTTGGTGGCCAGAAATTGTTGGATACTTAGAATGACTTGTTCAGGTACAAGTACTACTAAACGACATTACAAATGGTTGTTTATACACATAGCAAGGCTCTAAGTTGTTAATGAAAAAGTTTCATTGTCTGTACCTAGAAGTGATCAATGTTTCACCTTCTCTCATGATTCAGACGTTTCAGCAAGGCTTGCAAACGATTGCAACTGAAATTATTTAGTTTCTTTTCAGAACTATTTACATTCCTTTTTAATGTGTGCTAGGCGCATCACATTTGCCTTAAGTATTGGCAAGGATCACCATGGATATACAGGTTCGGATCTGGTTTTTGCGAACTGCATGCACACTAGGTGTTATGGGCCCTAGTGTTTAGCACAGGCTAATTTGGAACGGCATGTATATTCCTCAGGTTGTTGCTTATGAAGCATTTTGCACTCTATGTGCACTATCTCTATGAGATTACTTTTGGGTCTACTAATCACCTATAGAGGTCATGGCTTGGTTTCGGTGTTTTTGGATTTTTCAAGTTAACCACGACGATTATTCCGGACATTCTTCATTCCTTAACAATGTTATACGCTATTGTGATTTTCCGTTTACTAGTCGTCTGGGAAGACTATCTGTAAACCGCGGGGGAAACACGCCTCAGTACTGTCAGTATCCAAGGGGATTGGCAGATTACAAAGTGTAACCTTGGGCTAAAAGGATATGCAAAGTGCGTACATTAGGATATGCAAAGTGCCCTTTCACTTTGGGGACTGAACATGCTAATGTGCCAATCCCCTTGGATACTGACAGTACTGAGGTGTGTTTCCCCCGCGGTTTACAGACAGTCTTCCCAGACGACTGGTAAACGAGGAATCACAATAGCGTATAACATTGTTGAGGAATGAACAATGTTCGGAATAATCGTCGTGGTTAACTTGAAAAATCCACAAACACCGAAACCGAGCCATGACCTCTATAGGTGATTAGTAGACCCAAAAGTAATCTCATAGAGATAGTGCACATAGAGTGCAAAATGCTTCATAAGCAACAACCGGAGTAATATGCATGTCGTTCCAAATCAGCCTGTGCTAAACACTAGGGCCCATAACACCTAGTGTGCAAGCAATTAGCAAAAAACAGATCCAATCCTGTATATCCATGGTGATTCTTGCCAATATCATAGTGTAAGGCAAAGGGAACTGGAACATGCTAATCCACCTAACCATGCCCTATATAGGTCCTTGGCCTACTAAATATAGGGACAGTGTAAGGAAAAGGGAACTGGAACATGCTAATCTCCACCCAGCCATGCCCTATATAGGTCCTTGGCCTGCTAAATATAGGGACCCCCTTGACTGCATGTCCATCCTGGCCCTTGGCCGTGACTGGTCCTACCCTTGTTCTGACATTAGGGAACTGGAACATGCTAATCTCCACCCAGCCATGCCCTATATAGGTCCTTGGCCTGCTAAATATAGGGACCCCTTGACTACATGTCCATCTTGGCCCTTGGTCGTGTGACTGGTCATACCCTTGTCCTGACATCAAACAGAAGTAGAAGATTCGCAGCACCAACGTTGGGTCTTGCTTGTCAGCAAGAAGGCAAGTAAACTCCATTCTCTCAATGAAACCTTTGGAATTTTTATTTGATTTCCCACTAAACTCCAGAACATTAAACGCCATGACTTCTAAAACGTGTAAACTGAAGGTAACTTGAAGCAATTCCGCGGGTGGGGGGCACCAAAACACGGTTGGGAAACAAGCAAACTGAAACACCTCTATAGCGATGTCACCCAAGAGTGTTGAAAGAGAACTACAAGAAATATTTGGAAAAATCCCTTTGAAACACCACAAGTCCAACAAGAGTAGTCCCCTTGGGAATTTACTGGGCGTCGCCCACCCAAGAGACTGTCACATAGGAGCAAAACCCTGCCAAAGCATGGATTTACATCACACGCCAACCAATGCATAAGAAGACAAGGGCCTCCCCTTTCATCATTGGACATCACAAACCCACAACTTCAACATCAATTCCACAATTCCTAGATACATACCCTCCCAATCTGCCTGTACACAATTTGCCACTAGGCTGCCATAGCCATAACCCTGCAGAGAACTAGTCGTAACCTGAAGAGAAAAACTCCAATTGGGGCACTTTAATACTTGGGAGAAATCTTGAAAAATGACTAGCGAGAAATCTGAAGATTACCCAATTTGAATCTACACACCGCTACATGCAAAATTGATGCGAACATGGAGTTGTCCCAACATGACTACACATAGAGTAGGCAAGGCGAGGGCAAGAACTACAACAAAAACCATCAAGAAGGTGCAACGAGCTCAAACCTGCAATTTCATGATCTTTGTCTGAAATTTTTTAAGTTTGTATATGAGTTCAAGTTATATACAAGTCTCATTTCAAAAAACTCACTCACGGGAACTTACAGTAGCCCGACAGCTGTCACTAGACTAGCGACTTGCAGTGTATGTGCATGTGCTTGCTAAAGCAAGCTAAAAAAACCACAAAAAAAAAGACCACACGCTCTTTTGACATCGGGCATCATGTCCATTGAATGTCCCCAAATAAAAAGGATGTGTGTTAGAAACGTCTGGGATGAAAATCTTAACAAAGCATCCAATAGATTTTCTTGACAAGTCACAAGTATGCTCCAAAAGTGGCCAAAATATTTTGTTCTCTTGCATGCTCTAGTATAGGTACCATGCATATAGGTAGTATTACATCGGGTATAATATTGTCTGTGAAGCCCCAAAGCTGTGTACGATCCAAAAGGCAATCTTTTGGTACTCTTGGAGCACCAATATAAACTCAAATATAGTTTACTATCACCATTGCAAGCACCATAGGTATAGTATATACGAACTCTTCAACCACCAACATATACTCAAGGATCTCTTAACATACTTGGAACCATGAATAATACCTTCACCCTGGGTAGCAGCTAGCATGAGGTCAAACAAGTACTTCAAACATACATAAAAGCAAACAATGATGCATTGGACCAAAGTGCATAGAATAGGTTCTTCAACATTACCAATTTTGCTACATGTGCCTTGTAGAAATATATTAGCTTGATTATTACGTAGAGTACCTACATGTCTTGCTAGTAATACTACTATGTCAAAGGGGTTGATGCTCAAAAGCACCAATGTAAACTCATAAGTTCTATTAGGTTCCTCTTGGACAACCAATGTACTAATGGTAGTTTGAAACCACCTTTTTAAATTTATAAGTCCTTTACCATTAGTACATTGGACAACCAATGTACTAATGGTAGTTTGAAACCACCTTTTTAAACTTATAAGTCCTTTACGAACATGACAATAGATACAAATAGGCTCTCTTGGGGTACTTGGAAGCTTCAAAAGTACCTAGGGGTTAGGTAGAATCTAGTATGAGACCAACATGTACTTCCAAACTACAAACTCTAGGTATATGGGTACTTTAGATGTACTCTTTGAGGTACTTATTAAAGTATCCATTTCAAGGACTTGGGTACTTTGCAAAAATTGGTACTTCATAAAGTACCATTTACAGTGGCTTAGGTACTTTAGTACCTAACAAAAGGCATAGAAAAGTACCATGTCAAATAGCACGTTCAAGTTGCCGATGAATTTAACTTTGTCTTTACTACAATGTTTTATGAGATTTACTTTTCTTTGGACAGGTGGAACTTTATAGGAGATTCCACATGCAATGTTCATACATCAAGATCTCTCTCAGATGTTTTGAGGGATTGAAGCCTTAGTTTGTTTGCAAGTTGAAGGATAGATACACTTGTTGTTGCATTGCTCACATATAGATGATATACCTCAAGGATGCATTCACCAAGATGATACAAAGTAAGAAAGGAGAGCACAGTGAAGGGTGTGGATGCAAGTGTGATGTATGCTTAATAGAAGAGGTCCTTGAAAATTTTGGAGCTGCTGGGTACACACACAATAGCATCAACAAATTGGTTGAGATGGTATTACATCCGAAGCCAAATGAGTCTACATTTCATAAGTTGTCTTGCTTGAAGGGAGAATGTGATCAATGTGGATCGCAGGGGTTAGTGCTCTATCCAAAAGAAGAATCTAAAAATGAATTCTAGATTTCAGTAAAGGTGTTTGAAGACGTTGCATCATCCCATCAATAGGGCAAGAAGCGTAAGGATCTAATAGTCAAGGAATTGGGATGCAAGGATTTTACATCCTTCCTTAAAAATCATCTAGCCACCTACATCAGACATAATTTTATTTCCAGGTGGCAATCTCAGCAATTCAAAGACTGCATTTAAAGGTTTCCTAGAGACATGGTAGTCTCTATTATAGATTTTGCTCCAACTTACTCTTTAAAGGACCAAAATGAAATCCAATCAATGCATTGGTGCTCTTCACAAGTCACAATCTTGGTGCACATCGCCTGTGTTCGAGATGAGGATGACAAGGTGTTGAAAAATATAAATTTTTATATCTCTAATTAGAAAGAGCATGACACATTGTTTGTGCAGCATTGCATGCAATTGCATAGTGTGTGGCTACATGAGAAAGATTCAACTCCTTGAAGCGGCACTACGTTAGACGGAAGTGCTTCTCAATTCAAGGCATCCATAACATTTTTCTTTGTGTCAAGGTATTCTAGCTTCTCTGATTTTGTGAACATGATTTCAAGTTGCTTTTTGCCTAGCTGCTATTGAGACAGGTCATTAATCTAGGTACTACTCTCTGACTGGCATTGAAATGCTATCGAGTTTCTTTGCATTGGGCCATGGCAAAGGAGAGCATGATGGGGTCAATGCAACTTTTAAAAGGGCTCTAACACATGAGCAATTAAGACCTGATGCATGGCACATGAAGTGTGCCAAGGATGTGGTTAGTTTCTTGAAACATAAATATCATGAGATGAAAACACCCAGTCAAAGGTGACTTGAATTTTTTGGGAAGTTGGACTAACTGATGTGACAAGGGAGAGGAAATGGAATTGTAACTGAGTGGAAGGGTTACTCTCTCATTGTATTGTGTGAATGAACACTACAAGTGTGCACTTCAATACAGAGCTCTCTCATGTTTTTGCTTGTTTTGTATGTCAACGTTGAAGGCGATGCCTTAACTACACACATGTCAAAAACTGATAGTACATCACCATCAAATTCTTGGACGATAATGATAAAAAAAAATTGATCAGCCAAGTGATCATATTTGCCTATGTATGGTGGACATCATGATGCAATTAGTGATGCTCTGCATGTAGGTGACAACTTTTCCACAAAGAGGAATGAAGATGGAGCAGACTTCTACCTCTTAAGGTGCTCAAAGGAGAAATACAAAACAACACAAGCTCTAAGAGAGTCTTGGGACAACTTCATTTTTCCAATTCCTATTTGGTTGAGAGCTACTACTAAGAGCTACTTACGGTATCAATGATGTTTATTACATACCTCTTGACCAACCAAAACTGTTGTTCACATCACACTTGGTTTGATCTACAAGAGACCTTTGGAACCCTTGCATGGTGACCCACATAAGTTTAGATTATCTCTAGAGGTTTATGAAAATGTGTACAAATAGCATGCCAATAGTGTTGTAGGTCTTTGTATCTTTGAGTCTAATAAATAAATGTTTTGTTGCAATTACTGCTTGTTGTACATGAGTCCTCCAAAAAACATCTAATCACAAATGTAGCCTCATGATTGCTATTTTTCTTTTTCTGTAGTCCATGTGTTGTGTGTTTCTCTCTCTCCCACTACCACTTCTCACATGATATCAAAGTGCTAATTTTCAACGAGCATATAAGGCATATGCATTAGTGTTTTCAGGTTGGTAAAGGGTGGGAGACCCTCTCTTTCTCTATAAAAGGGACTGAGAGACTCTTGGCTATGTTTTCAACATGTGGAAGACCTTGGTGGTGCTTGCATTTTTCAGCCCTCTTGCAGAGCATCGTTTGGAAAATTGCAAAGGAGAGGAGGTTGTGTTTGTGCAAGAGGCAGCTTGGGAGGGGGACCTTCCCTTGTCCGTGTTGTTAGTCTTTGTTCTGGACACTCTGACTTTAGAGACATATTTTAAAAAGGTTGACCTACATGAAATCAAATTGTCTATCCACCCATTTACTTAAAGTACCAATTACAGTAATTTTAGCTTACTACAGTGTAGGTTTCAGGTACTTAAAGGGGGTATCTAGGTAGTCTCAAAGTACCAATCATAGGTTTTTAGTGCATGTTCTACAATGTTGAAGTGTGCAAATTAGGTACTTAAAGTACCATGCATGGAACATATCTATAGATTAGGTAATTTAAGTACCATTGTTGATAGTCTCTCAACATTCTTCACATGTATTTGTTTGTAGATAGGGTACCCTAAAATACCATTGTGGGTGGTTTCATAGTTCCCTTTCAAAAAACATGCCTACACATCAGGTACACCAAGTACCTTGGTTGGTACTTGTATTTTTACTAGTGCTAGAATGCTAAAATACAACATGATTGTAATGACGAGAGGCCTCCAATATGTTGACACATAGCATGGTCTTAGAAGCCTTAACTTACATGTCTGAAACACAACATCCACAGCCACAACCAAACACACACTACCCACAACATAAAATGAGCCCAAAGCACAAAAACTAGAGTTGAAATCATATTAAACTCACATAATGGAATAGCTATAAATTTAACTTTCGTGTCGCCAATGAGTTACATGCTAATCACTCAGTACAGAGGGCATTCAAAATGTTGCCAAAAAAACCATCCCTCATAGGAAGTAGGCATATGCATGGCCTTGTAGAGAGCATTAGCTTACAAATAGGTAGCTATAATGACAAATATTCTTATATAAGGATTTTCTACAAAGCTTGGCTTCCAAAAATTACATAAGCATTTTACAAAATTCATAACAAGGATGAGATACTAGTGCTTAAAACCATTGGCATCAAATGTGTCCCTTTCAAGTATCCTTCATGAGTGGTCATCTTTCCACCTTGTTGGAGTGCATCTGTAACATAGTCATCCTCCGATATAGGCTTCACATTGAAGGTGAAAGCTTCAACTGACCGATCCGTAGCATCACGCCACTTGGAAAAAACTTCTTGCAAATTCTTGGAAAAGAATTCACTACGCCGATCCTCTAGGCTAGGTACTGTGATGTAGGAACTGGGAGGGGATTATAATGGCATTTATAAAGACTATTGTTGATCAATAGCACATTTTTCATATCATATCATTGAATCAGTTTCAAAACATTCCACACATTCTTGAAAAAAAAAAAAATCCACCTACCATTTTGAATGTGGTTACATCACACATCTATTGTCCAGTCCATACGTTGAAGTAGTCACAAAGCCCCCCAAAAGCTAGCTTGATTATTTTGTTCACTCTTTCCAGTATTGTTGTGTGTGGTTACATCACACATCTATTGTCCAGTCCATACGTTGAAGTAGTCACAAAGCCCCCCAAAAGCTAGCTTGATTATTTTGTTCACTCTTTCCAGTATTGTTGAACTTCATATGTAAATATTTTCCTAGCCGCCCACGGCCCAAGCTAAGAGCTGTTGTGCATCCTTGGGAACGTGGAGGTACGTGAAAACTACAACAATTCATGCTCGGTGGGCATGCATAAAACATACATATAGCAAAAATACTTCAAAGCCTCCATCAAACATGTCCCCCTTTTCGTTGACAAGGTTCAACTTACCATTTTCCTGATCAAGCGGCTGAGAATCCATGTTAGTAGGATCTTCAATCCATGAAGCGTAGAGGACACCGTTAAGAGTTGTGAGGGGATATCAAATGGCAGTGATGTGATGTGCTCTAAAATATAGGGCGTTGGATCTCTGATGATTATTTTTTCTTTGACAGGAAATTTGAGAGTCCCATTTCCACGAGATGTATAGATTTATGGACGGTTATAGTGCCTACAATCAACTGAAGGTCACACAAGAAGATCGCAAGTTATTTACGGATTCTATGCCAAACTTATGTTTTTGCCCTCATACTACATGTAAACATTTAAGGAGGCATTCTACAAGGGATTCTTCATTTTTGGATTACAAATTTTTGGCCCTGTAGTATAGAACCTCCTTGCAATGTTTATGGCTTACTCAACTATTGAAGAAAAGAAAAAGATCATCATGCAGCTCATCACCATAGTAGAGAAAGTGCTTCAAATAAAGTACCACAAAGCTTTGGAAGACCTCTACAAGTGCCATCAGTTTGCGAAGGCTCAAGCACTACATAGCTATTAATTAGTTGTGTTGCAGATGACCTAGAATCTAAGGGGAGGAAATGTTAGCTGCACCGCTAAGCAAATGGGTCTTTGTAACAACCTACATTATAATTTCCTTTTCTTTTGAGCAATTTGGACGTTGGAAGGGGGCACAATGTGCGCCTCTCTACATCCCATGGTAAACATGGCACCCCAATCCACTCGGATTCACCTTCAAAATCTACAAAATTTCACCTGCGCACACACTATTTTTGCTGCATCAACACACACGCACACGCTTTACAAGAAGCTCCAACACCTATCGCACACCCAATGCCTCTATTCCACACCACATATTCACACAAATCTCTCTCTCTCTCTCTCTCTCTCTCTCTCTCTCTCTCTCTCTCTCTCTCTCTCTCTCTCTCTCTCTCTCTCTCTCTCTCTCTCTCTCTCTCTCTTTGCATACATGTACTTTGATTCGGGGTTGCACTCAACCGCACCACAACCGGCGACACAAGAAAAAAGCACGAGTAGAAGAAGGGAGGGGGAGCAGAGTGTGGAATCAGCACCAAGAAGGGGAAAAATGGCAAGCTCCTTCTTACACAAGCTTACAAAATTTTTATGGCTTACACAGAGGGAAGCTCCGCTCACTTTCTCTCAAAAAACTTGTCTAGAAAAAAGTAAGGTGTGAGCTTTGTCCTAGAGTGTGAGTCAAGGAGAGAAGAGTGGATTTATCCCACATGCAATGGTGCAAGGATGTAGAGCTACTTAAAGCTCATTTCATGAATAAGAAAAATGCAATTCTATTTTACATTACATCTCCTTACCTAATTTGCTTGAGTAATAATCTAGCCAAGACACACTCACTTGTGTGCACGATGTTTCTCTTTCATCCACCTTAGCTAGCACGATCCCATTCCCATCAAGTGGTATCAGAGCCATGGTGTATTAGCTAGGGTTTGATAATTAGATTCTTGATTACCCTAAGGATAGTTATGTTTATTATGAGCTTGCTGCTACCATAGATTTTATACCCTAACATTGTGAGTAGCCCTTGTAACATTCCCTACCATAGATTTTATACCCTAACATTGTGAGTAGCCCTTGTAACATTCCTTTATTCCTTGGCATTCTCTCTACAAAATTTGTGTATGTGAGAGAGAAGAAGAGAGAGAGAGAGATGGGAGCTGTAGCTAAGTCGTCTCCAAAGAGGGCATCGATGATCATGGCTGGATGCACCCGGCAAGCCATCTTCTTTGCACAATTGATAAGCTGAGATGCAGTCAATTGATCGATAGGCTTCACTCAACCTTTGCCTCGGACAAGCCACAAGGTCCATACTCAAAGTCGGCAAGGCACTAGTCGTTGAGTTAGGAAAGCAAAGAGTGTCTTAAGATGAAGAAGATTCACAGTGGTGTAGGTAAAGCATTGCAAGCACGACGAGCTGCAGGGCTCTGTGTCATTACCCTACCTCGTTGGCTCGACTTGCGAAGTCAAACCATCGCCAAGTTTCGCAAAGGGGAGATACAAGTGACTACAGAAAGAAAGTTCGGTTGCTCGCGAACTTTTGTCTTCAACCCCTACAAAACTCACGGCACATCCTTCTCTGTGTGCCATATAGCGCCACCATCTCATGACATGCAGGGTACAATAGCCCTTAAGACGTGCAGGGTACGATAGCCCTCAAGACCAATTGGGAGCCAAACTTAATGAACCAACTGCAAACAACGCAAAGACTTGGACCTCTCTCCATTCTTGGAACGCAAGCATCACCAACCTTGTACGGAGTTCTTCAACATCGTCCTTGATGCCCTCGACCTCACCTTCAGCAGTGAATGCAACAGTGAATGATTTCCAAGTTCCAAGGCCACCATCCCACAATTGCCCTTGCCTGCAAGTCGGGAGTCCCTTTTTCGTTTTTTTAGCATCAAAATTAAAATGTCGATCAAAAAAATTAAAAAATTACTCAAGCACCAGTTGCCACACTCAAGAGCTCCCGCTTGTTTAAGCACGCTAACCAAGCCCTCATTCCCATGCCTCAAGGGCCTCCTATCTCCAGGTTGGCTCAAACTCCCCTAAGAACGCGTTCCAAGTTGAGCAAAACTGAAGCCATCAAACTTTAAAACTTCAACAAGTCAACTCGAAGGATTTTCTTGAGCATCAATTGGGCTCTTTTGAGCATCAAACACAAAGAATATCCTTACAAAGCTCTAAGCAACCAAAGATTGGGAAGGGTGACTTCACACAAGTGAAGAGGTACTTCACATTGAAGAGAAATTTTAAAGTACGCATTAAAATTGAAAATCTTGCATCCCATCACAACAAAACAATGTATGCCACATCTATCATCAAGGATATGAGCATGTGCTCATGTACGGAGTTCTAGACACCGGCCTTGGAGAGTCTCCAAGTGCAAATACCGCTCCAAGGCACCATGGGGAAAAATTCAGTTTTAAAGGAGGGAAAAATCAGCAATACCATCATTAGCATCCACATTAGTAGTTCTTCAGTATTTTTGCATTGCATTTGTTTTCAATCAAGAGTGATTGCACAACAAAAGTAGGGAAGAAGCGCTTGTTCGAGGGGAGGATCAGAAGACAAAAACCATGAAGCAATTGAAGACATAGCATTGAAGAAGATGAAGGTGCTCTTGGATTAGAGCGAAGCAAACATTTTCTAGAATTTTTCTCTTGGATTAGAGTGTTGTTTTTTGCTCCTGGATTGGAGTGTAGCTCTTGGGCTAGAGTGTTATGTTGATTGTCTCCTGGATTGGGAATGTATGTTGTTTGTGCTCCTAGATTGGAGTGTTGTCTTTTCTTCATCACGTTGTACACCAAAGTTCAAGGGGAGGATTCCTCTTGTATTGACGTCCTAAGTGGATAAAGAATCTTCCATGTATTCTTCCTAGTCCAAACCTCAAAGGGAGGATTGTAAGGTGTGAGTTTTGTCCTAGAGTGTGATTCAAGGAGAGAAGAGTTGATTTATCCCACATGTAGTGGTGCAAGGCTGTAGAGCTACTTAAAGCTCATTTCATGAATAAGCAAAGCACAATTCTATTTTTCATTACATCTGCTTTGTTTATGGTGAGCTTGAGATGGCTTAGCAAATACTCAAGATCGTGTTTATGAGTCCAAGTTAATTGATCTTTGAACCTAATTTGCTTGAGTCATAATCCAGCCAACACACACTCACTTGTGTGCATGATGTTTCTCTTTCATCCACCCTAGCTAGCACGATCCCATTCCCATCACAAAAGGCCCGTTAAAATTCACAATTATCCCCCTTAAAGGGTGGCTACATTTCAAAAAAAACAAAAAGAGGGGTTTTTCTTGACTCATGCAGCTCGTTGAGCTCACTTTGACCTTTTTTGCCCACTTTAGATCCCCTTGTCCTTTCATTTTTAGCATATTTGATAGCTTAGTGACAACTCGGCAAGTCTCCTCAATTCATCCCCATGTGAAGCACCTCAAGAGGCCCCTCTTGGTTGTCACGACGCCGTGACAACCCCAAGGGAGCCTTTTATCTTCAATAAAAGATGTTTTCCATTTTGGACGGCCCGCGGGTACCACCTTTAATGGATAGGCCACATCATCACTTGCACCGTGCAAGCGGTATCACCAAGAGGGCCGCCAATTCCACTAGAAACCGCCACCATCGCTAGCACACGCCGCGTGCAGTGCTCCCGCCCACGTGCCATGGCCACAAGCTTGTGGAGCTCCAAGGCCCACGCCTTGTGTTGGTTATGGGGAGTGTTTACTCCACTATATAAACATTGAAGAAATTGAGCCATCGTGTGCATGTGGGTCAAACCCCATGCCACATCGCAGCACTATACAGACTAGCCCTCAAGGGCCCGTTGAACTTCAACAAGATCCTTTAAAAAACCCAAGCTTTTTGCCCCTTTTCAACCCTTTGTAACTTGCCCCTCAAGAATTTGACTCCCAAGTTGTAAAGCCATGCTCGTAAACCTAGTCCTTGGCTTCATCTTGTGCAAACCACACCTCAATTTGATCTCCCCAGGTCCGCCTTTCAAGGCCGCAAAAAGACAAGAAAATCATATGGAAACTCCCTGTCGTTTTTAGGCACCAACTTCCGACTGCGATATCTCAATCCTCATGACTCCATTTGATGAGGCATCAATTCCACCCAACCCCATACACTGCATATGACATTCTAGAACCTAGTCATGGCCAAAAACTCTCAATAGGAATGCTTCCCAATGCAGGCAAGTTGGCCCATAACTGGCCCCCGTTAAATATTCAACTAGCCATAACTTTTCCTCTGGAGCTCCGATTGGCAATACGAGAAGACCGGCATGCTCGACAACTCAAGGTCTTCAATCCTATCTGCTGGCACTAGCCCTTGCCACATGTCCCCATCTACCCTACCCCTCGGTTATCTGCAAGGCCTTCCAACTTTGAACTTCAATAACTTTCACAGTGGGGCTCCATTTGAGGAGCCACCTAGACTAGCTTCTAGAGCACTTTGAATACTACATGCCGAGGCATTAGAACGGCACTTCAGAAACTTGGACCTATTTCCCCAAATTGGCCTTTTTGGAGTCTTTTTTTGTCCCAAAAACACATTATGTTGCATATATTTCCAACGGCCCTTGCTTGCCCAAGCATCACATACCAGCTTTAACAATTGGCCCCACACCTGTAGGCACCCTTTGCATTGTTTGGCACCACTTCTAGCTCGGACAAACTTTTCTTGCACCAGCGTCTCTAGCTATATGCTTTTGTAATTGATTGATTCATAGAACAAACATGTAAAGGAATATGTGATTATGAGCTAGATGAAGTAAGGCTAAATGCTTCTCAACTCTATCAATATATCCCTAAGATATAAAAGAGTTAGTAAGTAGGTTACCCATTTTTTACCTAAAACCTTTTCCTAAGGTATAAAAGCCAATTTTTTGTAAATTTTTTGTAAGTTTCATTTGGATAATAAGCACATGACGTTTTTGTAGAGCACTTTGTACTCTCCTTCTTCTTTCTCAAGCTCATAACTCCCTCACAAATGGTTTATCTGGAGCATCATCTGCTTAATTGCATTTGCAAGTGAAAGCTCTTCACTACATTGTAAGTTTTTGGTGATAAAACTATGTTTTTGTTGTAGCTAACCTCCTTATAAAACTGCTTATAACTCAAGATTTACATAACCAAAGTGCATTTTATGCATAGGAGGGGTGTTAGGGCATCATTGCTAAGCGTATTCAAGACTGAAAATAGTTAGGTCATATATGCCCTATAGATAATAATTGCATTTTTTGTAAGTGGTTCAAAGGGGGATTTGAGGCCATAGGTATATGTGTTTAGCCATTGTCTAGCCATCCTACAAGTTTGGTCATGATTAGACTTTGTTTGCTTAGTAAATCGACCAGGTTTGTTTGTGGATGTCGTAGTAGTCTATTGTTGCACATGACATGAAGCTGAGTGTACCTCCAATCCCTCTCATTAAGCCATGTGGCATCCATTTCTTTCTTTCTTGCCTTGGCTTCTACTCCCCCTCCAATCCCTCTCCTTGTGCCATGTGACAAGGGCCTCCACGGTGCACTAGGTATAGTTGAGAAGTTAAGAAGATGTTCAACCCACCCATACACTTTAGCTATTGTACCAAGAATGATTTTTAGTTTTTAGCGTGCCTAGTGTTCGACTACAAAGGCAATTTGGATGCAAAGATAGCTACCTCCTCGAGCATTATAGAATTTTCTTACACCCCACAATGACAAATCTCTAACTCGCTACAATAGACACTAGTGTAAATATGTCCTTAGATCTAAAATAATGTCCAACAATGGTTTTATTCTATATGAATTGGTCCTTAAAGCTCAGAATAACTCTTTTTTTGACGCTTCATTTTATGCAATCACCAAGCCTCCAAGCGGTACCTCCCTTCAAGTTTTGTAGTCAATGTTCGCAAAAAGTGCGTCTCAGCTTACAATCATGCCGCTTTGAAATTAAAAACGCCAATTGATAGGAGGAGGAAAAGGAAAAATCTAGATTTTGAAGAAAATTGTGTAAAATTAGTTCAAAAGTTCAAATTTTCCTCATGGAAAATCCATAAAAAGGAATTGTGTCTGATTGCAAAAATGATTTTCCCCAAACACTGTTTGTAGTGCTTTGTGTGGATCATTTCGGATCCACAAGTGCTCACAGCTGCCTGTAAAGGACCCATTCTCACAATTTTTGAAGTTATGGCCGATGAAAGTAGATGCAAAGCTCGTACCGCTTCTCTGTCTAATAAAAACAAATACAATATTTTTTTCCTAGAAAAAACAAATTGGCTCTTTATAGCATTGGAAAGCCACCTCCAAACAAAAGGAATCCACCCCAAGAACCACAACCCCACGGATACAAAGAGACATAAAATACATGACACTGACACCTAGAAACCCTAAAATCCATGTGCATTTGCATGTGATTGCCGGAGGGACAACAGACAAACATACCAAAAACACACACACATGCACACATTTACCTACATTGCTTTATTGAAAGAAAGTATTAGGCTTTGAATAATAACTTTTTGCTAGCATGCCCATCTCATCAATCAAATCTTTCCTTCATTCTTAACCCCATTACCACCCCCACTAGCCCTTTGATTCCATGTATACGTTCTTTCTTTAGGTCGCTTTATAATTTTCCTTCCCTTCAAGTTGTAATATCATTATCAACGTTTGCTCCCTTTTGCCAATAGTGTCATATTGATTAGCAACGTGCAAGTCTAACTATAGTCCTACTCACCTTTGTGTGATGCATCATTTCTTTTTATTTTGATTAAAACTTTTTTCCTTTAAAAAAAAATATCTAATTGATTATTGTCATAGTGACCTAATCTTATTAGACAATCTATTTTCAAAAAATTATATAAAATCTTATTAGCAAATTAAGTGTGCTTTACACATCTAAGCCCCATCACCTCCAAAGGATAGATAAAAGACAAAAAATATGCCCTATTTGCAATCATTTAGTCATCGCGGTATCGGTATCTCCTCTCGTGAAAAGATGTACCTCACGGTGCAATTAGCAATAAAGTGTGTGAAATTCCAATTATTTACAAAAAGAATGCTTAGAGAAACTAAAATGAGTGCATATTTAACCTTTGTGGATCATATCCAAAAAGTAGATATAACTAAATCAAACAACTATGCCTTGAAGTATCTTGTCAAAAGTTCTTTCATATACGTGGTGATAAAAGGTTTTCTGACTTTTCATGGGGTGAGAGCATACTTTTCAAAGCCCTAAGCTTTGCCTTCTTGGCTTTTTTGCTTAAAGAAGTGCAAGAGGTGTTGAAGGGGTGTTGTCATCTTGAAAAAGCATTGGACAAAGTAAAAAAATGAAAGGAGGCTTTTGAAAAGGAGTACCTTCTTGTTATGATGATTTGGAAAAACATAAATTAATAATGGAAAATACTTTATTTTATTGTACACAAGGGAGAATTTACACAAGGACAATCATTTTATTGTACACAAGGGAGAATTTACAGTGGCCTTCCAAAAAGGACAATTAAAGTATGGATGTAATAAACACAAATGATATCATATTATAAAATTTTGCATTAAAAGGGACATGAAAGATGGCAAAAAGTTTCAAAAGTCCACTTATATTCTATGCAAATACTATAAGTAATAAGAAGAATATTGGTCTATTTTGAGAAAAGTCCTCTTTTTGGTTTTATTTACTCTATCAACTCATTGGGGCCTCCCACTCTAGGAAAATAAAAATCCTTTCAAAACAACTTTTTTTTTCTTTTTGCAAAACCCGCAATTTGTGTCCTTTCAAAACATCTTAAGTTATGTGAGTATTGATAAAATAGAAACAATCCTCTGCATGAAGTGTGTATCCTTGGAAAATCATGGTGTCGACGATCGGCGGTGAAAAACTTGACACGGTTTCTATTTTTCTAGTTTGTAGCTCAAAAAGTATTATGTTGATCCACTAGCTGCATTTCTAGGTTGATATTCTTCTTTTTCCCTCCTCTTGGATTTAAAAAAAAGTGGCCACATGTTGGCCATGCTTGTGCATGGTTTAATCAACACTCATTGAAGTGCTTCAACCTTTTGGAAGATTCATGAAAGTGGTCGCTTATCTTAAACAGTATTAAGTTCTTTGTAAAAATAGAAAATTCCAATCTTGAAAGGGCATCAAAAGGTGAGACTTTCAAAAGTCAAAAAACTCTACTAAATAAAATTCTCTTTGACATCATTCGAGCCAAAAGGGTAAGCATGAGTATGTTGGAAATACGGTTGCACGAATGCGCATGAAGAAAGAGAAGATGAAGGAGAAGCTCAAACGCACACAACCTAAAAAGTAGTTTTACTAAGTGCTAATACAAAGATAATGCATGCCCTAAGCCAGTGGAAAAAAAACCTCCTAGCAAGAAAAAAAATTCCCTCGATGGTCCTAAGTGTGCTCATACACATCACTATCATGATATGGTAAAGAATGCCCACTTGGGAGTGACGCAATGAACATGAGCTAGCACTCATGTCTAGGGAGTGTTGAACTCTATGTGATCATTGCATAAAGGGGAGTAAGTCCAAAGCTTTGAACAAAGCTTCAAACTTTTCATGAGGCATAGCCTTTGTAAAACATCAACAGGGTTAACTTGCATAGGCACATAAGCCAAGTTGACCTCTCCCATAGAAAGTCTCTCCCTAACATAGTTATAATGCACTTTGATGTTCTTTGTGTAAGAAGGGAACAATGGGTTCCTCACAACTACCAAAGCACTCTGACTGTGAGAATGAAGGTAATGGCATGCTAATCTCCACTCAGTCTTTCCTTAAATAGCCTTGCTACTCAAGCCCATGAACTGCATGCTATGTGGGCTCATAGCCCCTTGCTCAATCCCTTTCTATGACACATGTCCTCACACTACTTCCCCCTTGGAAAAAAGTTTTTGTCCTAAAAAAAAAAAGTGGGAAAACATTTCTTAATCACACTAATGTTCTCTCAAGTGGAACCTTCCTCAGGTCTATCCTTCCACTTGACCAAACACTGTGTAAACATCATGAAGACATAGTCTCCACACATAGCCATTCTGGTTCAAGAGATGTGAACATGTAGTAGTAAGTCATAATGCTTGTAGCATAATCACTTCATAAGTGGAAGGTCTTGATAGACATGTTAAAAAGAACATTAGGCAAAGCTTACCAAAATGAGTATTGCTACCATACAACCACTCATAAGGTTGTCATACTTACTTCTTGTGCATGTTTTGTAAGCAGAATCATAATCATATCTAAATAGACAACCTTGGCCACGTTGTGATGCTCCGCGACCGCATTCACAAGGAGAAATTTAAAGAGGATGTCAATTTTTGGACAGTATCATCACTCAGGTGGATTATTGGCATCTATTACCGACTTCGGTGTAGTCTATTTTGGGAAAATATCCTAATTGTCGATGCTTTGGTTGAAATACATGCCCGACATTGCAAATGGCAATGCTTTCATTGATATGAATGCTAAATATTGTGCCTATTGTTGTCTAGCTTCAAGGGTGTTGAGGATACATGTTATGTTTAGCAATGCATTGGTCGATATTTATGCCAAATGAGGTGTACTTTAGCTCGAGCACAAAAGTCTTTCGAGGAGCTTAATGTCCTTAATGGCGTCCCTTGGAGTACATTGATTGCGGGATATGCTCAGCATGGTGGTGGCAAGAAAACTTGGCAATGATTGAGTTGGTATACAAGTTTGAGAAGATGTTTCTATTTGGCAAAGCAACAATGTGTGCTTGGGAATTTGGGCAATATTTCATTCATTGGTCACTATCAATGAAGGAAGTTTATTTTCCTAGGTATTAACAAAAAGGAATTCGGTTTGGCCACTATCACTTGGCCACCCATAATATAATAGAGAAATATGAAGTGAAAAGGGAAGAAAACAAAGAAGGCAAAATAACATAACAGCGGGCACAACAAAAAAAAAGATTTGGAAGGTAGCTTTAGGTAGTGTGGAGTCTACTACAAAGGGAGAGAGATCGTGGTGAATAAGAAGGAAAGCATGCCAAGCCAATGGTGAACATCTTTGACTGTTAACCCTCACAGCTCACGGACACCCTATCACCTACGAGACAGACGTTGTAACCTACGGTGGACATTGTATTATTTATTTGGTAGAGTCAAGTACCGGGCTTGTCGGTCCAATAGGAAAACGGTAAGAGCGATCGCCGATGAGAGGCGCAATCTAACTGGGACATTCAAGGGATTAGTTGGCTAAGCATGGGCGCCCAAGTGTGAATGGGGTGAGCTCATATAAAAGCCAACTAAACCTAAAATTCACTTATTCTCTCATTTGTGCAATAGAAGAGTGCTCTTGCTCCATCTCCATCTCCATCTTCTTCATCACCTCCTTGTGTGTGTGTGTATGAGTGTGTGTGTGTGTGTGTGTGAGAGAGAGAGAGAGAGTATACGATCGAGCATTGCGGCTGCAAGACGGCGGTGAAGCAGTTGAGCGCGACGTACCGGCGTCTCCTTCTTCTTCGCGGCGAGGAATCCTCCACGGCACGAGCATAGAGCGGTGAGTGGCACACCATTGCCCTCTTTTGAGCTTACTAGTTAAGCTAGTTGTGTGCTTGGAGCCGTTTGTGGCTCGCACACAGTGTTAGGCAAGGCCCTTTCTTCGACAGTGCGGCAAGGAGCGCACATTTTTGGCGCCACTGCCGTGGAATCGCCCTGCACTAAGCCCAAGAGGCACTTTGTGCTTCTCCTATGAGTTGTTTGTAGTAGGAAAGAAGAGGAAGAGGAAGAGGAATGAGTTATTTTTCTACAAGTTGTTAATTTCTGTATTGTCTACAAGTTCTGTGATTTCTGCATAATGTTGTGTTTTCTATTTGCACACAGTCTTTGCACAATTAGTAGTCGTTAGCTTGTTCGCAGTGAATGAATAAGTAGGTAGACAGTTAGCAATTTCTGTTTGCACACAGTCTATACACAATTTTCTGTCAAGGTTTGCCTGCAGACAGTCTTTGCACAGTAAGGTAGTGAGAGAGGAAGTAGGTGGACAGTTAGCCCACTGTCAGCAAGCAGTTAGCAGAGTGGTTAACAGATTAGTTAGTGGTTAGCAGCACTGTTAGCAAGTAGATAAGGTAGTGAGATGTTAACAGAGAGGTTAGGTAGGTGTTGACATTGTGTGTGGCCAAGAAAGGGTCACCTAAACCGCGATCGGTCGTCGCCTCAAAAAAAAAATCAAAAATATTTAAGCGTGAGTGCGTGAGTGACTCACTAAAATTTTGATCGGGATCAAGATCGGGATCATTTCCCCAAGCCCAAGCCCAGGCCCAGGCCCAGGCCTCAGTCCTATGATATATACTAGACTCACTCTTATATATATACCCTACCCCCTCAAGAGGGAATGAGAGCATGTGGGGCAAGCCCTCCACTCTCCTCCCTTCTCTTCCCACTTACACCCTTAGACTTTCTAATTTGGGCCTAGTTCCCTACTAGAAATTGACGGTTTTAGGGATTCCGAGGGCATAAAGTGACCAAACGGAGGGCTGTAAACCACGACATGTCCCTCTGATCGAGACGCTCGTTTTGAGCTATCATACGTTCTATTCTATAGCTGGGTCAGAAAAAAAAGGACCAAAAAATCAAAAAATAAATAAATAAGAATAGACTTGGGTTGCAAAACACCCAACATTACTAGGTGAGCAGCCTTCACGGGAACTCACTGACACTTCTAGGGGATCCAAGTCATATGAACCTACGCTCTGGACGAGTGTTAGAGCACGAGCATATTGGTAGTGCCTCCATTTACGCGGGCACCCATTATTCCTCCACCCTAGGTTCTGGACCTTCGGCCGGGACTCAAGGTAGCGCGACCCAATATCCTCATATCGCATCTAGTGATTCTTCCTTTGACTACAAAGTCATGGAGGGGTATCCTACACCAAACCCTCATAGTTCTAGTCAAGACATGCATGCCATGGGCCCACGGCCCGGGTCCAGCGTGTTTAGCCGCTCAAAAGAGACCCTTAGTAGAGATACTCACTCCGAACATGCGGTTAATGAAATAAATGAAGGGAGTGGGGAAGTAAAATCGTCATTCATGCCTAAAATAGACCCTATGCTTCTTGAGAGTGTGCATGTGAATGTTCCATCCACTACACCTCCCAATCCTTTAGAACTATCTCTCTCTGAGGTTTTACTACCCGATGGTAGGAGTCTTGCCGAAGTACAAGAGATCGAATGCTATATGCAAGCAACAAGGGAGAGGGAAATTGAGAACCTACGAAGGCTAGAACAAAGTCGAGCCCTGAAAGGTGAGGCTCCTATGACAACAATCATGCCAGCCGAGCAACCGAGTGCTCCCAAGGTAGCAGTCACGGAGGGGCAAGCGATGGGGAGCAATAATGCTTCCACTTCGAGGGAAACCTCCAGCACGCCAGGCCTAGATGGGATATTCCTAAATGAAAATTGGGAGTATAACCTACAAGCAGAAGCTTTAACTGATCGGTACACAGGACACACCTATCATGTGGGTTGGTTAGATGTTCTACAATCCACATCGGGTGCTACTAGCATAGATGAGCAACAACAGAAAGTCTGTGATGTCCTCCATAGGATTGTCGAGTTAGAAAGACAGAACACAGGGATCAACATGCCTTCAACAGGCCTAATGAGATTCTTGGATACAGGAAAGGCCAAACAACCAACCCTATCACAACTGGAGACTCCCTCAGTGAGCCCCATTGATCCTCTATATGTTGTTTCGCCAGGAGCCTCAGTACAATCTGAGCCCACAAGTGGCAGCTTTACCTTCCCAGATCCAGCTCATCTTTCTCTTAATGACACTACGGCTACCATGCATATCCCAGTGGTGAGCATGACAAGAAGTACACCATGGAGTTCATTTGTTAATACTGCGCCGATGCCTAGTAGGACAGTGCCCCCAACTATACCTACATGTATGTATCAATCATGTGCACCTGTTGTACCTCAGCCTCATGTAGCTCCTACACCTCCGATTATTCCAAGAGCTTACAATCCACAATGGCATTATCCAAGCTCTTATACAAGTGGAGCCATGCCATTTAATAATAACATGCCATATCAGGCACCCCCTATGCCTAGGGCCACGCTTGTAAACTTTGGACCACCGTCGGGTACACCACCATACGAAATATGGGACCCAAGAGCCGCGCGTATGACAAGGCCAAGGCCAACTGCCATCTCACATGTGGTTCCAAGAGCACATACACCCATTATACCTGCTCAAATAGGAGATTTGGCAGCATTTGCTCTATTGCGGAAAACATGCGTGGTGCACCTGATAGAGAGCCTAGGAGCAAGGCAGTTCAAGTAGCTAAGCTCACACAGAAATTCAGTGGAGACGGAGATGCTAGAAAGCATATGGAAGTCTTTGAACATGTGTGCGATTCCTTGGAAGAGCACAATGAGCTACATAAGTGTAAGGCTTTGAGTTTGACCCTAAGCGGAAAGGCTGGAGATTGGTAAAAAACCTTAAGAGTAAAAGAGAAAACGATCTACTCTACTCTTAGGAGACTGTTCTTAAAAGAATACATACGAGAGGGAGTACTTTGGGGTGTAGCCTCTCAGCTCCAGAACGCCCAACGAGAAGAAGGTGAATCCGTGAGAGACTTCATTAGTCGCCTAAAGAATTTGAATTCTCGATGCAATCCAAACGAGCGATTCAACAACAACCAATTGCTCGATAGATTCATTACGGGACTACGACATGAAAGTATCTATAATGGCCTAGTCATTAGAGGTATCACTAGTTGGGAAGCAGTCACCATGAATGCAATCCAATTGGAGGATAATTTAATGATTGCAGGAGAAAGAGTGTCCGCCGAGCCGAAGTCTAGTAGCTCGCAAGCGTCAGGGCATGAGCCAATGAAGATAAAGACAATCGTAGTGGATTCCTCGCCGCGATGAAGAAGAAGCTGCAGTCGTGCCGCGCTCAATTGCTTCGCCGCCGTCGGGCCTTCATAATGCTCGATCGCACACACACTCTCCCTCTCTCTCTCTCTCTCTCTCACATGCACACACACACACGGAGGTGAAGAAGAAGAAGATGGAGATGGAGATGGAGCAAGAGCACTCTTCTATTGCACAAATGAGAGAATGAGTAAAAATTAGGTTTAGTTGGCTTTTATATGAGCTCACCCCATTCACACTTGGGCGCCCATGCTTAGCCAACTAATCCCTTGAATGTCCCAGTTAGAGTGTGCCTCTCATCGGCGATCACTCTTACCCTTTTCCTATTGGTCCGACAAGCCCGGTACCTGACTCTACCAAATACATAATACACGTCCATCGTAGGTGATGGGGTGTCCGTGAGCCGTGAGGGTTAACATGCCCCCCTTCCTGATGTAGATTCCGTCCTCGAAAGCTATTGAGTTGAGGCTCGTTCGTCGAGGTGGAAGAGCATTTGAGATGAATGTCCTTAGCCTTCTTCAGTCACTACAAAATCAAACAACATTGGCACAGTAATTGCATTCTCATAAGTGATTAAAAAGCATATGCAGTTTTAGGTAGACAAATCGATTAGTAAAAGAATTTCAAACAATTTGTCAGCAATGAACATTAAATTGCAATGTAATCAAATGCATAAACAGATGGAAAGGTAAAAAATTAAACAAGTCTGGGGTCGCTAATTTGATGGTCGAAAGGCACTAGAGATCGAATATTAATACCATGGGTTAGCTTCTTAATTTTATGTGGTCAATTAAGTTGTTTAATCGCGAGAGCCAAGTATTCATGTTCGAGGGCTGATTAGAGGGTATATCCAAAAGACCTTGTAGTTAAGCTACCATAAAAGGAATTTCTCATGAAATCATTGCCTGACTGATTACTTTTTCTTTGACCCCCCAAGGTCTTTTCACAGTGATTCAATTTGATGTGTGTGCTTATTTTGTATGCCTTGGGTTTTTTGCTTTTCAAGGAAAAGCGCCCACACTGGGAACCTCTAGGGCTCTAGTACCATAGGCAATACAGTGAGTGAAGTACCAATTTAAGCAGGGATTTCTCTTCCAGCTTCAAATTTTACATTGTGGCACTTTGATTTTTTGTTTGTTCATTTTCAGCATTTTAATTTTGTCACTTTGGGGGGTCATATAACACTGTTACCCTCCCCAGGCTGATCACATTAGTAAACTCCCTTTATAATACTTAAGCTAAAGGTCACTAGGGTTAAGCCCACTAGAAAGCCCTAGTACATTTCATACAATGCTGCCTAAATCGGATTAAGAACCTAAGTAACCATTGCTTATTAGGAAGGCATTCCCCATGGTATTAAGAGAAGATTTCTAATATCTAGCTTGGTCAAACTAGCTTAGTCGGACTGCTTGAGTTGTAAACCTAGACAACTGATTATGACAAAACATTACATTGAATTAAATGTTTGATACTAAGCCAATGCGCTGAATATTATGCTACCAATCACAATCAAAGCAGACAAACATGGATGCAAAAAGATAAGGGGCAATGCTAATGGACAAGAAACACCTGTTTGTGTCGATGGTCGCGCTTGATTTGAAGAGTGAGTCGAGATAAAGATTCCATGAAGGTCCAAATCCTACCAATAGCAACACGCTCCTGTACACACTAGGAAACAAAAGGAATACCTCCAGGAGGCACATCAGTGGGAAAAGAGAACTTTGCTAATCACTCAACTCTAAAACAGAAACACTCCTATCGTACTAATCTTACCTACCCTCCATCACTCAAGTGATGAGGATCAAAGGTGTTTTATGGCATAGGTTTCTGTTTCACTGCACCAGATGTGACATGTGTAGGTCTGAGTCAATGTTTTGACTTTTAATGTACATATAAAGCCTTATACTCACAAAAAAAAAAAAAAGGAGCAAGAGCAATTAGCAAACGAGTATCACTCCCCCCTTCCTTGGGTAGATCATACTGTTTGAAATGAGCTTGTCACCCTTTGAAACCAATTGTTCCAGTTGGTAATAGGTGAGGATTTTTGCCAGTACTTTTCTATTACCCTAGGTGCCTCGTCAAGCTGCAAGGGTGGTAAGGTACTCTCCCAGGATCGAACTTGAAGTGGTTCATCAGGTGATTCTTGAACACTGGGAGGTGTGGATTCTTTTGTAGCTTCATGGAGGTCCACTACTATAGATGGAGGCTGTGTAGAAGCTTTTACCTCTATGGATGTATTACATGAGGAGCTAGAAGCTTCATGGGACTCCCCTCTTCCTGAGCTAGGTGGAACAAATCGTTCTTTCTTTGGTACCCAAACTAGCTCGGGAGCGGGTGTGTAGCAGTCTGTGATTTTTTTCTTTCCACGATCATTGATTCGTTTTGGAGCTACGGGATTGGGCTCACTTGGGTCAGGTGATAGGTAAGAGCACAATCTACGTTTTGGCACCCAGATTTGATCATTTCCTTGATAGTAGCCTTGGGCTTCCAATAGTCGTTTAGGGATCCATTGCAACATTTTCTTACTTTTCTTGGAGCGAGTGGTACGTTTCTTACAAGGCTTCTGTTTTTTAGCACTAGTTATGGTCACTAAAGAAGCTTTAGGGACCCACTTGTATGTTTTCTTCGTGACATTAGGATGAGTCTTGTCGGAAGCGATATGCATTGCTTGTAGCATATTTAAGGGTACAGGCATTTCATCCCCCTCAGGTGTTACCCAGGTCGTCCCCCTATTTCCCCAAGTGTCTATGGTTGATGCTAGGTGGACCCAATCCACATTGTCCGACTCAGTCATCCCAGGTAGGATATCCATATAAGGAGAATCTTGGCCAATGTCTGTATCCTTCTTACAAGTGTAACAATATTGTAGTGGGGCCGAGTGAACTGTGGTGTCAGAGCGATGATCAATAATGGTTTTACTCCCTAAGGGGTGTACCTTACCAGTCACCAAATCCACTCTAAGGACAGAGTCTTGGAATTGCAAATAGACATGATTTTTAGACCAATCATGAACCATTTGTGCTTCCCTCATGAATGGTCGTCCTCAAATCATTTCATATGACATAAGGTGTTTAGAGAAATCCATTACAATGAACGTATGTCGTACCTTGTGTCCTAGAACTTTGATCTTAAGATCCTTGAGCATCCCCATAGGTTTGGCTATGGTACCATTTGCCATCTTTACCACAATGTTAGTAACAATGAGGCGGGGTTTTCCCATGGATTCCCAACAATCTTTTGTAACGATGCTAACTCCCGCACCACCATCAAGAATTCCCTTTATAGTTAATCCCTTGGTAGTGATGGGTAGGGTCGCATTCGACTCCTCGCCTTCAAAATACTTCCCTAATTCGTTAATGGGTACTTCAATTACAGATTCATGTCCCGCTAGGTCAGATGGTGGTGCTAAATGTTCCTCCTCATTCATTACCGAGTCAGGTTTGTTCATATGTGCAAACTGTGGTAATCCGGCCTGTAATTCTTCATTGAGGAAGGCTCGAAGAGCTGAGACTAGCTCGGGGTCTTTATATAGTTTGGACATGATGGTGGTTCTAACTTCTGAAGACATGAAATCCATCAATTTGGCAACATTTAATGGCATCTTGTGGGACGTAGGACCCTGACAAGAGAATGGTGAAGATGGAATCTCCACTTCCTCAAGGGGGTCGGGCATTCCCTCACCAAACATTCTCTCTAGTAGGAAAGGTGTGTGTCCACTTTCAGATGTCCTACCCACACTCTCTTCCCGAATGATACTGGGTATAGCTAACGCCCTGTAGTTCTTGTGAGGTTGAACTTGTGTGGGAGACACTGTGTCCGACATCTGGATATGTTTGGGTTCAGGTTCTAATGTTCGTTGAGTTTCTTCCACCAAGCCCCTCAATTGTTGGACTCGTTCAATTTCCACTGTTGCGTTTGGATAGGTTCCAATCTTTCTCTTGCAATCCTCATATTTTGTCTCTCGTGGCTTATCTTGGGGGTTCACAAATGGGTAGTTTAACTTTGAATACTCTTTTGGTGTTCGTCGTAATTCCCTCTCGTGATCCTCCTCACTGGCTTTTTCCTTTGTAGTAACAGTTTTGGTCTCCGTGGTCTCTATCGAATCTGAGTCATCCTCAGGGTCATTCATATACACGGGATCCTCTCCTGTCCCTATGTTAGTCTTTGAACTAGGTTTTGAGCTAGAAGCATTAAGGGATTTCTTTCTTCGTGTTTTCTTCTTTCTCGCTCGGCCAATGGACAAAGCATCTCTCTCTTCGAGGATGTAATTTTGCTTTTGGAGCATTGACCGTGTGAGTGCATTCACTGGTGCTATGTTTATAGTTGGTGGTGTCCCATCAACAATCTCTATTATGTTCAATGGTGTGATTTTCGGTGCGTTTGGATTGTTAGGACACTGTGCGATCAAATGATCTATGCCACAACAATTACAAGTGAGTATTGGCATTGCCAATGCACTCCCTTGACTGGTTTGCATTAGTGCGGCATTCTTTTGTATTCTAATGGGGCACTCAGCTACTCGATGTGGTCCACCACATTCGTAGCACTGAAGAGGTGGTCTCCTGGCAAAACTATTAATGTTTTGGCCTCTTGCTGCTAGCGCAGTAGCTTGATATACCGGTTTGATTTGTCCCCAATGGTCTTCCATATAGTACATGGGACACTCCTCAAGCATGTCGACTCCATAGGTGATACTAGAGTCTATGTCCTCTTCGCAATCTACATAAGTACTAGATGACTCGCAACCTATTTGGTTCATAGGTGTAACTCTTGGATGAGGGGGTTGCGGTCCTAGCACTGGAGGTGGCAACGGTGTGGTTTGGACCACATTTTGGGTTCTAGGGACCATGTGCTATAATGGCAACTGTTGCTCCATGGGTGGGCTAGGCATCAATGCAGGAACTCAAGGTGAGTCTGCCCAAGCTATAGGCGGTTTATTTTCCATGATGCGTTTAAGCATTAGGCAATCCTTCGCTTGATGGCCATACCTACCACACGCGTTACAAGTCCCGTTAAACTTTACTCTGAAAGTAGGGCATTCACTCGTAGTATGTGGGCCCAAGCAAATTGAGCACCATTGTTGCTCCCTTCCTTGATACATATGAGTGTTTTGTAGAGCACGATTACCCCTAAGGCTTTCTTGGATGGCCTTTGTGAGATCTGCCAAAGTCATCTCAGATATCGTTTTCTCTTTCACGATTGGCTTTATCTTCATTGGCTCATCCCCTAATGCTTGGGAGCTACTTGACTTCGGCTCGGCAGACACTCTTTCTCCTGCAATCATTAAAGTATCCTCCAATTGGATTTCATTCATGGTGACTGCTTCCCAAGTAGTGATACCTCTAATGACTAGGCCATTATAGATACTTTCATGTCGTAGTCCCCTAATGAATCTATCGAGCAATTGGTTGTTGTTGAATCGCTCGTTTGGATTGCATCGAGAATTCAAATTCTTTAGGCGACTAATGAAGTCTCTAATGGATTCACCTTCTTCTCGTTGGGCTTTCTGGAGCTGAGAGGCTACACCCCAAAGTACTCCCTCTCGTATGTATTCTTTTAAGAACAGTCTCCTAAGAGTAGAGTAGATCGTTTTTTCTTCTACTCTTAAGGTTCTATACCAATCTCCAGCCTTTCCGCTTAGGGTCAAACTCAAAGCCTTACACTTATGTAGCTCATTGTGCTCTTCCAAGGAATCGCATACATGTTCAAAGACTTCCATATGCTTTCTAGCATCTCCGTCTCCATTGAATTTCTGTGTGAGCTTAGCTACTTGAACTGCCTTGCTCCTAGGCTCTCTATCAGGTGCACCACGCATGTTTTCCGCAATAGAGCGACCGATAGTTTGAGCAAATGCTGCCAAATCTCCTATTTGAGCAGGTATAATGGGTGTATGTGCTCTTGGAACCACATGTGAGATGGGAGTTGGCCTTGGCCTTGGCATACGCACGGCTCTTGGGTCCCATATTTCGTATGGTGGTGTACCAGACAGTGGTCCAAAGTTTACAGGTGTGGCCCTAGGCATAGGAGGTGCTTGATATGGCATGTTATTATTAAATGGCATGGCTCCACTTGTATAAGAGCTTGGATAATTCCATTGTGGATTGTAAGCTCTTGGAATAATCGGAGGTGTAGGAGCTACATGAGGCTGAGGTACGACAGTTGCACATGATTGATACATACATGTAGGTATAGTTGGGGGCACTGTGCTACTAGGCATCGGCGCAGTATTAACAAATGAACTCCATGGTGTACTTCTTGTCATGCTCACCACTGGGATATGCATGGTAGCCGTAGTGTCATTAAGAGAAAGATGAGCTAGATCTGGGAAGGTAAAGCTGCCACTTGTGGGCTCAGATTGTATTGAGGCTCCTGGCGAAACAACATATGGAGGATCAATGGGGCTCACTGAGGGAGTCTCCATTTGTGATAGGGTTGGTTGGTTGGCCTTTCCCGTATCCAAGAATCTCATTAGGCCTGTTGAAGGCATGTTGATCCCTGTGTTCTGTCTTTCTAACTCGACAATCCTATGGAGGACATCACAAACTTTCTGTTGTTGCTCATCTATGTTAGTAGCACCCGATGTGGATTGTAGAACATCTAACCAACCCACATGATAGGTGTGTCCTGTGTACCGATCAGTTAAAGCTTCTGCTTGTAGGTCATACTCGCAATTTTCGTTTAGGAATATCCCATCTAGGCCTGGCGTGCTGGAGGTTTCCCTCGAAGTGGAAGCATTATTGCTCCCCATTGCTTGCCCCTCCGTGACTGCTACCTTGGGAGCACTCGGTTGCTCGGCTGGTATGATTGTTGTCATAGGAGCCTTTGCTTTCAGGGCTCGACTTTGTTCTAGCCCTCGTAGGTTCTCAATTTCCCTCTCTCTTGTTTTTCGCACATAGCGTTCGATCTCTTGTACTTCGGCAAGACTCCTACCATCGGGTAGTAAAACCTCAGAGGGAGATAGTCCTAAAGGATCAGGAGGTGCAGTGGATGGAACATTCACATGCACACTCTCAAGAAGCATAGGGTCTATTTTAGGCATGAATGACGAATTTACTTCCCCACTCCCTTCATTTATTTCATTAACCGCATGTTCGGAGCGAGTAGCTCTACTAAGGGTCTCTTTTAAGCGGCTAAACACGCTGTACCCGGGCCGTGGGCCCATGGCATGCATGTCTTGACTTGAACTATCAGGGTTTGGTGTAGGATACCTCTCCATGACTTCGTAGTCAGAGGAAGAATCACTAGACGCGATATGAGGATCTTGGGTCACGCTACCTTGAGTCCCGGCCGAAGGTCCAGAACCTAGGGTGGAGGAATAATGGGTGCCCGTGTAAATGGAGGCACTACCAATATGCTCGTGCTCTAACACTCGTCCAAAGCCTAGGTTCATATGACTTCCACACTCTAAGCACATTGGTGAGTACCCGTGAAGGCCGCTCACTTAGTTTTTTTTTTTTTTTTTTTTATAACCCATGTTTTTCGTTATTTTTGGTTATTTTTTGTAACCGAGCCACAAAATATGGCGTGTAAAAGCTCAAGACGAGCGTTTTAGCTAAAGGAACGTGCCGTGCTTTACAGCTCTCTATTCGGCTACGTGAAGCCCTCGAAATCCTAAAAATAGTTTTTATAGTCCTCGAAATCCTAAAAATAGTTTTTAAATATAAAAAGGTGTATAAACTATTTTTTAAAATTGAGGACTAAGGTCTGGGTTTGGGCTTGAGCTTGGGGAATGATCCCCAGTCCGAAAATAAATTTTTGAAATTTTAAAAAAAAATATTTTTTTTTTTTAAAAAGTCACCGCGCACGCACACACACACTTAACCTACACCTAACTTATCTACTTACAGCTAATGAAGATACTGCCACACACACTCTAACACTGTTTACACAGTACTACAGTAGCTAACAGATCTACAAAACTAACCTTACAGAACTAACATTGAACCTTACAGAACTAACATTCCATAGCTAATACCTTAATTCTAACAGTACATTGCAAAAAAAATGTAACTCCTTCTTTAACAGAAAACAAAAAAGACAGTACAGAGTAACAAAAAACCTTCTCCACACAACCACACACCTTCCTTCTTCACAAATCCTTCTCCACACAACTACACACCTTCCTTCTTCACAAATCCTTCTCCACACAACTACACACACTCATTCCCTACCTTTCCTATGATAGAAATTGCACCACAAGAAAGCGTAAAGTGCTTAACCGAGCTTAGTGTAGGGCATTTCCCCGGCAACGGCACCAAAAATTTGCGCTCCTTGCCGCACTGTCGAAGCAAAGGACTTGCCGATACACCGTGTGCGAGCCACAAATGGCTCCAAGCACACAACAAGCCTAAACTAGCAAGCTCAAGAGAGCAAAAGGTGTGTCACTCACCGCTCTACGCTCGCCTTCGTAGTGGATTCCTCGCCGCGATGAAGAAGAAGCTGCAGTCGTGCCGTGCTCAACCGCTTCGCCGCCGTCGTGCCTTCGTAATGCTCAATCGCACACACACTCTCCCTCTCTCTCTCTCTCTCACATACACACACACACACACGGAGGTGAAGAAGAAGAAGATGGAGATGGAGATGGAGCAAGAGCACTCTTCTATTGCACAAATGAGAGAATGAGTAAAAATTAGGTTTAGTTGGCTTTTATATGAGCTCACCCCATTCACACTTGGGCGCCCATGCTTAGCCAACTAATCCCTTGAATGTCCCAGTTAGAGTGCGCCTCTCATCGGCGATCACTCTTACCCTTTTCCTATTGGTCCGACAAGCCCAGTACCTGACTCTACCAAATACATAATACACGTCTGCCGTAGGTGATGGGGTGTCCGTGAGCCGTGAGGGTTAACAGACGACCTCATGTGCGCTCCTTGCCGCACTGTCGAAGCAAGGGCCTTGCCTAACACTATGTGCGAGCCATAGACGGCTCCAAGCACACAACTAGCTTAGCTAGTAAGCTCAAAAGAGGGCAATTGTGTGTCACTCACCACTCTATGCTCCTACCGTGGAGGATTCCTCGCCGCGAAGTAGAAGGAGACGCCGCTAGGTCGTGCTCAACCGCTTCACCGCCGTCGTGCCGCCCCAATGCTCGATCGCACTCGCTCTCTCTCTCTCTCTCTCTCTCTCTCTCTCTCTCTCACATACACACACACACAAGGAGGTGAAAAAGAAGAAGATAGAGATGGAGATGGATCAAGAGCACTCTTCTATTGGACAATTGAGAGAATGAGTGAATTTTAGGTTTAGTTGGCTTTTATATGAGCTCACCCCATTCACACTTGGGCGCCCATGCTTAGCCAACTAATCCCTTGAATGTCCCAGTTAGAGTGTGCCTCTCATCGGCGATCACTCTTACCCTTTTTCTATTGGTCCGACAAGCCCGGTACCTGACTCTACCAAATACATAATACACGTCCATCGTAGGTGATGGGGTGTCCGTGAGCCGTGAGGGTTAACATGCCCCCCTTCCTGATGTAGATTCCGTCCTCGAAAGCTATTGAGTTGAAGCTCGTTCGTCGAGGTGGAAGAGCATTTGAGATGAATGTTCTTAGCCTTCTTCAGTCACTGCAAAATCAAACAACATTGGCACAGTAATTGCATTCTCATAAGTGATTAAAAAGCATATGCAGTTTTAGGTAGACAAATGGATTGGTAAAAGAATTTCAAACAATTTGTCAGCAATGAACATTAAATTGCAATGTAATCAAATGCATAAACAGATGGAAAGGTAAAAAATTAAACAAGTCTGGGGTCGCTAATTTGATGGTCGAAAGGCACTAGAGATCGAATATTAATACCATGGGTTAGCTTCTTAATTTTATGTGGTCAATTAAGTTGTTTAATCGCGAGAGCCAAGTATTCATGTTCGAGGGCTGATTAGAGGGTATATCCAAAAGACCTTGTAGTTAAGCTACCATAAAAGGAATTTCTCATGAAATCATTGCCTGAGTGATTACTTTTTCTTTGACCCCCCAAACTCTTTTCACAATGATTCAATTTGATGTGTGTGCTTATTTTGTATGCCTTGGGTTTTTTGCTTTTCAAGGAAAAGCGCCCACACTGGGAACCTCTAGAGCTCTAGTACCATAGGCAATACATGTGAGTGAAGTACCAAATCAAGCTGAGATTTCTCTTCCAGCTTAAGATTTTACAGTGTGGCACTTTGCTTTTTTGTTTGTTCATTTTCAACATTTTAATTTTGTAACTTTGGGGGGTCATATAACACTGATACACCTCCCCAGGCTCATCACACTAGTAAACTCCCTTTATAATACTTAGCGAAAGGTCAATAGGGTCAAGCCCACTAGAAAGCCCTAGTACATTTCACACAATGCTGCCTAAATCGGATTAAGAACCTAAGTAACCATTGATTATTAGGAAGGCATTCCCCATGGTATTAAGAGAAGATCTCTAACACCTAACTTGGTCAAACTAGCTTAGTCGGACTGCTTGATTTTTAAACCTAGACAAGTGATTATGACAAAAAATTACATTGAATTAAATATTTGCTACTAAGCAAATGTGATGGATATTATCCTACCAATCACAATTAAAGCAGACAATCATAGATGCAAAAAAGATAAGGGGCAATGCTAATGGACAAGAAACACCTGTTTGTGTCGATGGTCGCGCTTGATTTGAAGAGTGAGTCGAGATAAAGATTCCATGAAGGTCCAAATCCTATCAATAGCAACACGCTCCTGTACACAATAGGAAACAAAAGGAATACCTCCAGGAGGCACATTAGTGGGAAAAGGTACCAACACTTATTGAACACAACAAAAAACATAAGGAACCCTAACCTAATTATTTGCACTCCCCTAGAGAGTCAAGGGAATAGGATATTGTAGAGGTTGGGGGGAAACCCTAAGGCTAAACCCCTATCTTCGTCATCGAGATAAACAAAGTCATCATCCATGAGACCATATGTGCCATCCGTGCAGTCCTGTAAATTTTCTTCTTCATCATAGGTGCCCATGTTTACTAAGAGGGTCACTAGACGCCTATAGTCATCTTGGTCAAAAGGGTAGGCTTGTGCAATGGGAGAAATGCTCTCTACTAAGTATGGATCAGACGTGGTCAAGAGACGTATTAGACATTCTAACTCCTTAAAATTCCTCTCACATGCTAGCGTACCTATCAAATCCCATTCACTTGCAAGCACTGAGTAACGAGGGTACCTCTCACCCAAGTCAGGAGTGGATGACTCTAGCATACTAGCCATATCTGTACACGCAAATAGATGATGGTTAGAGTGCAAATATTACAAGGATCGTGTTCTTGTGCATAATTTGTTTTTATGATTTGTGTTACGGCTCTTGCTCTTTTACTTTTTTATCTTGTTTTTGTGAGTATAAGGCTTTATATATATATTCCCTAAGATTGGAGATTAAGAGGTCAGGGAGAAAGGTTGAGAGGGAAGCAAGTGAATGATGGATGTCCACAAACACTCCCCCCTTCCTTGGGTAGATCATACCGTTTGAAATGATGTCGTCACCCTTTGAAACCAATTGTTCCAGTTGGTAATAGGTGAGGATTTTTGCCATTAGTTTTCTATTACCCTAGGTGCCTCGTCAAGTTGCAAGGGTGGTAAGGTACTCTCCCAAGATCGAACTTGAAGTGGTTCATCAGGTGATTCTTGAACACTGGGAGGTGTGGATTCTTTTGTAGCTTCATGGAGGTCCACTACTATAGATGGAGGCTGTGTAGAAGTTTTTACCTCTATGGATGTACTACATGAGGAGCTAGAAGCTTCATGGAACTCCCCCCTTCCTGAGATAGGTGGAATAAATTGGTTTTGCCTTGGAGCCCAAACTAGCTCTGAACTAGGTGTGTAGCATTCTGTGATCTTTCCCTTCCCACGGTCTGCCATTGGCTTTAGTGTTACACTGTTTGACTCATATGGATTTGTTGTCGATAGGGAAGGACACACTTTACGTCTAGGTACCCAGATTTTCTCATTTCCATCATAGTAGCCTTGGGCTTCTAATAGTCGTTTTGGAATCCATCGTGATTTGGTCTTGACTCTCCTAGAGCACGCTCTTGGTTTTCCAGTGGAATTTTTTCTTGGAATGGATGGGAGGGTTGAGGTAGGAAGTAAGGCCTTGGGGACCCATTGATATGTACTCTTAGGTCGTGCAGGTTGAGTACTTGCCTTATTACTGCTTGCTGCAACTACAAGTGTTGAAGTGCTAGGTTCATGGGTAGTCGGCAAAGACGAGTTACCACCTTGGCTTGTGAATGTTGGCTATCCTTCAACTTTGCTAGAGTTTGCAACGTAGGTGACTTTGCTTGAATGATAGGGGTAAGAGTCGATGGTCGCGTCGTGACACTAACAGTATCCCAATCAATAGTGCATTTGGTTGCCAACATCCACGTGCGTCCCATGTTTACGTTGCCTTCCATAGCTCCCGCGGGCATGACTAGAAACCTCTGCACTATGCTTCCATTGTCATAGACAACAGGGGTCTGAAGGACTTGAAGAATCGCAGTTTTCTTTTTATTAATGCCCTTGACTTGCATCATACTCGGGGATAGGGTCGGTTTCCCTAATTGACACCAAACTCCATAGGATAACAAATTGTGTTTAGCTCCCATATCTAATAAGCCATTGTATAGTACTTTCCCATAGGGGCTATTTAGCTCAATTGGGTATCGTAGGGGTGGCTCAGATTCTAATGAGTCGTCATCTGTGTCCTCGAAAAATGCTTTCGTGATTCCCAGATTAGCCTCTCGTTGGCGTCTAAGACGTTGTTGTCGTTTTCGAGCCTCAACTCTTGCTTGGATTTTTTTAAGCTCTGCTTGTTCCTTGGCAACCTTCTTTTGATGGATGGCTTGCAACTCTTCCTCGCTTAGAGGATCATAATATCTTTTGAATTTACTCCCATTAAGGAATCCAATGGTTTCAACTCCATCTAGAGTCTCCAAACGAATGGTACCTTGCGGGGTAATTTCACACACTCGATATGGTCCCTTACCAGCGTATTTCATTTTCTTATTTTCATTACGTACCCCGTACATAAGAACTTTATCACCAACCTTGATGTATTTATCCTTTAAACGGCTATTAAACCACTTCTTTCTCCTGTCCTTCTCCACTAGAGCATTTCGCACAGCTAATTGCCTCTCTTCATCTAGCCTTTCCAGGATATATAATCGCTCCACTAAGGGGTTACCATCCCAACCTTGTTGAGAAGCTACTCGAAGACTAGGAATGACAAACTCCCATGGCATAACTACTTCTTGGCCATACACCATCTTAAACGGTGTGCAATTAATAGCAACTTTATACGCAGTACGATAAGCCCATAAAGCTGATGTAAGCTTTAGGTCCCAATCAGTGCGATGAGCCTCCATTGTCTTTGTCAAAATGGAGATGAGAGTTTTGTTGGTACTCTCAGCTTGGCCATTTGCTTGGGGATAATAGGGTGTAGACTTGTGGTGAGATATTGTCATAATAATCAATATCTAATTCTCCTAAATGATTTTCTCATATTAAACTGATCATTTAATGTGGGGAAGTGCCAAGGGAGAAAAAGCTAGAATATTGGTTAAGTTAGCAGACCGGCCACAGTAGGGATCCAAAGGAGGGAAAATAGGGATCCAAAGGGGGGGCCATCTGCAAAAGAGCCATGTGAAACAATGGGCCAAAAAGACCCAAAGGTTCAGCCCATTAAGACTTCCAAAATGCTAAGGTTCCAAAATTCAAAGGTTGTGTCCAAAGGTCAACCCTAGGGAAAATTGGATGCTTAGTGTGTGCCCAAAAAGTCTTTCTACATCCCTACATGGGAGGGGGCGAGCCCCAAGGCTAGGGGATGAGAGAGAAAGCCACACACACACACACAGGCTCCCTTTACACAAAGGGAATGAGGGACACATGTCAGCTCCCTAGGCCAGATGCCCACAAGGTGTGCCCAATTCCTATTGGAAGACCCTTGAAGTGGACCAATGAGAATTAAGCTAGAGTAAATCTAGTTTAATTAATTTAAAAACATTTAATAAAAGAAACCAATGAGAATTAAGTCTCCTAGAAGACTATTGGGCAGTCTCCCAAGGGGTCCAATGAGCATTCAGGAGCCCCATGGCTTGCCTGATTCCTATTGGCTAGGAGGCAAAGGAGTCCAATGAGAGTTTAGTTTAATTATTTAATTACCTAAAGCTCTCACAAAAGGGGAAAGGGGGACACATGTCTAAAGGCTATCACTTATGCTGCTTAATTCCTATTGGCTTGACCTGGGGAGGTCCAATGAGGCAAAGGCCAGACTTATTTAGCAGCTAGGGCTCGCCCAAGAGAGAGGGGGGGCTGATTTTTGCTTGGCATTGACACACACACTCTCACACTTGACCATGTGTGAAGGTAAAATACTCTATCTCCTCCCAAGCTTTAATGGAGAGCTCATCACCTACTCCAAGCTTGTGAGATAGAAGCCTACATCAACACTCTCTTGGCATGTGGATGCAAATCCAACCAAGAGCCAAGCTTCAATGCATGCTCATCTTCTCTACCAAGCTAATTACTAAGCTAAGCTATGCTAATATGAGTGATTATGTGAGGAGATGTACTTCTTTCTCGTAAGATACTTCTTTTTCTTCTCAATCTACTCTCATACCCTGCTAGCTCTCACCATCTTCGAAGGTGTGTGAGGTCTTGGGTCTGAGAACGGGGATAATTCAAGTTGTGTTTGATTAAGTGTTTTGCTTGGTGTATGAAGCTTCCATCTTCATTGCACTAGCTAGTCTTGAAGGAACACAAAGAATTGTATTGTACAATGTCTCTCTTGATGGGAGAAACCATAATACAAAGCCTTTTGGAGGGGGGACCGGCTCCATGCAAATCCGGTCCTCAACTGTTGTCAATAGTTTAATTTCTCTCTCTTTTGAAAGTATTATCGATGCTATCTAACTAGGTGTTATGCTTTTTGTTGCTCTCTCCACCCAAGCACTCTTGTAATTCTCATTAGGAATCTATTCTAATGAAATGCCCACTATGTTCATGCTAATTTCCGCTACACATAAGATCTTAGGCCATTAAATGTTACATTGGTATCAGAGCACAAGGTTTCTCTTTTCTTGCTCAAGAAGGGAGGTCCTCAAGCTAGCTACAAATGGTTGGTATTATTAATTGCCTGTGAGTAAGTAGAATAGGGATTTTTGAGCCTTGCAGTGCGCTTGCCTTTGTGCAGTTAACGGGGCATCACCGTCGAGAGCTATGGTCTTAATAGTGGAGTCCTACGGGGCTTGCCTACGGCTTAACCACTATTGAGCTATTAGAAGCTTGACAGGAGCCGGTGCTGTTTTGGTGTCGAAAGACCCTCTCTTCTATTCCTTGCAATTAATGGTATTCGAGCCGCGGGTACAGTAGCTTGAGTGCTTTTTCTAAAGGGGTAAAGAGGAGTAGCAACTAGGGCTTGAAGTGCCAAAGTACACCTAAAAAGTTTATACCTAAAAGTTGTTAGAATGGCTGACAATAGTAAAGAGAGTGAAATTAATGTTGATAACTTTGATTTTGCTCATGAGCAAGCTACTAATGATGCTTCAATGCTTGTTAACTATCTAGTTTCTAGGCTTCAACAAGCCATGGGCAATCCATCTCTCCAAAGTGAAGTGCAACGGCAGCTCCGTGCTCACGGAATTCTCCAAGCTCATCACCATGACGAGAGAACACCTAGGAAGCCTCCTTGTGAGACTACCAAAAGAGGTCTCTCTCCGATTCGGGAAGAAGAAGAGAATCCATATGAAGGGCTCAAGAACTTACTTCTTGATGATGCATCTCCTTCCCAAAGGAGAACTCAAGAGCCTCCACCGAAGGAACGAGAAAGAAGTGAGTCTCCCGCCACCTCGACGGAGATGGCTCCACGAAGACGGCGGGCTAAACGCTCTCCATCACCACCAAAGCGGAGAAGACCATCACACTCTTCTCCACGCCATAATTCAAAGAGGGATGATAAAAAGCAAGAGAAGAAAAAGGCGAGAAAGAGGACACCCTCTTCTCCATCTTCTTCATCCTCTTCCTCTTATGAAAGATATGGTGAAGACGACAAAGATCAAGACAAGAAAAAGGCGAGAAAGAGGTCACCCTCTTCTCCACCGTCTTCAAATTCTTCATCTTCTGAAGCAAGTGATGGTGCAACTTTTGAACCATCAAAAAGAAGAGGCCATAGGAAATCCTATGCCGCATGGAAGAGGTCGTCCAAGCTGAAGAAATTCAAAGAGGGAGGGAAGAGCATCTCTTTCCTTACCTATGATGGCACCTTCGGTGCTACAGACAAAGTTTTGGCCTTTATCCAGCAATTCGATGCGGCGTTTGGAGATGAGGGCTTCACGGAGTCCTCTAAGCTACGCCATGTAGCTATGCACTTTCAAAAGTCCGCCAGACAATGGTGGTCTAGCCTACGAGCCAACGGTGAAGCTCCACGAACATGGAAGGCTTTAAGAGCTTCCATTATGAAGCAGTTTTTGGCCACCGATGCCAAAGACAAAGTACTCACCGAATGGCGAAGCTTAAAGCTCTCTCCCAATGAATCCATCCACAAATATGTAGACAAGTTTTGGGACCTACAACTCAAAGCCACTGTCTTCAAAAAGTTGGATTTTGGAGAGCAAAAGCAACAATTTTGTGCGGGCTTAACCGAAGAAATGGCGGAGTATGTCAACTCCCAAAGGCCACATACCATATCGGCGGTAATACACCATACTATGGTGGCCTCGCGAATCAATTTCCAAACGGGGGGTAAAAGAAATAATAAGCCCCCGGAAAACAAGGGTTCCAATGAGCCTAAGGGGAAGGACAATGTCCAAAAGTCTCCTAAGGGCAAATTCAACAAAGCTAAAGAGAAGGGAGTTTACAAAGGAAAGAATAAACTCTCTCCTGAAGAGCTTGAGCGTTATCGTAAAGATAACCGGTGTTTCAAGTGCGGCGAACAAGGGCATGCATACCGCGCTTGTCCCCAAAAGAACAACCGCCAAGATCCTCCTAGAGCTTCTTTGGTTGAAATCCAAGAGGAGGAGATTCACCAAACTCACCACAAAGGATCTTCTCTATGCCATGCTTGGGGAAAGGTAAGAGAACATGATGCTTTTATTCTCTTTGACCCTGGTTCTACTCACAGTTTCATATCTATGGAGTTAGCCACCAAGCTAGGCATACAATCCTACGAGATGGGAGATATCCTACCCGCAGACAGTGCCTTCAAGGGGCAAGAAGCTTCAGTCACTCCCTTAATCGGGAAATTGAGGCTTCATGTCCAAGGCTATGTGGACAAAGAGGACTTCTTTATCTGTCCTCTCAAGCATGAGGATGTAATCCTAGGGGCACCATGGTTTGACCGTCTGGCTGCCCATATTAAATTTCCTGAAAGGAGAATCTCCTTTAAGTTCAGGGAAAAGGACATGTATATAGATGCTAAGGAGATGGGTAACACCATCCCCATTGTACATACACCAGCTTTCAACAAGTCAATAAAGAGCTCTATTTCCGTGTACATGATTTTTGTTAAAGATTCTCAAAATGAACCTAATGCTTTAGCAAAAGAAAATAAAAGCAACCAAAAGGAATTAGAGTTATCCAATTTTCTCAAGGGGTTTCAAGATGTCTTTATTGACGACATCCCTTGTGAGCTACCTCCTAAACGAGGTAATGACGACCATGCAATTGAACTTCTTCCAGGAAGTTCACCGCCTAACAAACCTCCTTATAGAGTTTCTCAAGCTCAACAAGAGGAGATTATGCGGCAAGTGCATGAGTTAATTGAGAAGGGCATGGTTAGGCCTAGCTCATCTCCATTTTGCTCACCTGTGCTATTAGTGCAAAAGAAAGACGGCACATATCGTATGTGTGTCGACTATAGAGCACTAAATAGGATCACTATCAAGAATAGGTTTCCCGTTCCACGGGTAGAAGACCTATTTGATAAGCTACAAGGATCGACCTACTTCAGTAGGATTGACCTAAAAAGTGGTTATCATCAAATAAGGATAGTTGATCAAGACATTGTAAAGACCACATTTCGTACTACATTTGGTCTTTACGAATACATTGTCATGCCTTTTGGCTTGACTAATGCACCAGCCACATTTAACCGCTTGATGGAGAAGCTGTTCAGGCCTCATCGAACCTTCACTGGAGTGTTCTTTGATGATATTATCATCTACTCTAATTCATTGGAGGAACACAAGCAACACCTCCAGGTAATATTTCAAGTTTTAAGAGAGAATAAACTTTATGTTAATCGAAAGAAAAGTGAATTTTTCTTGCAAGAGATTCAATATTTAGGTCACATTATCTCTCAAGATGGAATCCAAATGGATCCATCCAAGTTATAGGTAATAAAAGGATGGCCTAAACCAAGGAATCTTCATGAACTAAGAAGCTTTATAGGTATGTGTGCATACTATAGACGCTTCATAGAAAAGTTCTCACAAATTGCGGGACCATTACATGACCTAACAAAGAAAAATGTTAGGTATACGTGGTCTGCTAAGGAGAACAATGCTTTCGAAAAGCTTAAAGAAAAGCTTATCTCTCAACCTGTGCTTACACTACCGGATCTCTCAAAACCATTTGAGGTCCAATGTGATGCTTGTGGTGATTGCCTTGGGGCTGTTCTGCTCCAAGAAGGGCACGCCATAGGCTATGAGAGTCGAAGGCTCGACCCTGTTGAGCAAGCTCTAGGCATATACGAAAAAGAACTCCTTGCAGTTCTACATGCCTTAGACTCATGGAAGCACTATTTATTGGGGACTCCTTTCATTCTGCGAACGGATCACCAAAGTCTTAAGTACTTCATGACGCAGACCAAGCTCTCCGACAAACAAATGAGGTGGGCAAATTTTCTTTCGCAATTTCATTTTCATATTGCTCACATTGCTGGCAAGCATAATCAAGTAGCCGATGCACTCTCAAGACGACCGAGAGTGAATGCGGTTTCCATAGCAACTCACAATGATCTATCTTCAATGATAGATGAGTATGCTATTGATCCCAATTTTAGAGATGTGATTTCAGCCCTTGCATTAGGGAAGAAAGAAGAACCATTTACTTTACAAGATGGTTATCTTCTCTATGGCAATAGACTATGCGTTACTAACTCACTACGTGAGAAAGTAATGTATGAATCTCATGCTCCCCCATATGCAGGGCATAGAGGGATTCAGTCTACCCTAAAGGGAATTGAAACATATTTCTATTGGCCTACCATGAAAGTGAACATACACGAGTATGTTTCCAAATGTGTGGTATGTCAAAAGACAAAATTTGATAGAGGGAAGCAACTTGGATTGCTTCAACCCTTGCCAATCCCTAATTCACCGTGGGAGAGCATATCCATGGATTTTATCTTTGGATTGCCTAAGTCTATCCATGGGAATACAGGAATATGGACGATAGTAGACAGGTTCAGTAAACAAGCTCATTTTATACCTGTCAAAAAGACTATCAAAGCCCATCAAATGGCAACCCTCTTCATTTCACAAATTTTCAAGTACCATGGCTTGCCAATGTCCATAGTGTCGGATAGAGATCCTAGAATGACCAGTAATTTCTGGAAGGGTCTCTTTGAGAATTTAGGAACAAGGCTAAACTTCTCTTCGGCCTATCATCCACAAACTGATGGCCAAAGTGAAATATCTAACCTAACCATTCTCGATCTACTAAAAGCCTATGTAACGGAAGTAGATCAAAGATCCCAATGGGAGAAGTACTTACCCTTAGTAGAGTATGCTTACAATAACACTGTACATACTTCTACAGGAAAAGCACCTTTCGAGGTAATTGAGGGAAGATCAAAAAGTCCCTTGCTACTTAAGGTACATGGGAAGATCTTCGCTGCAGATGAGTATAGCCGAGACCTACAAGAATCTTTCCAAAAGATTAAGGATGCTATCTCTATCTCACAGCAAAGGCAAAAGGCTGTTGCTGACAAGCACAGAAGAGCCCAAGCCTTTAAAGAAAACGATTGGGTCTTGTTAAAGTTTCCCAAGGCTCGATTAAGGCACACGACGGGCAAGAATCCTACGGGCCACCAAAAGTACTATGCTAAACTAGCAAAAAGGTATTATGGTCCCTTCCAGATTCTTAGGCCAATCAATGAGATGGCCTATCAACTTAAGTTGCCCAATCATTGGCTCATACACAATGCTTTTCATGTGAGCCTCTTAAAGCCTTACAAAGGAGAGCCACCTCAAGAACCAACTATTGAAGACCCACCGGAGATCGAGGACCACGAGGAGGTGCTGCAGCCCGAGTCCATTCTCCGACATGAAGACAAGGTATTAAGAGGCGGTAAGACTATCCGACGATATCTTATTAAGTTTAAGAATTATCCTTTTGAAGATGCTAGATGGATGCAAGGCATACAATTAAAGGATAACCTAAACCTTGTCAATGCTTACAATGCTTCCCAAGAGTAAGCAAATGTACAAAATGTTAAAAATGAACAAAAATTTTTGTCTTATAAGACTCTCTTTTTCTTGATTTGTGCACAAAAATGAAGTAGTATGCATGCTTAGATCAAGTTTGTGGAGACGACGTCTCCCAAACACCAAGTAGAGCTTGTCACTCTACTATGGAAGACTGATAGGACTAATGTGCAGACATGCTTGCGGCAGCCTCAGGCTCTCAAGCGCCAAATGGACTAGTCATCCATTATGGAATGATGTCGTAGGGTAACATAGGGATCCTCTACCCACTAAGAAAAGGACTCATGCATATGCTTTATCTTCTCTACACCATAGTCGAGGACAACTATGATTTCAAGAGAGAGGTAATGTCATAATAATCAATATCTAATTCTCCTAAATGATTTTCTCATATTAAACTGATCATTTAATGTGGGGAAGTGCCAAGGGAGAAAAAGCTAGAATATTGGTTAAGTTAGCAGACCGGCCACAGTAGGGATCCAAAGGAGGGAAAATAGGGATCCAAAGGGGGGGCCATCTGCAAAAGAGCCATGTGAAACAATGGGCCAAAAAGACCCTAAGGTTCAGCCCATTAAGACTTCCAAAATGCTAAGGTTCCAAAATTCAAAGGTTGTGTCCAAAGGTCAACCCTAGGGAAAATTGGATGCTTAGTGTGTGCCCAAAAAGTCTTTCTACATCCCTACATGGGAGGGGGCGAGCCCCAAAGCTAGGGGATGAGAGAGAAAGCCACACACACACACACAAGCTCCCTTTACACAAAGGGAATGAGGGACACATGTCAGCTCCCTAGGCCAGATGCCCACAAGGTGTGCCCAATTCCTATTGGAAGACCCTTGAAGTGGACCAATGAGAATTAAGCTAGAGTAAATCTAGTTTAATTAATTTAAAAACATTTAATAAAAGAAACCAATGAGAATTAAGTCTCCTAGAAGACTATTGGGCAGTCTCCCAAGGGGTCCAATGAGCATTCAGGAGCCCCATGGCTTGCCTGATTCCTATTGGCCAGGAGGCAAAGGGGTCCAATGAGAGTTTAGTTTAATTATTTAATTACCTAAAGCTCTCACAAAAGGGGAAAGGGGGACACATGTCTAAAGGCTATCACTTATGCTGCTTAATTCCTATTGGCTTGACCTGGGGAGGTCCAATGAGGCAAAGGCCAGACTTATTTAGCAGCTAGGGCTCGCCCAAGAGAGAGGGGGGGCTGATTTTTGCTTGGCATTGACACACACACTCTCACACTTGACCATGTGTGAAGGGAAAATACTCTATCTCCTCCCAAGCTTTAATGGAGAGCTCATCACCTACTCCAAGCTTGTGAGATAGAAGCCTACATCAACACTCTCTTGGCATGTGGATGCAAATCCAACCAAGAGCCAAGCTTCAATGCATGCTCATCTTCTCTACCAAGCTAATTACTAAGCTAAGCTATGCTAATATGAGTGATTATGTGAGGAGATGTACTTCTTTCTCGTAAGATACTTCTTTTTCTTCTCAATCTACTCTCATACCCTGCTAGCTCTCACCATCTTCGAAGGTGTGTGAGGTCTTGGGTCTGAGAACGGGGATAATTCAAGTTGTGTTTGATTAAGTGTTTTGCTTGGTGTATGAAGCTTCCATCTTCATTGCACTAGCTAGTCTTGAAGGAACACAAAGAATTGTATTGTACAATGTCTCTCTTGATGGGAGAAACCATAATACAAAGCCTTTTGGAGGGGGGACCGGCTCCATGCAAATCCGGTCCTCAACTGTTGTCAATAGTTTAATTTCTCTCTCTTTTGAAAGTATTGTCGATGCTATCTAACTAGGTGTTATGCTTTTTGTTGCTCTCTCCACCCAAGCACTCTTGTAATTCTCATTAGGAATCTATTCTAATGAAATGCCCACTATGTTCATGCTAATTTCCGCTACACATAAGATCTTAGGCCATTAAATGTTACAGATATCATGAAGTTTGATGTAAGTTCTTTTATTACTTCATTTATAAAATGAGTTCCATTGTCACTCACAAGTTCAAAGGGGCTTCCAAAACGTGTGATAATGTTCTCAAAGAGGAACTTAGCTGTTGTTTTTGCATCCGCCTTCCGTGTTGCTTTTGCTTCAGCCCATTTGGTTACATAGTCGGTAGCCACAATGATATATCGTGATTGCGTGTTACGTGCAGCCGGAATAATCGGTCCTACAAAGTCTAAGCCCCACTTTTCAAATGGTTGGGTTACCTTGATGGGATGTAGAGGCATCCTATCACTTCTTTGTGGCTTCTTGAAGCGTTGGCATTCATCACATCCCTTTGCAAAAAGTGATGCATCCTTAAACAAAGTGGGCCACCAATAGCCTGACTGTAAGATCTTTCGGGCAGTCAAGTCTCCTGAAAAGTGACCACCAGCTACGCCCATGTGTGCCTCTTGTAGAATATATAAATACTCATCCTTGCGGGCACAGCGTCTAAGAACATCATCTTTTCCTCTCTTATAAAGAGTTCCAGCCAGTAAGCAATAGGGTTCGCATTCCTTGATTAATTTTCGAGCTATATCTTTTTGCAGTTCTTTGGGTGGAAAACCATTAACTAAGAAGTTAACAATCTTTTCACTCCATTCAGGCATTGTCTCAACAATGAACAAAGGAGTATCAGGCAATTCATCATCAACCTCCGTAGGAGCTTCACCATTAGGGATACGAGATAATTGATCCGCCATGACATGTTTCCTCCCAGGCCTCACAACAACGGTGCAGTCAAACTCAAGAAGAATTAACAACCATCCTGTAATTCGACCTGTGGAACACGGCTTGTTTACCAAATATAGCAATGCTTGATGATCAACATAAAACGCTAACTTGCTAGCAAGAAGGTAATAGAGAAATTTGTTTACTGCATAACTCATAGCTAGACCTTCGCGCTCTGTAGTAGTGTAGTTCATCTCGGCATCATTTAATTGGCGACTTGCAAAGCTAATAGGGTAGTCCAATTTATGTTCTCCTGGTTGAGTTAGAACACACCCAATAGCAAAATTTGATGCATCAATATGCACATGAAAAGGTACATTCCAATCAGGTATTCGCAAGATTGGAGCACTTGTTAGGGCCTTCTTTAATAACTCATAAGATTGATGACATTCTTCCGTCCAGTGAAACTCGATAAGAAGCTTGTACAATGGACATGCTATCTCGGCAAAGTTTAAAATAAACCTTCGATAATAACCAACATGGCCCATAAATCTTTGAACTCCTTTATAGTTAGTAGGTGGTGGCAAATCGGCAATGGCTTTAATCTTACTCTCATCTGTGGATATCCCGTTCTTGGACACTATATGCCCTAGAATGACTCCATGCTTAACCCAAAATTGGCATTTGAAAGGGTTCAATGAGATGCGATAAAATCTGCACCTTTCAAATATTTTTCGTAGATATAATAAATGCTTCTCCCAAGAAGAATAAACACAAAGGTCGTCTAGGAAAGCTTCACAAAGCTCCCTTAGAAATTCTTTAAACGCAGTGTTTATTAATCGTTGGAATGTAGCAGGGGCATTCGTTAAGCCAAAATCCATAACACGAAATGCAAACACTCCAAACTCTGTGATAAAAGAAGTTTTAGCTTGGTCCTCTAATGCAATTGTGATTTGATTGTAACCACAGTACCCATCTAAAAATCTATAAGCTTCCTTGCCCGCAACTCTTTCAAGCACATGTTCTGAATATGGCAAGGGATAATGATCTCTCCTAGTGGCTGCATTAACTTTCTTCAGGTCCACACACACTCTTAGTTTCCCATTCTTTTTTGGCACAATGACTATTGGTTAAACCCATTCTGAGTGCTCAATAGGGTATATGAATCCACATTGGATAAGTTTTTCAATCTCCTCTTGTACAATTTTGGCGTACTTAGGATTCATTGGATAGGGTCGTTGCTGGACGGGTTTAGCAGTGTTGATCATGGGAATTGTATGTTGCACCACAAAAGGTGGAACGCCCTTCATGTCATGATATGTCCAAGCAAAGATATCCTTGTATTCCTTGAGTAGCTCCTTAAGTACAGCCTCTTCAGTTTCGGTAAGGTCTTGAGCAATAAAGACTGGTTTAGACTCCTCACCTAGTTCTGCTAATTCTATCTCTTTAACTACCGCTGGACCATCATAGACTCCACTGCTTCCATTGGTAGGTATTCGTTGGGCTTTGGCATACACAACCTTTCGCTCCCCTGTGGTATAAGATTTAAAATGTTCAGGAGCTGTATGTAAGTCAGCAGGCTCTTGTCTTGACAGAGACCTTTCTTTTAGTTTTGCCTCCTTTTGTTGTTGTGCTAACTCTCGGTTTTGACGTCTTCTTATAGTTCGACTCAATTTTGGCTCTGTAACCTCCAATTGAGCGAGGTCAATGGGTCGCGGGCTGCACCACATGACACTCTGGAGATGTTCACCCCAATTGTCTACTAGCTTTCAATGAGCATCACATGCCCCTAGATAGCTAAGCCATTCTGCAGTAGATCTTTCCTTGTTTATCCTAGCTCTCAGATTTGCTCGATATCGTCGTCTCTTATATGACCTTTGTTTCTTGTTAAGGTTTTGATTTTGGTAAATGTTTGAACTCGACTCGCCTGATAGGTCTTCGCTTGTATCTTCTTCACTCTCATATAAATTACCATAGATGGTCGTACTAGGCCTTGAGTGTTCAGTTTCTATACTTGGTTCACTCGATGTTTCTTCAGGTTATGAATCCATTTCTCCCTGAGATTCTGTTTCTGATGTGTATTGGCCTGAAGCCTTTGAGGAATCATCGGTTTCACTCTCAGGTAGGTGTGCCTCTTTCTTATCATAGGATGTTACAAGCGCTACACCTAACATGTTTACTGGTGCAATGTGTGGTATCTCTTTCCCATCTGGTGTTACCCAGGTTGTTCCTCTAGCTCCCCATGTATCTATAGTTGCCGCTAGGTGTACCCAATCAACATTGTCTGACTCAGCCATTCCGGGTAGGATATCCATATAAGGAGAGTTCTCCCCAATATCCGTGTCTTCGTTACACGTGTAACAATACTGTAATGGAGCTGAGTGAATTGTTGTGTCTGATCGATTATCAATGATGAATTTATTTCCTAGAGGATGCGTTCGACCACTTAAAAGATCAACTCGAATGACAGAGTCTTGGAACTGTAAGTAGACGTGGTTTTTGGACCAGTCATGCACCATTTTTGCTTCCCTCATGAATGGACGCCCTAAGATCATCTCAAATGACATAGGATGCTTGAAAAAATCCATAACAATGAAAGTCTGCCTTACCTTGTGTCCCAAGACCTTGATTCTGAGATCCTTTAGCATTCCAATACGCGTAACAATAGATCCATTAGCCATTTTTACCACTACGCTTGTGGCTTCAAGGTGAGGTCGCCCCATAGACTCCCAACAACTCTTTGTCACCATGCTGACTCCCGCACCACCATCAAGGACCCCCTTTACAGTTATTCCTTTAGTAGTCATTGGTAGAGTAGCATTAGATTCATCACCTTCAAAGTATTGCCCCAACTTGTTAACGGGTACTTGAATTACGGATTCATGTCGCGCTAGGTCAGATGGTGGTGCTAAATGTTCCTCATCATTCATTACCGAGTCAAGTTTGTTCATATGTGCAAACTGTGGTAATCCGGCCTGTAATTCTCCATTGAGGAAGGCTCGAAGAGCTGAGACTAGCTCGGGGTCTTTATATAGTTTGGACATGATGGTGGTTCTAACTTCTGAAGACATGAAATCCATCAATTTGGCAGCATTTAATGGCATCTTGTGGGACGTAGGACCCTGACAAGAGAATGGTGACGATGGAATCTCCACTTCCTCAAGGGGGTCGGGCATTTCCTCACCAAACATTCTCTCTAGTAGGAAAGGTGTGTGTCCACTTTCAGATGTCCTACCCTCACTCTCTTCCCGAATGATACTGGGTATAGCTAACGGCCTGTAGTTCTTGTGAGGTTGAACTTGTGTGGGAAACACTGTGCTTAATATCTGGATATGTTTGGGTTCAGGTTCTAATGTTCGTTGAGTTTCTTCCACCAAACCCCTCAGTTGTTGGACTCGTTCAACTTCCACTGTTGGGTTTGGATAGGTTCCCATCTTTCTCTTGCAATCCTCATTGTTTGTCTCTCGTGGCTTATCTTGGGGGTTCGCAACTGGGTGGTTTAACTTTGAATACTCTTTTGGTGTTCGTCGTAATTCCCTCTCGTGATCCTCCTCACTGGCTTTTTCCTTTCTAGTAATAGTTTTGGTCTCCGTGGTCTCTATCGAATCTGAGTCATCCTCAGGGTCATTCATATACACGGGATCCTCTCTTGTCCCTATGTTAGTCTTTGAACTAGGTTTTGAGCTAGAAGCATTAAGGGATTTCTTTCTTCGTGTTTTCTTTTTTCTCGCTCGGCCAATGGACGCAGCATCTCTCTCTTCGAGGATGTAATTTTGCTTTTGGAGCATCGACCGTGTGAGTGCATTCACTGGTGCTATGTTCATAGTTGGTGGTGTCCCATCAACAATCTCTATTATGTTCAATGGTGTGATTTTCGGTGCGTTTGGATTGTTAGGACACTGTGCGATCAAATGATCTATGCCACAACAATTACAAGTGAGTATTGGCATTGCCAATGCACTCCCTTGACTTGTTTGCATTAGTGCGGCATTCTTTTGCATTCTAATGGGGCACTCAGCTACTCGATGTGGCCCACCACATTCGTAGCACTGAAGAGGTGGTCTCCTGGCAAAACTATTAATGTTTTGGCCTCTTGCTGCTAGCGCAGTAGCTTGATATACCGGTTTGATTTGTCCCCAATGGTCTTCCATATAGTACATGGGACACTCCTCAAGCATGTCGACTCCATAGGTGATACTAGAGTCTATGTCCTCTTCACAATCTACATAAGTACTAGATGACTCGCAACCTATTTGGTTCATAGGTGTAACTCTTGCATGAGGGGGTTGCGGTCCTAGCACTGGAGGTGGCAACGGTGTGGTTTGGACCACATTTTGGGTTCTAGGGACCATGTGCTGTAATGGCAACTGTTGCTCCATGGGTGGGGTAGGCATCAATGCAGCAACTCAAGGTGAGCCTGCCCAAGCTATAGGTGGTCTATTTTCCATGATGCGTTTAAGCATTAGGCAATCCTTCGCTTGATGGCCATACCTACCACACGCGTTACAAGTCCCGTTAAACTTTACTTTGAAAGTAGGGCATTCACTCGTAGTATGTGGGCCCAAGCAGATTGAGCACCATTGCTGCTCCCTTCTTGGATACATATGAGTGTTTTGTGGAGCACGATTACCCCTAAGGCTTTCTTGGATGGCCTTGGTGAGATCTGCCAAAGTCATCTCAGATATCGTTTGCTCTTTCATGATTGGCTTTATCTTCATTGGCTCATGCCCTGATGCTTGCGAGTTACTTGACTTCGGCTCGGCAGACACTCTTTCTCCTGCAATCATTAAATTATCCTCCAATTGGATTGCATTCATGGTGACTGCTTCCCAACTAGTGATACCTCTAATGACTAGGCCATTATAGATACTTTCATGTCGTAGTCCCCTAATGAATCTATCGAGCAATTGGTTGTTGTTGAATCGCTCGTTTGGATTGCATCGAGAATTCAAATTCTTTAGGCGACTAATGAAGTCTCTCACGGATTCACCTTCTTCTCGTTGGGCTTTCTGGAGCTGAGAGGCTACACCCCAAAGTACTCCCTCTCGTATGTATTCTTTTAAGAACAGTCTCCTAAGAGTAGAGTAGATCGTTTTTTCTTCTACTCTTAAGGTTCTATACCAATCTCCAACCTTTCCGCTTAGGGTCAAACTCAAACCCTTACACTTATGTAGCTCATTGTGCTCTTCCAAGGAATCGCACACATGTTCAAAGACTTCCATATGCTTTCTAGCATCTCCGTCTCCACTGAATTTCTGTGTGAGCTTAGCTACTTGAACTGCCTTGCTCCTAGGCTCTCTATCAGGTGCACTACGCATGTTTTCTGCAATAGAGCGACCGATAGTTTGAGGAAATGCTACCAAATCTCCTAGTTGAGCAGGTGTAATGGGTGTATGTGCTCCTGTAACCACATGTGAGATGGGAGTTGGCCTTGGCCTTGGCATACGCGCGGCTCTTGGGTCCCATATTTCGTATGGTGGTGTACCCGACGGTGGTCCAAAGTTTACAGGCGTGGCCCTAGGCATAGGGGGTGCATGATATGGAATGTTATTATTAAATGGCATGGCTCCACTTGTATAAGAGCTTGGATAATTCCATTGTGGATTGTAAGCTCTTGGAATAATCGGAGGTGTAGGAGCTACATGAGGCTGAGGTATGACAGGTGCACATGATTGATACATACATGTAGGTATAGTTGGGGGCACTGTGCTACTAGGCATCAGCGCAATGTTAACAAATGAAATCCATGGTGTATTTCTTGTCATGCTCACCACTGGGATATGCATGGTAGCCGTAGTGTCATTAAGAGAAAGATGAGCTGGATCTGGGAAGGTAAAGCTGCCACTTGTGGGCTCAGATTGTACTGAGGCTCCTGGCGAAACAACATATAGAGGATCAATGGGGCTCACTGAGGGAGTCTCCAGTTGTGATAGGGTTGGTTGGTTGGCCTTTCCCGTATCCAAGAATCTCATTAGGCCTGTTGAAGGCATGTTGATCCCTGTGTTGTGTCTTTCTAACTTGACAATCCTATGGAGGACATCACAGACTTTCTGTTGTTGCTCATCTATGCTAGTAGCACCCGATGTGGATTGTAGAACATCTAACCAACCCACATGATAGGTGTGTCCTGTGTACCGATCAGTTAAAGCTTCTGCTTGTAGGTCATACTCCCAATTTTCGTTTAGGAATATCCCATCTAGGCCTGGCGTGCTGGAGGTTTCCCTCGAAGTGGAAGCATTATTGCTCCCCATCGCTTGCCCCTCCGTGACTGCTACCTTGGGAGCACTCGGTTGCTCGGCTGGCATGATTGTTGTCATAGGATCCTTTGCTTTCAGGGCTTGACTTTGTTCTAGCCTTCGTAGGTTCTCAATTTCCCTCTCCCTTGTTGCTTGCATATAGCGTTTGATCTCTTGTACTTCAGCAAGACTCCTACCATCGGGTAGTAAAACCTCAGAGGGAGATAGTCCTAAAGGATCAGGAGGTGCAGTGGATGGAACATTCACATGCACACTCTCAAGAAGCATAGGTTCTATTTTAGGCATGAATGACGATTTTACTTCCCCATTCCTTCATTTATTTCATTAACCGCATGTTCGGAGCGAGTACCTCTACTCAGGGTCTCTTTTAAGCGGCTAAACACGCTGGACCCGGGCCGTGGGCCCATGGCATGCATGTCTTGACTTGAACTATCAGGGTTTGGTGTAGGATACCCCTCCATGACTTCGTAGTCAGAGGAAGAATCACTAGATGCGATTTGAGGATCTTGGGTCGCGCTACCTTGAGTCCTGGCCGAAGGTCCAGAACCTAGGGTGGAGGAATAATGGGTGCCCGCGTAAATGGAGGCACTACCAATATGCTCGTGCTCTAACACTCGTCCAGAGCGTAGGTTCATATGACTTGGATCCCCTAGAAGTGTCAGTGAGTGCCCGTGAAGGCTGCTCACCTAGTAATGTTGGGTGTTTTGCAACCCAAGTCTATTCTTATTTATTTATTTTTTGATTTTTTGGTCCTTTTTTTTCTGACCCAGCTATAGAATAGAAAGTATGATAGCTCAAAACGAGCGTCTCGGTCAGAGGGACGTGCCGTGCTTTACAGCCCTCCGTTTGGTCACTTTATGCCCTCGGAATCCCTAAAACCGTCAATTTCTAGTAGGGAACTAGGCCCAAATTAGAAATTCTAAGGGTGCAAGTGGGAAGAGAAGGGAGGAGAGTGGAGGATTTGCCCCACATGCTCTCATTCCCTCTTGAGGGGGTAGGGTATATATATAAGAGTGAGTCTAGTATATATCATAAGACTGAGGCCTGGGCCTGGGCTTGGGCTTGGGCTTGGGCTTGGGGAAATGATCCCGATCCCGATCAAAATTTTAGTGTAGCTCCCCAGTCACTCACGCTTAAATATTTTCGGTTTAGGTGACCCTTTCTTGGCCACACACACTGTCAACACATACCTAACCTCTCTGTCAACAGCTCACAGCTTACTACCTTATCTACTTACTAACAGTGCTGCTAACCACTAACTAATCTGTTAACCACTCTGCTAACTGCTTACTGACAGTGGGCTAACTGTCCACCTACTTCCTCTCTCACTACCTTATTGTGCAAAGACTGTGTGCAGACAAACCTTGACAGAAAACTGTGTACAGATAGTGTGCAAACAGAAATTGCTAACTGCCTTCCTACTTATTCATTCACTGCGAACAAGCTAACGACTACTAACCGTGCAAAGACTGTGTGCAAACAGAAAACACAACATTATGCAGAAATCACAGAACTTGCAGACAATACAGAAATTAACAACTTGCAGAAAAATAACTCATTCCTCTTCCTCTTCCTTTTCTTTCCTACTACAAACAACTCATAGGAGAAGCACAAGGTGCCTCCTGGGCTTAGTGCAGGGCGATTCCCCGACAGCGGCGCCAAAAATGTGCGCTCCTTGCCGCACTGTCGAAGCAAGGGCCTTGCCTAACACTGTGTGCGAGCCATAGACGGCTCCAAGCACACAACTAGCTTAGCTAGTAAGCTCAAAAGAGGGCAATGGTGTGTCACTCACCGCTCTATGCTCCTGCCGTGGAGGATTCCTCGCCGCAAAGAAGAAGGAGACGCCGCTACGTCGCGCTCAACTGCTTCACCGCCGTCATGCCGCCGCAATGCTTGATCGCACTCTCTCTCTCTCTCTCTCTCTCTCTCTCTCTCTCTCTCTCTCTCTCTCTCTCTCTCTCTCCCTCTCTCTCTCTCTCACACACACACACACACAAGGAGGTGAAGAAGAAGAAGATAGAGATGGAGATGGAGCAAGAGCACTCTTCTATTGCACAAATGAGAGAATGAGTGAATTTTAGGTTTAGTTGGCTTTTATATGAGCTCACCCCATTCACACTTCGGCGCCCATGCTTAGCCAACTAATCCCTTGAATGTCCCAGTTAGAGTGCGCCTCTCATCGGCGAACACTCTTACCGTTTTCCTATTGGTCCGACAAGCCCGGTACCTAACTCTACCAAATACATAATACACGTCCATCGTAGGTGATGGGGTGTCCGTGAGCCATGACGGTTAACACCTCACCTTGAAGCCACAAGCGTAGTGGTAAAAATGGCTAATGGATCTATTGTTACGCCTATTGGAATGCTAAAGGATCTCAGAATCAAGGTCTTGGGACACAAGGTAAGGCAGACTTTCATTGTTATGGATTTTTCCAAGCATTCTATGTCATTTGAGATGATCTTAGGGCGTCCATTCATGAGGGAAGCAAAAATGGTGCATGACTGGTCCAAAAACCACGTCTACTTACAGTTCCAAGACTCTGTCATTTGAGTTGATCTTTTAAGTGGTCAAACGCATCCTCTAGGAAATAAATTCATCATTGATAATCGATCAGACACAACAATTCACTCAGCTCAATTACAGTATTGTTACACATGTAACGAAGACACGGATATTGGGGAGAACTCTCCTTATATGGATATCCTACCCGGAATGGCTGAGTCAGACAATGTCGATTGGGTGCACCTAGCGGAAACTATAGATACATGGCGAGCTAGAGGAACAACTTGAGTAACACCAGATGGGGAAGAGATACCACACATTGCACCAGTAAACATGTTAGGTGTAGCGCATGTAACATCTGATGATAAGAAAGAGGCACACCAACCTGAGAGTGAAACTGATGATTCCTCAAAGGCTTCAGGCCAATACACATCGGAAACGGACTCTCAGGAAGAAATGGATTCAGAACCTGAGGAAACATGGAGTGAACCAAGTATAGAAAATCAATACTCAAGGCCTAGTACGACCGTCTATGGTAATTTATATGAGAGTGAAGAAGATACAAGCGAAGACCTATCAGGCGAGTCGAGATCAAACATTTACCAAAATCAAAACCTTAACAAGAAACAAAGGTCATATAAGAGACGACGATATCGAGCAAATGTGAGAGCTAGGATAAACAAGGAAAGATCTACTGCAGAATGGCTTAGCTATCTAGGGGCATGTGATGCTCATCGAAAGCTAGTAGACAATTGGGGTGAACATCTCCAGAGTGTCATGTGGTGCAGCCCGCGACCCATTGACCTCGCTCAATTGGAGGTTACAGAGCCAAAATTGAGTCGAACTATAAGAAGACGTCAAAACCGAGAGTTAGCTCAACAACAAAATGAGGCAAAACTAAAAGAAAGTTCTCCGTCAGAACAAGATCCTATTGACTTACATACGGCTCCTGAACATTTTAAATCTTATACCACGGGGGAGAGAAAGGTTGTGTATGCCAAAGCCCAACGAATACCTACCAATGGAAGTAGTGGAGTCTATGATGGTCCAGTGGTAGTTAAAGAGATAGAATTAGCAGAACCAGGTGAGGAGTCTAAACCAGTCTTTATTGCTCAAGACCTTACCGAAACTGAAGAGGCTGTACTTAAGGAGCTCCTCAAGGAATACAAGGATATCTTTGCTTGGACATATCATGACATGAAGGGCGTTCCATCTTCTGTGGTGCAACATACAATTCCCATGATCAACACTGCTAAACCCGTCCAGCAACGACCCTATCCAATGAATCCTAAGTACGCCAAAATTTTACAAGAGGAGATTGAAAAACTTATCCAATGTGGATTCATATACCCTATTGAGCACTCAGAATGGGTTTCTCCAATAGTCATTGTGCCAAAAAAGAATGGGAAACTAAGAGTGTGCATGGACCTCAAGAAAGTTAATGCAGCCACTAGGAGAGATCATTATCCTTTGCCATATTCAGAACATGTGCTTGAGAGAGTTGTGGGCAAGGAAGCTTATAGTTTTTCAGATGGGTACTCTGGTTACAATCAAATCACAATTGCATTAGAGGACCAAGCTAAAACTGCTTTTATCACAGAGTTTGGAGTGTTTGCATTTCGTGTTATGGCTTTTGGCTTAACAAATGCCCCTGCTACATTCCAACAATTAATCAACACTGCGTTTAAAGAATTTCTAAGGGAGTTTTGTGAAGCTTTTATAGACGACCTTTGTGTTTATTCTTCTTGGGAGAAGCATTTGTTATATCTATGAAAAATATTTGAAAGGTGCATATTTTATCGCATCTCATTGAACCCTTTCAAATGCCAATTTTGGGTTAAGCATGGAGTCATTCTAGGGCATATAGTGTCCAAGAACGGGATATCCACAGATGAGAGTAAGATTAAAGCCATTGCCGATTTGCCACCACCTACTAACTATAAAGGAGTTCAAAGATTTATGGGCCATGTTGGTTATTATCGAAGGTTTATTTTAAACTTTGCCGAGATAGCGCGTCCATTGTACAAGCTTCTCATCGAGTTTCACTGGACGGAAGAATGTCATCAATCTTATGAGTTATTAAAGAAGTCCCTAACAAGTGCTCCAATCCTGTGAACACCTGATTGGAATGTACCTTTTCATGTGCATATTGATGCATCAAATTTTGCTATTGGGTGTGTTCTAACTCAACCAGGAGAACATAAATTGGACAACCCTATTAGCTTTACAAGTCGCCAATTAAATGATGCCGAGATGAACTACACTACTACAGAGCGCGAAGGTCTAGCTATCATTTACGCAGTAAAGAAATTTCGCTATTACCTTCTTGCTACCAAGTTTGTGTTTTATGTTGATCATCAAGCATTGCTATATTTGGTAAACAAGCCGTGTTCCACAGGTCGAATTACACGATGGTTGTTAATTCTTCTTGAGTTTGACTTCACCATTGTTGTGAGGCCTGGGAGAAAACATGTCATGGCGGATCATTTATCTCGTATCCCTAATGGCGAAGCTCCTACGGGGGTTGATGATGAATTGCCTGATACTCCTTTGTTCATTGTTGAGACAATGCCTGAATGGAGTGAAAAGATTGTTAACTTCTTAGTTAATGGTTTTCCACCCAAAGAGCTGCGAAAAGATATAGCTCGAAAATTAATCAAGGAATGCGAACCCTATTGCTTACTGGCTGGAACTCTCTATAAGAGAGAAAAAGATGATGTTCTTAGACGTTGTGCCCGCGAGGATGAGTATTTATATATTCTACAAGAGGCACACATGGGCGTAGCTGGTGGTCACTTTTCAGGAAAGTTGACTGCCCAAAAGATCTTACAGTTAGGCTATTGGTGGCCCACTCTGTTTAAGGATGCATCACTTTTTGCAAAGAGATGTGATGAATGCCAACGCTTCAAGAAGCCACAAAGAGGGGATACGATGCCTCTACATCCCATCAAGGTAACCCAACCATTTGAAAAGTGGGGCTTAGACTTTGTAGGACCGATTAGTCCGGCTGCACGTAACACACAATCAGGATATATCATTGTGGCTACCAACTATGTAACCAAATGGGCTGAAGCAAAAGCAACACGAAAGGCGGATGCAAAAACAACAGCTAAGTTCCTCTTTGAGAACATTATCACACGTTTTGGATGCCCCTTTGAACTTGTGAGTGACAATGGAACTCATTTTATAAATGAAGTAATAAAAGAACTCACATCAAACTTCATGATATCTCACCACAAGTCTACACCCTATTATCCCCAAGCAAATGGCTAAGCTGAGAGAACCAACAAAACGCTCATCTCCATTTTGACAAAGACAGTCGAGGCTCATCGCACTGATTGGTACCTAAAGCTTACATCAGCTTTATGGGCTTATCGTATTGTGTATAAAGTTGCTATTAATTGCACACCGTTTAAAATGGTGTATGGCCAAGAAGTAGTTATGCCATGGGAGTTTGTCATTCCTAGTCTTCGAGTAGCTTCTCAAGAAGGTTGGGATGGTAACCCCTTAGTTGAGCGATTATATATCCTGGAAAGGCTAGATGAAGAGATGCAATTAGCTGTGCGAAATGCTCTAGTGGAGAAGGATAGGAGAAAGAAGTGGTTTGATAGCCATTTAAAGGATAAAGACATCAAGGTTGGTGATAAAGTTCTTATGTACGGGGTACGTAATGAAAAGAAGAAATTGAAATACGCTGGTAAGGGACCATATCAAGTGTGTGAAATTACCCCGCAAGGTACCATTCGTGTGGAGACTCTAGATGGAGTTGAAACCATTGGATTCCTTAATGGGAGTAAATTCAAAAGATATTATGATCCTCTAAGCTAGGAAGAGTTGCAAGCCATCCATCAAAAGAAGGCTGCCAAGGAATAAGAAGAGCTTTAAAAAATCCAAGCAAGAGTTGAGGCTCGAGAACGACAACAACGTCTTAGACTCCAACGAGAGGCTAATCTGGGAATCACGCAAGCATTTTTCGAGGACACAGATGACGACTCATTAGAATCTGAGCCACCCCTACGATACCCAATTGAGCTAAGTAGCCCCTATGGGAAAGTACTATACATTGCCTTATTAGATACGGGAGCTAAACACAATTTGTTGTCCTATGGAGTTTGGTGTCAATTAGGGAAACCGACCCTATCCCCGAGTACGATGCAAGTCAAGGGCATTAATAAAAAGAAAACTGCCATTCTTGGAGTCCTTCAGACCCCTATTGTCTATGATAATGGAAGCATAGTGCAGAGGTTTCTAGTCATGCCCGCGGGAGCTATGGAAGGCAACGTAAACCTGGGATGCACGTGGATGTTGGCAACCAAATGCACTATTGATTGGGATAATTGTAGTGTCACGACGCGACCACCGACTCTTACCCCTATCATTCAAGCAAAGTCACCTACGTTGCAAACTCTAGCAAAGTTGAAGGATAGCCAACATTCACAAGCCAAGGTGGTTAACTCGTGTTTGCCGGCTACCCATGAACCTAGCACTTCAACACTTGTAGTTGCAGCAAGCAGTAATATTGCATGTACTTAACCTACATGACCTAAGAGTACATATCAATGGGTCCCCAAGGCCTTACTTCCAACTACCTCAACCCTCCCATCCATTCCAAGAAAAAATTCCCTTGGAAAACCAAGAGCGCGCTATAGGAGAGTCAAGACCAAATCACAATGGATTCCAAAACAACTATTAGAAGCCCAAGGCTACTATGATGGAAATGAGCAAATTTGGGTACCTAAACGTAAAATGTGTCCTTCCCTATCGATAACAAACCCATATGAGTCAAACAGTGTAACGCTAAAGCCAATGGCAGACCGTGGGAAGGGAAAGATCACAGAATGCTACACACCTAGTCCAGAGCTAGTTTGGGCTCCAAGGCAAAACCAATTTATTCCACCTAGCTCAGGAAGGGGGGAGTTCCATGAAGCTTCTAGCTCCTCATGTAATACATCCATAGTGGTAAAAGCTTCTACACAACCTCCACCTACAATAGTGGACCTCCATGAAGCTACAAAGGAATCCACACCTTCCACTGTTCAAGAATCACCTGATGAACCACTTCAAGTTCGATCCTGGAAGTGTACCTTACCACCCTTGCAAATCGACAAGGCACCTAAGGTAATAGAAAACTACTGGCAAAAATCTTCACCTATAACAACTTGGAACAACTGGTTTCAAAGGGTGACGACATCATTTCAAACGGTATGATCTACCCAAGGAAGGGGGGTGTGTTTGTGGACATCCATTATTCACTTGCTTCCCTCTCAACCTTTCTCCCTAACCTCTTAATCTCCAATCTTAGGGAATGTATATATAAAGCCTTATACTCACAAAACAAGATAAAAAAGTAAAAGAGCAAGAGCCATAACACAAAATCATAAAAGCAAATTATGCACAAGAACACGACCCTTGTAATATTTCCACTCTAACCATCATCTATTTGTGTGTACAGATATGGCTAGTACGCTAGAGTCATCCACTCCTGCCTTGGGTGAGAGGTACCCTCGTTACTTTTCACAAATATTTCACATGGTCTTTCCAGTGCTTGCATGTGAATGGTATTTGATAGGTACGCTAGCATGTGAGAGGAATTTTAAGGAGTTAGAATGGCTGATACGTCTCTTGACCACGTCTGATCCATACTTAGTAGAGAGCGTTTCTCCCATTGCACAAGCCTACCCTTTTGAGCAAGATGACTATAGGCGTCTAGTGACCTTCTTAGTAAACATGGGCACCTATGATAAAGAAGAAAATTTACAGGACTACACGGATGGCACATATGGTCTCATGGATGATGACTTTGTTTATCTCGACGACGAGGATAGGGGTTTTGCCTTAGGGTTTCCCCCCAACCTCTACAATATCCTATTCCCTTGAATCTCTAGGGGGAGTGCAAATAATTAGGTTAGGGTTCCTTATGTTTTTTGTTGTGTTCAATAAGTGTTGGTACCTTTTCCCACTAATGTGCCTCCTGGAGGTATTCCTTTTGTTTCCTATTGTGTACAGGAGCGTGTTGCTATTGATAGGATTTGGACCTTCATGGAATCTTTATCTCCACTCACTCTTCAAATCAAGCGCGACCATCGACACAAACAGGTGTTTCTTGTCCATTAGCATTGCCCCTTATCTTTTTTGCATCTATGATTGTCTGCTTTAATTGTGATTGGTAGCCTAATATTCACCGCATTTGCTTAGTATCAAACATTTAATTCAATGTAATTTTTTGTCATAATCACTTGTCTAGGTTTAAAAATCAAGCAGTCCGACTAAGCTAGTTTGACCAAGTTAGGTGTTAGAGATCTTCTCTTAATATCATGGGGAATGCCTTCCTAATAATCAATGGTTACTTAGGTTCTTAATCCGATTTAGGTAGCATTGTGTGAAATGTACTAGGGCTTTCTAGTGGGCTTGACCCTATTGACCTTTAGCTTAAGTATTATAAAGGGAGTTTACTAGTGTGATGAGCCTGGGGAGGTGTATCAGTGTTATATGACCCCCCAAAGTTACAAAATTAAAATGCTGAAAATGAACAAAGAAAAAATCAAAGTGCCACACTGTAAAATCTTAAGCTGGAAGAGAAATCTCAGCTTGATTTGGTACTTCACTCACATGTATTGCCTATGGTACTAGAGCCCTAGAGGTTCCCAGTGTGGGCGCTTTTCCTTGAAAAGCAAAAAACCCAAGGCATACAAAATAAGCACACACATCAAATTGAATCACTGTGAAAAGACTTTGGGTGGTCAAAATGAAAGTAATCAGTCAGGCGATGATTTCATTAGAAATTCCTTTTATTGTAGCTTAACTACAAGGTCCTCTAGGTATAGCGTCTAGTCAGTCCTCGAGCATGAAATACTTGGCTCTCGCGATTAAACAACTTAATTAACCAGAGAAAATTAAGAAGCTTACCCATGGTATTAATGGTCGATCTCTAGTGCCTTTCGACTGTTAAATTAGCGACCCCAGACTTGTTTAATTTTTTACCTTTACATCTGTTTATGCATTTGATTACATTGCAATTTAATGCTTATTGCTGACAAATTGTTTAAAATTCTATTACCAATCAATTGTCTGCCTAAAATTGCATATGCTTTTTAATCGCTTATGAGAATGAAATTACTGTGCAATGTTGTTTGATTTTGCAGTGACTAATGAAGGCTAAGGACATTCATCTCAAATGCTCTTCCACCTCGACCTACGAGCTTCAACTCAATGGCTTCCGAGGACGAAATCTACATCAGGAAGGGGGGCATGTTAACCCTCACGGCTCACGGACACCCTATCACCTACGAGAGGGACGTTGTAACCTACGGTGGACATTGTATTATTTATTTGGTAGAGTCAGGTACCGGGCTTGCCGGTCCAATAGGAAGAGAGTAAGAGTGATCGCCGATGAGAGGCGCACTCTAACTGGGACATTCAAGGGATTAGTTGGCTAAGCATGGGCGCCCAAGTGTGAATGGGGTGAGCTCATATAAAAACCAACTAAACCTAAAATTCACTTATTCTCTCATTTGTGCAATAGAAGAGTGCTCTTGCTCCATCTCCATCTCCATCTTCTTCTTCATCACCTCCTTGTGTGTGTGTGTGTGTGTGTGTGTGTGTGTGTGTGTGTGTGTGTGTGTGTGTGAGAGAGAGAGAGAGAGAGAGAGAGTGCGATCGAGCATTGCGGCGGCACGACGGCGGTGAAGCGGTTGAGCGCGACGTAACGGCCTCTCCTTGTTCTTCACGGCGAGGAATCCTCCATGGCAGGAGCATAGAGCGGTGAGTGACACACCATTGCCCTCTTTTGAGTTTACTAGTTAAGCTAGTTGTGTGCTTGGAGCCGTCTGTGGCTCGCACACAGCGTTAGGCAAGGCCCTTGCTTCGACAGTGCGGCAAGGAGCGCACATTGACCCATAGCCGACAGAGTTCGTGATGGTCCAGCCACCGACTACCACATCATCAAAGGATTTTTCCCATGTAGGGTTTGAAGCAAAAGTACTTGATATAAAAAGGAGTGGTGGGAGCTATTTCATGAAAGTAACATGGAGGAAGGGAAACAAAATCCTATGATGTGACTGCGAGCAACAAAGAAGGATTATTAGGAGTAGATTTCACAAGGAGAAGACAAAGAGATAGAGAAAGTTTTTGGGACGATAAAGAGAGGTATTTGTAAGCAAGAAGAGAGGAATTTTTTTCTTGATGAGCAGCAAAAAAGAAAAGTTCTTCACGGATGTAGAGAACAATCTTTAGGAGGAGGATTTTGGAGAGCTTGAGAAGGGGAGAAGGCAATTTTCTCGATTTTCCTCTCGCTCTCTCTCATGACATATGTAAGCTTGGCTGTGTTGTTCAAGAATATAATAGAGCAAGGGATGATAGGGGATGAAGTGTAAGCATTAAAGCAAAGGGTCAGAGCAAGGGCGAGAGAAGAAGGTTATTCCTTCATTGGTTATGAAGTAGAAAATAAAAAACAGTCGCAGTTAAAATTTGTATTTGATTTCATAATTCATTAGCAATACATATCTTGGTTCCAAAGCATCAGTTCAACATAGTTTTTTTGTGTTGTAAGTGTTCTCTCATTCTTTTTTTCCATAGCAAGTAGCCCGATGCTGACTCGGCTCACCTCTCCGAACACAAAATCCTTAACATCTTTGGTGAACCCGATGTGAAGCTAGCCAGGGCAAGAAGATTGTGCCTAAGAAGATGGCTATGCCGCAAGAACAGATGGTGCATCAATTTGCTGCTTTCATGCAACAACAGGAGATTACTCAATATCACATATGTTGGGAAGGAAGAATTTTTAAGTAAAGCAGTCTATAGTAGACAAAATAAGTGGATTTGAAGAGGAGGATGTTATAATTTCTTTTAAATTATCGAAGTCTATTATGGCAAAAAAGGAGTTTGATGAGCCAGAAAGTTGGAAGCACGAGATGATGCAATAGTTACCTAACATTCAATTTTTGACAAGCAAAGAATCTTCAGTGGCTATGATCTAGCAAGATGGCTTGACTACTATGAAGAGGAATTGGATTTGCATTGAGTATCAAAGGTAAATTACATTCTTTATCAAATGTTGAGATCCGAGTATGTAGGATGATGAACTGGATTGACTGTGTGAGTAAGCATGTTTACTCTAGCACAAAGAAAAATAATCTCTATTCATAATACGTATCCATCTTCAAGTGTGATTATATACTCCAACACAATGATAGACAACTTAAAATCCTTATCTTCTCCTCTTTAAGTGCGAGAGAACTCGAACACAAAAAGAGCAAGCTTGTTAGTATATTAAATTATTAAAATAATATTAAACTTAAAAACTAAAAAACAAAAGACAAATTCTACTACAACTTATAATTAATTAATTAAATTTTGTAATTAATTAATTACAAAATTTAAATATACAATTAACAACTATATTTAAAATCTAACCTAAAATTTTATTTTTTTTAATAATATTTTATTTCTTAAAACTTTTAATTGAGAGAGAGAGAGAGAGAGAGAGAGAGAGAGAGAGAGAGAGAGAGAGAGAGAGAGAGAGAGAGAGAGAGAGAGAGAGAATTACTTTTCCAAAGTACAATGATATTTGTTTGTTTGAAATGGTGTTGGCCAACAACATCTTTTATAACAAAAAACATTCGATCAAAGATTTTCTTCTATCAAAAAAAACTTCGATTGAAGTGCAAAGAAATAATTTAGTGGGCCGATTTCAATGACGTGTTCTTGTATTATACTCCCATTTTATTATGTCAAACATATTATATGCCCATTCAACATGTATAATACATTTAACATATTACGCATAATGCAACTTAGGAATGACTCACCTACTCATAATTTTGTGAAAAAACTAAGTTGTCATACCTCCTTGTGTGATGCACACTGGAGTCCACCATGTAGATATTATTGTCATTTCATCTAGACACGTTCCCAAACCACTTGCACTCAAAGATGTAGGTATGAAATCTTCTAAAATGACCTTTAGTATCTTTTCAATAGTTCCACGGTACTTGGCCTCATCACTATCTGTGTCAAAGTTGCCCATGATTCCACAATCCATGGTGGTTTGATGCTCGTCAATGTGGCGTGTAGAAAAGTATCGACCCTTTGACCACATAGCGTTAAAGAAAAGACATTATAGAGTAGAAAAAAGTATACAACTATAACAAAGATAAAATCAAGTAAGAACTAGAATACGGTTTAGGCATATGAGTACTCTATCTTTGGCATGCAACCTCCTGCATATTCCCATTCTTTGTTGGTGATGTCCTCTCCATGTGCCTTTGCTTCGATCATTGTCTCATGGATCCACTTGAGATTAATGAGATTTGGAAAATATGCAAGTTGTCAAAGAACCGGGAGTGCTCACTTGCCTCCATGAGCCTACTTCCATGCCTTCCTCTCTTGAAAATGTGTTGCCTTTGCCATTGTCCACAAGTCCACCCACTTGGTCATAACCTTTGCATTGAGGATGCAAAAATTGTTTACCACTTGGCGTAGATCCATGTCCATATTAATTAATTTTTCCTTTCCACTTGAAAAGTGTGAATTCATCCTTGCATCCTCCTCATCTGACCACATGAAGGCATAGAGGGATCAATAGATGTCAATACTTTGAGATATATACAAATGCCTCTTGCACAATCCATCCTTCGGCCATGTATCCCTCTAGCTTGGACCATAATCGCACAAAGTCTTTGAGATTTTTTAAAAACCTCTAGAAAGAACATCCACCATTGTGCATGCACTACTCTACATCTGGCTATCTCCTCAACCACATGAACCAGGAGGTGGACTTGACTAATAAGAACGAATCAAGGAATGCATCCTCAATGGCACACACTATTTCCTCGGCAAGCATTGAGTAGCAGTAGGGATGGCATATCTATTTTTATTTCTTTGGAGCTTACAAATATACAAATAACACACAAAAGTACTCTAGGTTCATTTTGAGGATTTAATGTATATAGAATACTTTAGTGGAATAGAGACATGATGTACCTTACTAACTGGTCGAGTTTGAAAAAAGCTTCCCTCACTTTCTTGTCCCCACACCCGTACATACTCATGGGAAAATTAAACTACAATGTCAAGAGATTAAGAGAAGATATTGCTTTAGTCATACACAAAATTCAAGATCTAAACTAAATGAGGGACAACATAAACATTGAAGAATTACCTGTAACATCTTGTGCCAATTGTGAGACTTTAGCCCATGCAATTGAATACTTCTACCTTTCTTTGCCTTTGTGAAATCTCCCTTTAGTTATCTCATGTATCATGTTGGTGTGCAAATAGAGGCAATGGAACCCTTCACTCGATCAAGCTCATGTATCATGTATCATGTTGGTGTGCAAATAGAGGCAATGGAACCCTTCACTCGATCAAGCTCATCTTTGGTTCAAATCCATGGGGCTTTAGGAATCACAATGTTTGCATTGGGGCCTCGATGTGGAGTTGTGGGAAACATTTTGTGGCCCTTAAATCCCCCCCCCCTCCCACCCAATGAGTCCCTTTTTCCCGTAAAGTGGTCACAAAGGGTGTGAGCAACATTCTTGAATATGTGAGTGGGATCCAAGAGGCATCAAATTTTAAATTCCTTTCAATATGAAGCCTTAAAAATATGGAGTACCTTGACATCCCTTTTGGTGGAGTAGATGGAGGTGGATCACTAATGTAGTGCTCTTCCCAAATTCTTTCTCAATCTTTCATTGTACACTTTAGAGGGGTCTTCCCATTTGTTGGATCCTTATATTTTCTATGACTTTAAGGTACAAAATGATGGTTTTTGGATAGGCTACCTTGTGTATGATATCTAGTCGCTTCGTCCACCAACGATGGCCCGCAAGTAGGACAAGCATTGTTGCAAAACGTGTACAACCCTACACTCATATCATTAGAGATAAGCTCTACTCTTTAAATTATGAAGCTCCATAGAGGGATGAGTAAATAATAGAGGAGCATAAGGAGAGAAGTATAGCATTGTTGTTAGATGAGCTAGCTATATCTAAAGATAGAATCATGCAAGTGTATGGCTGCAGCCATATACAACGACATATGGAAGAGGGTAAGATTAATTCTAATGATTTTGATGTTGATTCAAATTCTAGTTTTGCTCCTTGAGAACTCTTCACAGATACGGTTGTAGAGTCTTTTCCTATTATGAAGGGCTAGAGTATTCACTTGATGCAGAGATTCTAGTTTTTCTCTGTGAAGACTCTTTGCAGATATGACTATAGAGTCTTTTCCTTTATGAAGGGATAGATTATTCACATGATGAAGACATCTTTTGTAATCTTGACTCTCAATCGATAGTAAGTGAAGTTGAATCACTCAAGTATGTAGACCACTCATAGCTTAGTGCTATCTATTCAAAGGATGAACTGCAATCTCTTGGTGTTATAGATGAGTGTATCTATTAATATGGCAATGATATGGATAGGGAAATAGGTGCTATTTTCCATATGCATGCAAATTTTTATGCTACAAAATTTCATAGATATTTGGCTGAGGGCAAGATAATGGAAGAGTAGACTACAAAGAATATAGCTAGTATGTATGCTATATGTGGGAAGGCTAGCTTGTAGCCAGAGTTGCAAATGGTATCAGACTCCTTTGAAGATCATTAGACAACAAGCTTATGTGTCTATTGGACAAAGCCTTCAAAGAATTCTCTACTACAAATGATAAGGGTTCCCAGAAATTCAATTTTGTACATGATCTAGTATATCCAAATGTGGTTGGATATTGAGCTTATGCAATTGCTTCATGAGGCTTTATTAGATTTTGTGTACGTGAAAAAAAGAGTCTTTTTATGATGTTCCTTGGGAACCAAATAAACAAGTTTATGCCAAGGAATTTATGTCAGGTTTTCTATATGCCATTTGATCCAGGGGGATGCATTGATGTTTATAGTTTATGGTACAAAACCTGACATAAACAGGTTTATGTCAGGTTTTCTATATGCCATTTGATCCAGGGGATGCATTGATGTTTATAGTTTATGGTAGATGCTTTGTATGCCATTTGATTTGGGATGGTATTGTGATATACCTATTCAAGGGCGGCTTACTTTATATGCCTTGGTATCCAAGAGGGCTCTATGATGAGCATACTTTGTGGCACTATGCTTATATATAGATTGATGCAGTAGAATCACTTATTTGTAGGAGCTTATGCCAAATTTCAAGCAAGTTTTTGTGTTTTACTTTTAATCCTGGAGGTTTATTCTAACATAAAGCCAAACTTCTTTCATGAAGTTTTTACAACATGCTTATAGTGGGGTAGTGCTTGGATGAATACACATTTATATTTGCAGTTTCTAATGGATGGTTGACACATGCCAGAGCCTATGTGCAAGTTTAGAGGGGGGGGATGTCATGACGCTCCATGTCCACAAGGAGAAATTCAGACAGCATGACAATTTCTAGATAGTATCATCACCACGTTGATAATTGGAATCTATTACCAACTTGAGTGTAGGCTGTTTGGGAAAAATGTCATGATTGTCGATCCTTTGATTGAAATGCATGCCTGGTATTGCGAATGGCAATGCTTTGATTGATGTGAATGCTAAATATTGTGCCAAATATTGGCTACCTTTGAGGCTGTTGAGGAGACATGTTGTGTTTAGTAATGCTAATTTGGCTTATATTTATGCCAAATGAGGTGTACTTTAGAGAGCACAAAAGGCTTTTCAGGAGCTTATTGTTCGAGATGGAATCTCTCAAGATACATTGATTGTGGGATATGCTTAGCATGGCGATGGCAAGGAAACTTGAGTTTTTTTGTTTTTACCAAGGCCATTAGAGATCAATGTTGTGTTTGAGGATGCCTTAGTTGGTATGCAAGTATTAGAAGATGTTTCTATCAGGCAGAGCATTGGCATGGGAGATATGCCAAAAGTTAATTTTCCTGGAGTATTTACAAAAGGAATTGGTTTTGGCCACTATGAGTCGGCCGCCAATAATATAATAGAGCAATATAAAGTGAAAAGAGAAAAAAATAAGGCAAAAATAACATAGCAGCGCGTGCATCAAAAAAACGAAGGCAATGGAGATTATTTTTAGGTAGTGTGGACGCTACAAAGGGAGAGAGATCATGGTGAAGAAGAAGGAAAGCATGCCAGGTCAGGGGCAAACATCTTTGAGCCAAACCACTAATTGCCATGTCATTAGGAGAGCTTTCCCATGCAGGGTTTGAAGTAAAAGTACTTGATATAAAAAGGTAGGAGCTATTACGAGGGAGTTCATGAAAGCAACATGGAGGAAAGAAAAAAAATTCTCTGAGGTGATTGCGAATAGCAAAGAAGGATTATTAGAAGTAGATTTCACGAGGAGAAGATAGAGAGATAGAGGAAATTTTTGGGATGATTAAGAGAGGTGTTTGCGAGCAACAAGAGAGTTTTTTTCTTGATGAGCAGAAAAGAAAATTTCTTCAAGGCTACAAAGAACCATCTTTAGGAGGAGGATTTCAAAGAGCTTGATAAAGGGAGATGATGATTTTCTTGAGCTTCATTGTAGGTTGCTTCTTGCTCAACCAAGATATACATGAGCACGAGACTGGTGAACACTCATGTGTCATGTCAACCAACCCAATCCAACTCTAAAAAAAGCATGTAAAGCTGGAAGCAATGATCTCCCCTTGGGATAAAACAACCCACCATGTATATGGAATTCAATCAGTGAAAGATCCACTTAACTATCTTCTAATGCATAGAACATGGGCTATGCATAAATCTGCTCATCTACAGGACTGCATAAGTTAGCAATCTAGATCATAATGTATACATAAATTAGGCAACCAATAGCCTATTGATAGAGAGTGACATAAAAATTATCTCTAGCCTCATGAAGACTAAGCTCCAGACCTATCTCCATTGAAGTAGCAATAGGCTTGCAATCTTCAAGGCCAAATATATGCAATAATTTCTCAATGTACTTTGTCTCACACAAAGCAATAACTCCATCAACTAAATTGTATCCCTAAATAATGATGCAAGAGCCCTAAATTTTCCATTAAAAACGAGGCATTCAAACCACCCCTAAAATTACATTTGGTATAGTGAGCAACATGTCATCAACACAAAGAACCGTCATAAAAAATACATCATCAACATGCTTGGCATACACTGTAGTTGGACTTTTCTAAAATTATGTGCAACCAAGTGAGAACCTAGTAAGCATGAATCTTTTCGTACTAAGCATGCAAAGCTTGCTTCAAACCATACAAAGACTTCTTAACCTAAGACACCTTTATTTCTTATTGTTTTGAAAAAAAAGGATGAGGCTATGCTACATACACTTCCTCATCCAAATCACCAAAAATGTAGTCTTTATGCCCAAGTGATGTACATTTTCTCTCTCTCTCTCTCTCTCTCTCTCTCTCTCTCTCTCTCTCTCTCTCTCTCTCTCTCTCTCTCTCTCTCTCTCTCTCTCTCTCTCTCTCACACACACACACACACACACACACACACACATACAAAAAGTGGGAGGTAAAAGTCCGATCAAAATTGATGCCCTTTTATTGAGCATACCCTTTTGGGGCCCTTTTGCCACAAGTCTAGACTTAGTGATCAACACTACCATCAAGATTACATTGTAACTTGAAAACCCACTTAGTAAAAATGGATTTTTTTCCAAATGGAAGTCACACAAAGGCCATGTGCCATTATTCACAATAGCATCATATTCATATTGCATTGCAGCCAATCAAATTTTTTAAATTTTGTGCTTCATCAAATGAAAAGGGTTCTTTCTCATCATACATACTACACACAACCAAAACATAATAATATGATGCATAAGAGACATGTTTAGAATGTGAAAAGTCTATTGACTAGACAAAGGTGCACCTACTTGACTATCATGGAAGGTTTCCACCATCTATTTTGCTACCTTGCTCATTTTTTGACCTATCCCCATCAATTACATCATATAAATTTGTAGTAAAAAATGGCTGATTTTTGCACATGTACCTCATTAGGACTTACATTCATACTCACACAAAAAAGAGGCAACAATGTATCATATAGGTTATGTGAGCTCATATATGTATCCTTGGTACATGATAACAATGCATTAACTACATATTTCCCAAAAACAATATGTAGTTGATGCTAACAAGGCATCAACTACATATTTCCCAAAAACAACATCTCATCTAATCAAGCTATGCTTTGCTTGCCAATGGTACAATCTGTAACCTTTTCTTTCTAGACTATAGCCGGAAAAAAAAACATTTCAGAGCCTTATCATATAATTTTCCACATTGGCTCTCAAGCTCCAAAGCATAAGCCAAGCAATCAAGAGACAATCAAACACACACACGTTACCAGTATATGGCTTCTTGCCATGCCAAGCCTCATATGAATTGAAAGAATGCAATGCCTCTTTTTGTGGGAAACTTGTTCAACACACATGATAGCCTCAAGCCAAAATGCATGTGACAAAGCTTGGATTTGGACCATACATCATGTTGTCTCCATAAGTGATGTTTTTCCTCTTATCAATTCCATTTTTCTAATAGTATCACCAAAACTAAGATAATGCATAATACATTTGCCATTCACAAACTTGATTACAAGACCAAGTTTTGAAAGTGTAAATGTAGACAAAAAGATCATCTTAATCCCAGGTACATACAAAGCATAACAAAGTGTGAAAGAACTATAACGTGTAGTGGTAAGCACAATCTTTCCAACTCTCGTAATTGGATAATAGGTGTTGCTTGCACTTGTGAGAGTATCATGTTAGCAACAATCTCAATAGAAGTGAACAATCACAATGAGATGTAATGTGCTTATTTGCAATGTTGTCAATACTACACGTGATCCATAGATTTTGCAATATGTGCTTTGTGAAGAGATGGCTCATATTAACTACACACTAAAATCACATTCTGAACTTGCACAACATTTGTTGAATCTTCATCTGAAGAAGCATCCATAACGGTTACATTTGCCTCTTTCTTATGAGCCACTTTAGCCTTAAGCTTAGGGCATTGTTTGATGAGATGATCATTGCCTTATAGTAACAAAATTTCATCTTTATCTCTCGATTTTTAAGACCTACATCCATTTGAAGAAGCAATAGCTAGAGAGGTAGGTCTATTGCATGCAAAAGCATTGCAACGTGCATCAATTGTATTCGTCTTTCGCTATGTAGCAATAAATGCCTCTTCAATAGCATGTTTCTTAGCACTATATCTTCTAGAGTGGGCCTCTTCCAAGGGAGCCTTAGCATACACCGAGCAAACTTTATCGAGCGAATGGAAAAACCGAGCGAGACCCACATGTAGCGCACGCGCACACAACACACACACACACACACACATGGAGAGAGAGAGAGAGAGAGAGAGAGAGAGAGAGAGAGAGAGAGAGAGAGGAGGGGGAACTTCGTGCAATTTAGGAAAACAAGGGTTTCTAGAAATAAGAGGAGACTAAAATTAACACATCAAAGAAAATCAATAGAGAAAAAATAGTGTAAATAAAGTGAGCACAGCTTCACTCAAAACTACCATTTACCTGCTAAGAGCTCCCATATCATGGTAATAAAGACACAAGGCTTGTAAAACCAAAATGTATGACAATAGAGAAACACAAAAAATGACACATGTGAAAATGTTCCTTGCATAAATGTCCATGAGTATAAGGTGGAATGCTCAAAATTCAATGAATGGATTTCCACCCAATGTGTCTCCCTCATCCACCACATCTGTAGATGTTGATGCGTTATGTCTCTTTCCCTCAAGACTAGGAACAAAGAAGAGGTAGCACAAATGATGAAATCAAAGCCTCATCACTATCCAAGGTTGTACATGCACTAACAGAGGATAGACATACCAAAGAATAGGAGAAATCCCACAATCCAACTGGATTGAACTCATTTGTACCGCGTGTATATCTCTCTCACAAATCGGCAGATATTGCTCCTTCATGTATATCCACCATGGACAATGTTATAGCTGCCACGGTGGTCAATGCTTCTTAGCAAGAGGATATATGGATCCATCTCTGCTACAAAGCTAGGCCCATGATTACACAAGCGAGATTGATAAACAATAAGAAAACATTGATAGTGGTGGTCACCCATAAAGAAGCCTTTCAAATGACATATGATATAAAGAAGTTAGTCTTCTTTAGAACTTGTAACTCCACATCATTATTTGTGCTCTCCATTGACACCTCTAATGGAGATAAAGAGTTCCTTGCATCTGCAATAGTCTCGGAGATTTGATTCTTTCCAACAAACAAAGAATATCTTTTGAGAAAGGTGTTCAAACGCAGGATTTGTAGCAAGTTCATCTTCATTGTCTTGGTTGATTCGTCCATATAGGATCCCATTCCTCCATATGGCCTCTTAATACAAAATAAGAAATATAAGTTCATAGAGAATTATAACCAAATATTAGTGTAAAGGTCACTTGTTTCACCTCCTTTTGACATGTGGCCAAAGATGCAATGAATGCTCCCTTCTCCTCGATATACCCTTCTCTAGAAAGTGTAGAGTTCAAATCTATGACATCAAATCTCAAGCCCTGAACTCCAGCATGTGAAATGAGCATGCAAAGTGGCACATGAGGACACCTAAAGCAACTAAAAACTCTAGTTTTAGACCAAATATTATCCTCTATATCCATGTGTAATGTGCTATCATCCTCATCAACAACACTTTGTTGGATTTTGGGTCTCATTGCAAAGGCTACTATCTCCATTGATGTTTCAATTGTTGCCTCCTTGTCTAAATCATGCGACCCTAAACCTATATTGTGATTGTCACTGTCGCCATGAAGCTCTTTCTACTAACTTGGTCACTACACAAAGGCAAAGGAGATGATGCACTCCGACCATGTCTTCTAGAACCACCTCAAGAGGAAGAGGGACAACGTACATAAAATATCATATATCATTAGATTAGACAAATCAAATAGCTCAATCAAGTGCTTAGAATCAAGCAATTGATACCATGGACAAAACGACTTTTAAGCATGTCATGTGGGAGCAGGACGCATGCATTGTGAGACTGTCTGCCTGGTTTTGTGCTTGAAACAGTACCGTGCGGATGTAGTATACCTACAGACACAGTAGAGGTCTCAAACAACGCCTACTAGAGATGGGAAAGGACTAACATGAAAAACACCTCCTTCAATGATGCACACATCACGAATTCGTTGTGGCATGCTTTTGGATAGGTAGTCATGGATGGCACAATGGCTAGACATGCATATGACCTTGGCACATTTGTCCATGGGAAAATAGAAAAATGGAGAGATTTATTCATATGATTGACAATATCACAGTGGCCAACAATGCACCTACGAATTGATCAAAAGTAACCTCTAGCAAGCCATGTTTCCGCTTCTACCAATCGTGGGACTCTACATGCAATAGTACGGTGCCGGCACGGTACTATTTCATGCTATGCCCTCAAGCAGAGAAATGTTAAGTAGTCTACCTTGCAGCAAGAGAACTCTTGCCAAAAACTCATCACATGTTGCCCTCATCATCCACCCTTCAATCGAGGTATCAAGCAACCCTTTCGCCTCCACCAAGCATGGGACACTGCATGAAATGGTACCGTGTCGGCGTGGTACCATTTCATGCAGTGTCCTATGCTTGGTAGAGGTGGAAGGGCGGACAAAGAGGGAACAGTGAAGGCAAAAGCATCTGACAAGGAGCGTAGCGCATACGATGGTTTGGAGCATCCAGAATCGGGTTGATCAAGGATTTGCCGCTTTGAGGCCATCTCAAATGGAACAAAGATTCCAGCATTGGTGGTCAGCAGTGAAGTGAAGCAACGCCAATATGGTTGAGAATATCATAGTGGCCAACAATGCACGTATGGTCTTATCAAAAGTAACCGCTAGCAATGCACGTTTCCGCCTCTGCCAATCGTGGGACTCTACATGCAACAGTACCGAGCCAGCGCGGTACTGTTTCATGCTATGTCCTTGACCAGAGAAATGTTGAGGATAAGTGGTCTACCTTGCAGCAAAGAGAACTCTAGCCAAAAACTCATCACATGGCCTGCCCTCATCATCCACCCTTCAGCCGAAGTATCAAGCAGCCGTTTCGCCTCCACCAAGCATGGGAGACTGCATGAATGCAGTGTCCCATGCTCGGTAGAGGTGGAAGGGCGGACAAGAGGGAACAGTGAAGGAAAAAACAGGTGACAAGGAGCGCAGCGCATACGATGGTTCGAAGGGTAAATCCAGTGCTTGCTACTTGACGACTTGCATGCCTCATCCAAAATCGAGCTGATCAGGGATTTGCCGCTTTGAGCCCATCTCAAATGGAACAATGGTAGCAGATTCGAGCATTGGTGGGTCGGCAGTGACGTGAAGGCAGCACCAAGTGGCAGTAGCTTCCAGCATTGGTGGGTCGGCAGCTTCCAGCATGTGGGTCGAAGGCGATGGCGACGTAAAGGCAGCGCCAAGTGGCAGCACACAAAGCTAGAGTGGAAGTGGTATGATCAGCTAAATAGGTTGATCTAATTTCATAGCTGCAGTGAAACATAAAGAAAAACAAAAATACCCCTCAAATTTCAAAATTCCCAAACTACCCCCTATATTTTGTCATAAAAATTCCCAAAATACCCCTGGTCGTGAGATTAAATTTCTCCAAAGGTAAAATATCTTGTAGCGTTTCATAAGAAGACTAATTGTCTTTCAATACAAGATGCTAAAATTAGAATTTGAGTTGGTTTTGTAGGCTTTGGAGATGAGTCGCTTCATTATTTCTAGATATAATCGACTTTTTTTGCGAGGTAACTTGTGACAAATTACATGCTAAGCACTTTAAACAGGTCTCAATTGTCAAAAGGAAGGAAGTCAAAAAATCTTAAACAACTCGACCAAAATAGATACAAGGGTATTTTGGGAATTTTTAAAATTTGAGGGGTATTTTGGGAATTTCCACAAATTAGAGGGGTATTTTGGTAATTTTCCCTCACACAAACATACCCTAGAATTGACATTTTTCCATCAGCCGAAGACTTTTCAACAAATTTTGGTCTAGGTCAAGCTTGCCTCATCGAACGGGGACAGCACAAGTTTAACTGCTATTGTACTATTATCAAGAAGGATTCTCATCCTCTTTCAAAAACTTCTTCCTTGTACTCAACGACGTCTTCTTTTCTTTGCAAGAAGCTCACGTCAATGTCGAATGGGTCAACATATTACTATCTTCATCCCTCCACATACGCTTGGGTGTTTATGTTTGACAGTCAATATGAGAGCATCCTATAAGTAGTTCAAGAATTGATAGATCATTTCAAACTAGGAGCCTTCAATTTCTCATTGTAGCCACTAGCATTGCTTGTAGTGAGCAGGTGAGGCTTGAACGGGACTGCAAGGAAGCAAATGAGTTGTTTTACTCATTAGACCATGACTTGTCTCATAGTTTTACAAGGTTGATGGCATTGAGCATCAAGCTACACGTTTTTCTAGCTCTAAGGTATATCCAATCATTATTGATGATGGAAGTTTATAGTTAGACCTCGCAAGCACCAAGCTGAGCCTGTTGGATGTAAAAAATCGGAAACCTTTTTGTATACATTGTCATCAAATGCCAGTCTGCATTGACACTTGTCTACCGGCAGTAAATTACTATTGCATTCCTTCTAAAAAGACATGTGTCAATAAATGTGTGTACATTGACACTTATCTACCATCAGTAAATTACTATTGCATTCCTTCTAAAACGACATGTGTCAATAGATGTGCTATACATTTAGGTTTCCATAAACAACCCGTTATTGAAGGAAAGAGAAACTGTCGACCAAGCTATATTTGATGTCTTGTTGCATAGAGCCACCTTTGATCCTACAATTAGAGATAACAATAGCCAAACAAATTAATGTGGATAAGCTTGTGTCAGAATCATCGATTATTGGCACACTAATGGCAGATGAGGAGTTCTCAAGTTTTTGATCCCTATGTAAGAAAGCTATTGATTGTTACCATCCCAGTTAATGGCATAGCGCATAACAAGCTAGCTAATTTTGCAGCATCAAATATGTGCCCAGAGAAAAAGCTACCTAGAATAGTTTGGACAATTTGACAAAGTCTAGGACTCGCAAAAAATGAGTGTTCTTGTTGGTGAGAAAGCACGTTGTGGCAGACTTATAAATGAGAATTCAAGAAATGTGAAAAATGCCATTGTAGCACCTTGCTTTTGCTGAAGGTGGAAATATTTAACCGTAGGCACAAAACCAAGCAGGGTTGTAGAGGAATTTGTGTGGTTTTGCAACACTAGCAACAATCATGATTGGAATATTGATGAAATATTTGTTGGAACTCCTGGGTCTGCCCCCGAGACTCGGATTGTGGATGAAGGAACTTGTTCATGGGAAGTCGGGATGTTGCAAAAATGTGGATGCAGGCAGCCACCCTTCAACGCAAAGTGGAACTCAGCCTAGTTCTTTTCATGCTAAATTTAGGGATGGAAAATAGGTGAGGAGGAGGTCAAATCTAACCAAGAACTTCCATGACAAGATTGTGTTGGGAACAATCATGCAAGAAAAGCTACTAAGGGAAGTGTTATTGGTTCCAAATGTGTCACATGTGTTCCATGTTAGCAATGTTGTTCAAGTTGTCAAAAGGGAGTGACTTATTCCATGATCATTGCAGACTTTCCTCGATGTACTTGTGAGGACTTCAAGAAACAAGACAACTAACACCTCACGTATATCCCATGCAAATTATACATGTAGTTTGTGTTCTTTTGTGTCCTTGGGTTAGGCTTTGTAGCTCATGAGTTTGTGCATCAAGCTTCTGTAACAAAAGTAGAGTTATTTAGGGACCAAGAGAAGCTAAAGTAGAATAGCATTCCCTTGACGATCTGCCTTATTCAACATTATCTAGATTGATGTTTTGTACCAACTTTTGATGGCCAATTTTTTTGTGTTGCTTATAGTACTTGTTGCATTTTGTTAGTCATGGCTTAAGCAAGTACGCATTTTATATCAAGTTTTTGAAAAGATTCGCTCGAAAAAAGTCCTACTCGGTTTTTCTCACTCGAGATATGGCTCCCCCCCTTCCAGAGGTAGAGAAATAAGACCATCACACTTCACATGTTCAAGTCTATTTTGTGTCACAAGCATAAAGATGTGAGCAAAAGTTTGATAAGAATATGACAAAGCTATTACCCTATACATGTGGTAGTGATGTGTTTGAACACACTTAGGACCGTTGGGACATTTTTTCCCTCTTTAGGAAGTTTTTCCCCGTGCATTGTATATACACCCATCACTCTAGGACTATCTATCTTTCCATTGCACACTAAGTAAAACACTCTCTATTGTGTGCCTTGAGATTCCTTCGTCTTCTCCAAGTTGTCTGTGTTTTTATGCAACCCTAATTCCAACAATTTGTATCAGAGCAGGTTGCACCCTCTCGGGCTTACTCGCCAATAGCTCCAGCACATTCCTACTCACTTTCTCCAATTTCAGTGATCTTTGGTGAGCGTTCGCAAGTCGACACAAATTTCGGGCTCATTTCGGCCTCCGTTTCCACTAGAGGTCACTGCACATGCTATTTCATCATTTTGTGCAAAATTTTTGTCAATGCTGTTTTCTGCATAATAGGTCTCTTACAGTCTTGTACAGTTTGTACTATATAGCACGTGTTGTTCTCGCTTTGTTTCTCCTCTTTTTGGGCATTTTTCACATCAGGTACAGGCATTTGCAATGGCTGACAACAACACAGATGTGTTCAAGATGTTTGTTGCTGAGGACAGATTGGATGGGGACAATTACCCTATATGGGCTTACATGATGCAACATGTTCTTGTGTTAAGGTCATCTGGAATATTGTGCAGGGCATTGATGTACATCCTAGTTCTGAGGATGTAGGCGATGTTGAGGATGTTGCAGGTCTTGCTGCAAGGATTGTTGATGTTAGAGTTGTTTTGCATACGGTAGAACAAGCTCGTTGGGATGTAAAGGATGTGCAGGCTCATGTGTTGATTGCATTGTTTGTGAAGCACACCATTACTCCTCACTTTCATTCAGCAAAATCTGCAAAATAGGCTTGGGATATTCTGGCTGGTCTTTATGCAAGCCACAATAAGGCAAAAATTGCATTGCTGCGTAAAGAGCTAGAGTCAAAGATTATGCATGAGGAAGATGATATGGACACTTTCCTTGCTGGTGTCAAGGATAACAATGAGCAACTTATTTCCGCAGGTAAAGTCATTTCAGACAGTTCCCTTGTGCAGACTATTCTTGATGCCTTGCTAGACTCTTACCAGACTTTTGCTAGTACTTGGAGACTTATGACCCAAGGAAATCCTGAAGTTGTCAAGTTTGATGCATTGTGCACATTGTTGTTGCAAGAGTCACTTTCCAAAAAAAATAAAAGTAGACAGCGTGCAGTTGAACAGACTTTTATTAATGCTCAAAGAAAGGGTGGTAACAACAATGCAACCACTTCTTATGGTTCTTTTAAGTGGAAAATCACATGTTCCTAATGTTTCTATTGGAAGCAATACATCTGGAAATTCTGGTGATAAGGGCAAAAAGAAGATGCGTTGCCATTATTGTAAAGCTAATGATCACTTGATCAAGTAGTGTCCTAAGTTGAAGGCCAAAGAGGCTAAGAACTTGATCAAGTAGTGTCCTAAGTTGAAGGCCAAAGAGGGTGGTTCCACTGCAAATGCTAGTCCACTACAAATGCAGTTGTTGTTGAGTCCTCTGTGAAAGGAGATTGTGATGTTGATGTTGATGCAGAATGGGTTTTAGTGTAGAGTGCACTTACAATCCTGCTATCCATGATGCACGCATGTCAGTTGCTGCAGATTCACATGTGTGGTATTTCAATAGTGGTGCTACAAAGCACATTACCTCACGTCATGAGTTGTTCATCTCTCTTGAGTCTGTCCCTCATGGAAATTCAGTCACTTGTGCCAACAATGCCTCTTATCCGGTTCAAGGAGTTGGAAAGATTGTGCTTACTGCTACAAATGGTAGTTCTTTCACACTTGTTGATGCACTTTATGTCCCTGGGATCAAGAAGAATCTTTTGTCTGTATATGCACTTGCTAGACTTGGACTTGTAGTCAAATTTGTGGATGACAAATGTACAGTTCATGATCTCAGTTCTGGTGATGAAATTGTTGCATCTGGCCTTTTGTGTCGTGGGCTATAGAAGCTCACTTGGTATAACAAGTGCGGACAAAATTTTGCAAATGCTGTTGCAGATTCAAGGGTTGTTTCAAAGGCAAAACTGTGGCATGCACATTTTGGGCATCTGAATTTTTCCAGTTTGCTGCGTTTGCAAAAATCTAATATGATTGCTTCTTTGCCGCCTCTTAAAGCACCTGTCGAAGATGTTTGTAAAGGATATATTTTGGGTAAAATGTAGCGTGCTAAGTTTCCAAAGGATGGGTCGGTTCGTGCTAGATGCAGATTGCAACTTGTGCATAGTGATGTTTATGGGCCTATGCTTGGGAAATTACTTGTACTTTGTGACTTTCATTGACACTACTACAAGAGGTTGTGTGCACTTGTGACGTTTTTAGCGACGGAAAAACATTGGGTTTTTATACTCCCCGGCGTCACTGAGACCGTCGCAAATAGCGTTGCTACGGGAACGTCGCTATATAGCGACACTTATAGGCTACCTATAGTGACGCTCATAGCGACGTTGAAGAGCCTTATATAGCCACACCTGAGAGTAAAATTTTTTGGTGGCAGGGCATTGAATCAACCATACTGAATGTTTTAATAATAGAGTAAACCTAAATGAATCCAAGATAAGCCCAAATTCACCTTTGAAAGAAAGTGCAAGGTATTGACCCAAAGTAGTCACCTATAAGATAATATAACCATTAACTCCATCATCCATAGTATTGTTTGTAAAATAAAGATACAAAACTGACAAAAGTAAATTGATTAAAGTAAATCAATGACAATTGTACACATCATAGGCAAAATCACTTGATTGTTAAGCTTTGTGAATGCAATAGTTACAACACAATTGTCATTATTAAGAAAATATACATGGTTTTCCAATAGTTACAAAAAGACATATACACGTCATCTCATTATACATATGCTATGATGAAAGGAAATTAATGCTATCTAGCTACGGTTAGACTGACGTCGTCTAATCAGACGTCTCATCGCGTCCAAGCGGCGTATCTGTCGGATTCTGCAAAAAAAACAATAAGACAGCTTTCTGTAAGTATAAACATATAATTTACAAAACAATACAACAAATAGAAAAGAGTAAACCCTAATAATAACCATGCCGCCGCGAGAACTTAGAATGTCCACCAGGACGTTTAAGCCCTTTCTACCTGTGTACTCGCGCTCGTACGGTGTGGGGTCACATCCTGTCATCGACCACTGTTCAAAACACACAAAGAATCCATTATGTTAGAATTTAAAAGTACAAATAGACATAACTACCAAACCTAAAGAGCAATGCAAAAACACTTACATAATCGGCCTCAAATGATGCCCACCTGGCGCTCCCCAAGTGGTGCAAGCTCCCTTCCTCTACTCGAACTTTGGTTGCCTCCTTTTGTTGCTTCCACTTGTCAGGATTCTCGCGTGCTACTTGCTTTGCATTCTTTCAATCTTCTTTGGCTAGCCAATATGGTCTGTTCCACCCATGCTTTATTGCTTTTTGCACTTCAGAACGCTTGGGCTTCGGAGCGCGCTGCACTTCTCATCGACATCGAAGCTTCGGAGCGCGCTGAATGCTCCAAAACAAAGGGGGGTGCTAAAGGAGTAGAACGACATGATGGTGCTCCAGAGCGATGACGATCCTCGTACCACTGCCTCTACTGGGGTGACAAAGAAGAAAGAAACTCATCATCATCCATACCTGCATTAAACACACAAAAATTTAATCTTAATATTGAATGGAGAAGAAAACATGGACAAGTAGAGAGAGAGAGAGAGAGAGAGAGAGAGAGGACTCATAAAGGGGGAGGGATTCCTATGTTGAGAGATTCCTATGAAATTCTTGTGAATTTGTCTCCCGTGTGCATTCTACGTATCTTGTAAAAGCACTGCGCTCCGAGTGCGATGGAGACTTAGGCTGTAATCACGAAGGAGGTGATCCATCTCTATTCATAGATGCTGCTCGCCCCTCCACTAGATCTAGTTGATCGGGTGAAAGAGACGCTATGAAGCAGTAGTAGTGCTTCTTAGCGTCTCTTTCATCCGATCAACTAGATCTAGTGGAGGGACGAGCACCATCTATGAGCAGAGACGGATCACCTCCTTCGCAATTGCAGCCTCAGTCTCCATCGCACTCGGAGCGCAGTGCTCATCGGCATATCAAACTTTCACGACACACCGAGGAGTGTCCCTGCTTGTGAGAACATACCTGGAGCATACGTACCTGGAGTGGAAGCAATGACGATTAGACACAATTTAAATTTCTCAAGTATAGCCACGTGAATACAATAATATTATAAAATGGAGCAAAATTGTTCAAATACAATGTTTATGGCTTTAAGAGGTCTCTCTCTCATCCTCGCATAGCTCAGCATAACTCCCTATATCTATATAGAGCTCCTTGTTTAGGCAGATGTCCTCCGTTTCATTTGTAGATCCTCTGCATGCACCCCATAGAGAGTAGCAGCTTGATGCTCGTATGGCACCACCTCAACGGCTTCTGACTAAGCATCTTCTCCAATCTCCTCCATTGATGCCGTTGTGATTGGCACATGGTAGCCCTCATACGTACGTGCACTACGAGGGGCTACGTCTATGACGTACCACGAGTTTGATGCAGACTTTGTAGGATGAAATATCACCTGCCAGAGCCACAAAACTTACATGAGAGCTTCCAAGCACATAACTTCTAAAACTGGATTCCAAGCACATAACTTACTTGTTCGCAATGCTCGGGTAGTACGAAAGTGTCTCTTAGGTCGGTCCATTTTTTAGTTGAATCCACCTCAAGGAAACCAGAATCTCCTCTACACACAATAGCATTGCAACCCTCCATGTTTATCTTGAACCATTGCACGTTGAACAAGTCGACAAAAAATCCTCTATAATTGATCCTCAAAATCTCTTGAAGCGTGCTGAAGTAAGTGAGTTCCGCCACCACATGATCTGCATCATAGCAAAAAAAATACGGTACACTTGTGTAAGTAATCTATCAGATCATTATACATCTAGAGTTTTTTATTAAAGTAAACACATTGTAATAGATCACGTGAAAAGCATTGTGATGCTAGTGTCACTCCATCCAAACTTTGCCTGCATGTTGAGAAGAACCAGGAGCGCCTTCAATCTATACACACGTGCTCCATCATACTATGGCGTATCGGCTTCACTTTTCATATCATCATAGATAAGCCTTTCTGAATCCATGATCGTCTCGATCATTTCATTGATCTCAGGCTCAAACATTGCCTTGTTGGTAATGTGGTCTACATGATCATCCTCCGAGCTGTCAGAGGCTACATCTTGTGGCCTCACGTATGCTTGACCAAAGCGCCTACGAATACGTCTATTGGGTTGCAAGTTATAATTGGCAACAAATCGATCTATAATAGAGGGATCAAACTCGCCAGATTCACGAACGTGCTGCAAAGAAACGCATCTTGTCCATCGCACGACATGCTTGCATTGATTACAAGGACATAAGATCCTTGTTGAGAGATAGGTGTATTGGTTGGACGGCCCCACATCCCCGTCACTACTCATAATGAAGGTAAAAACCTTATAACCTGGACATAGATTTAATCTTCTATTGGCATCCTCCGTCTTTTATCTCTCTCTCTCTCTCTCTCTCTCTCTCTCTCTCTCTCTCTCTCTCTCTCTCTCTCTCTCTCTCTCTCTCTCTCTCTCTCTCTTTTCACACTGTAAACTACCTCACATTCTCTAGTTATATCCAATCCCCGCACACCTCGGTCTAGAAATGCACGGAGTTCAGAACCACCGGGTTACAATCTCGTCTTCATTGGTCAATGCCTATATTTGTGGGTACGAGAAATGTACACACCCACGTCTACATGATAGTGCATGTAGTGGACAAAACCCCTTTGCCTCTTCTCTAGCTGTAGCAATTCACAACATCTTAACATCTCTTCACAACAGATCTTTGTTCGAGGGATTACTTAGCACATTACATGTTGGCCTTCAATATGAGTATCATGCCGTTGAAAGCTTTCCAACTTAAGGTCGCATCCGTAGAGAGGAAGAGAGGGATCACCGTTCGCCTAACTCTAATTTTTTTACCGTAATCCCGAAGGTAGACTCTAATAAGAAAACCCAATCCAAAATCTAATTTTAAATCTAACCTAATTTAACAAGTGGTGATTTGCGGCTAATTGAATATAGTTAGTGTGTGAGTTAATAGGTGTCAGATTTTGATGGGAATATACGTATTGTTGTGTAACTAGTGTTTGCTCTTTGGGCAAAGCGCGCCTTCATTGACATGCACTAAAATCTAACTTAAATCTAATCTAATTTTAAATCAAACATAAATCTAGATCTAATCTAATCTTAAACTCAACATAAACATAAATCTAATCTAATGTTAAATCTAACCTAAACCTAAACGTAATCTAACTTAAATCTAAATTTAATTTAGTTAATCTTAAATCTTGTATTAATTTTAAATCTAAATCTAATATAATCTTAAACTCAACATAAACCTAAATCTAATCCAATGTTAAATCCTAAACCTAAATGTAATCTAACTTAAATCTAACATAGCTAGCTAATCTTAAATCTTGCCTTAATTTTAAATCTAACATAATCTTAATCTAATGTAAGTTTAAATCTAACATAATCTTAAACTCAACATAAACATAAATCTAAATGTAATCTAGCATAATCTTAAATCTAATTTAAATCTTAACATAATCTCTCTTTCTTTGTTTTCTCCCCTTACCTCTCTCTTTCGTCTTCTCCCTCTCTCTCTCTCTTTGGTTTTTTATTCTCTCTCTCCCTCTTTCTCCCTCTTTCTCTTTCTCTTTGTTTTCTCCTCTCTCTATCTCTCACTCTCTTTCTCTTTGTTTTATATATCTTTCTCTCATTCTCTCTCTTTATTTTATCTCTCTCTCTCTCTCTCTCTCTCTCTCTCTCTCGTGTATGTGTGTGTGTGTGTGTGTGTGTGTGTATGGGGGGGGGGGGGGGGGGGGGGGGAGAGGGAGGGAGAGCGCGGGTTACCTCTTTCGCTTGAGCGCCGAAAACTTAGACCTGAGATTTGAGTTTCTGGCGCTCTCGGTTTTTTTTTAACCCCTGTTGGCGTCGCTATGCAACAAATAGAATAGCGACGCCTATAGCAACGCCCATAGCGACGCTCATAGGGATGCCATGGATTTTCACTTTTGAGCGTCGCACTGCGAACGTCGCTAATGTGAAGTACCTCTTGTAGTGTGATGACTACTCCAGGCATACATGGGTATATCCGTTGAAAGCTAAGTTTGAAGTGTTCATGTGCTTCAAGCAATTTCTTGATATGGCTGAAAATGTCTCGAAATGTACTAGGGGCACCCTCCATTCCGATCGAGGGAGGGAGTATATGCCTCATGAATTTAATGCATTTTAGTCTATTCATGGAATAAAACACCAATGAACAATGCCATATACGCCTCAACAAAATGGTATTGCTGAGAGGAAAAACAAGTCTCTTACGGAAATGGCAAGATGTATGGTCGAGAGTCAAGCTTTACCACATTCGTTTTGGCTTGAGGCTGTCATGTGTGCCACTTATGGACTAAGCAGGTGTCCTATGAAAGCATTGCAGTCTATGACTCCATATGAAGCATGGCATGATAGAAAGCCATCTATTGAGCACATGCGTGTTTTTGGTTGTTTGGCTTATGGTTTGGTGCCACAAGTGCAGCACATAAAATTGGATGATAAGGTTATCAAATGTATTTTTGTTGGTTATAGTGTTGAAAGCAAAGGTTACAGGTTGTACCATTCGCAAACAAAGCATATTTTGGTCTCATGTGATGTTGTGTTTGTGGAAGATTCTGTTTAGTCTTTGTTGTCATGTACTAGAGACAGTAATGTAAGCTCAGAGGACATTTATGACACTTTGTTGCCTCTTTCCAGTGGTGGAAGTACGAATGTAAATTCCAATGAGGCAAATGTACAACCTATGGGGGGTTTTGAAAATGTTACAGATCATCCTATTACTGATGCAGATGTACATGATGTACTTGATGAGGAAAGGGATGAAAATGAGTAGGCTAGAGGTATGCCAAAATGACTGGTGCACACTTTGCATGACAATAAATTGGATGCACCTTTGTCTAGTTGTCTCATTCAGGTTCTTGCCATGCCTCTTGCGTATCAGATTGTTATGCTTTGGTTGTGTCTAACTTACATGATGTTGAGGAAACTCGAAGCACAGAATTCAAAAAATTGGATGGCTGCCATGCAATCAAAATATGATGCACTTATAGAAAATGACACATGGACTTTATGTGATTTTCCTCCTGGAAAAAGGTTCATTGGTACAAAGTGGGTCTACAAGTTGAAACGCAAGCCGGATGGTGAGGTTGATTGCCATAAAGCTCGACTTGTTGCAAAAGGCTATGCGCAGCAAAAAGGCCTACATTATGAAGAAACTTTTGCTCCCACTTATGGTATGACTATTGTTCGTTTTCTATGTGCATTGGCACCTCATTTTGGTTGGGATGTACATCAGTCAGACATTGTTGCTGCTTTCTTGAATGGTGACATATTTGAGGAAGTTTATGTAATGCAGCCTCACGGTTTTGTCAAGAAAGGACAAGAGGACAAAGTGTGCAGGTGTAAGAAGGCTTGTATGAGTTCAAGCAATCTCCTCATGCTTGGTATGAGAAAGCTAACACTCATTTTGTCAAACGAGGCTTTCGTATAACAGTCCAACAGAAAGCACATAGTATGTCAAGTGTGAGGGCAATGTAATTCTCATCGTTGTTCTTTATGTGGATGTGTTGGACGGATACGCCGCGACGGACGTCAGCACAGCGAGAACTCACCTAACATATAATGTCAGCTAAGGACGAAGCTCGACTCGCAGGGGCATGGAAGCAAGTATAAGGTGTCAACCTACACTCGACCGACTCCTAACTAATTCCTACAGAGGTCTCTACCAATTGTTTAAGTCATAGCCTTCAAGAGTGCATAAGAGAAAACTTCCTACAACGCTTTCTAGAGCCGAACACCCATCAAACAATCTCGAAACACCATAGAACTTGAAGGAGACCCTACTAATACCAATAGGTTGCTCTCCCTAAGGTCTATGAACCAAAACCCCAACCCAAAACACCCTATGCAAAATCACGTACGATGTCTAGCCGAAATTTGCAGGTCTTCGTTTCCAAAATCTAAAGTGCCTAATGTGTAGTTCTACTCAATGTGAACGCGTGGATATGCTGCAATGCAAAATCGAACAACGTATGCTCACCAAATCACCATATGAAGCTCGTAGAAGGAGCTCGCAAAACCGGACCGTACGCGCAAAATGTAGGTATCGGCGCATAGCTCTCGTCGGGGGCAACACGCTGCACTTCTCCGCACTCGATTCCGACCACCGGTGCACATGTAGCGTCAAGATGAAGCTCACACTCTCTCTCGTACACAATACGCTCACTCACAAAGTTCAAAACTTGTTTTTAAAAATGACAAAAAGGTTTTTTTATTAAGGTCAAAAAGTGGTATATATACCTTACAATTCTCAAACCCTAAAGTTCCAAATCAACCATCTACTCAATCTAACTATCAAAACTGGGATACAATCTGGAAGCTTCTGTAAGCCCCAATATTTACAAGGTGAAAATTCAGGTTTCCTCAATAAATGAGTAATTACAAAAAATGATAATCTTCCGAGTAGTTAGTTTCCGTGGGGTGTGTCCAGCTTCTAACACTCCCCCCCTCCTTGCTCATGTCGTCCCCGACATGGCCGCTGATCTGCTTCTTCATCGTATGCTTTCATGCATCTTGATCAGTGATTCGTATTAAGGAAAGCTTTTCCATGCATGGGAACCCCCCCATATATTTTTGCCTTTTTATCAAAATATTTCCCATTATATAAGTTACTTTTGATTTTTTCTTCCTTTTTCACAAACGTTTTAGCCTTTATTAAATAAATAATACTTATGCTAATCAATCACAATGTAGCATAATAAGTAAGCTTTCTTTGTTGATCTCTCTTTTGACCTTAAAACTATTAAATATATATAGTATTTTCTAATATATTTTTTTCATGTATGTATATTATTCCACTCTACCAAATATTTTATTCACTAGTTTTCATTTTCAAACCTCAACCCCACTTTCAAATTTCAATAATACCTCCATCTAGATGATTGCCAATCTTTTCAACACTCTAGGTCATGTTTTCATACACATGAAGGAGCTTACACTTGAAGGCAAGAGAGAAGTCCACTCAAAGGGGACCACCAAAAGACTTTTGCAGCCACAAATAATACATTATTTGGCTGAATTTTTTAAGTAAAGAAGAACCCCGAATCTGAAGGAGCGTTCAACATGAAAGATATAGCTCGTGATCTCAACTTTTAGCTCAATTTTTTTCAGAATTTTTGGAGTTATGAACACGGAGATATGATTTTTGTAGTGGACCCCAGTTTTCTCGTGTAATGGTGACACAGGCCATCCCCACTTTTCTTCCTTCTAGAATGGCTATGGTTCTACAAGTTTTCAAGCATGATTACAAGAGACAAGGCTCTTTTAATGAGGTCTTGGCTAGTCTAGATTAATTCTATCACCATTTTTTGGAGGATCCATCCTCATCAACAAATATCCACCTTCGACAACCTCTCTTATAATTTTCTTACCTCTCTCTTCTCTCCCTAATAAGCCTATGTCTATCCAAAGCTAGACTATTGTAAATATTTCCTATCCTCTACATCCTACCCACATTCTCTCTTCTCTCTCTATTGACTCTGGTATTTTAAATAATGAGGAGACAAGATGGGAGCCACAGTCACATGCACCCCATTTTCCTAGTCACCAAAGTGGGACACTCACCTCAAATAGAAATATTGCTAAATCCTTCCCTCCTTCCCTATATAAGGAGGCCATGAGAGCTCACTTGGGGGGAGAGAACACTCACACACACACACACACACCTATCCATACACACTCTTGTGCTACATGCTTGTAGCATGAACCCTAATCACATAATCACAACACCATCATCATCACCATCACCATGCACAAAAGATGAGCACCACACCTCCAACCACTTGTAATTAAGGGTTGAAGGCACAATTTCAAGAAGAAGAAGGGTGGACACACTCATGATATTCCTCGCCATCAACTCTCATCTCTCCATTATGCCTCCTACGATCGTGTTCCCATCTCATTTTCTTGCCATGCGCTACCTATTGTATTCATCTTTTGCAAGCAATCAACACACTCCATCTTGGTGCCATACTTTGTGTCGCTTTGGATACATCTCATTGTGAGTATGGCATATTCTTGTTCCTTGCCATTTTTTTTCGGCTTATGTTAAGGTGTGCGGATTCGCCACCACACACACACACTCTCTCTCCCTCTCATATTCCTATCATCTTGCTACTTCCATCTTAAGGTGTGCGGATTCGCCACCTTTTGTATGAGAAGTGAGCATACTTGCATGTATCCCTGACCTCGTTATCTTCCTTACTACATGCACGCGTAGCGAGCCCATTCTCACTCACTCACCACTCCTCTCACCTTATTCTCCGACCACCCCATTCCACATTTGGGCGTGGATCTTGAAATTGTTTTCCATGCATGCTTCATTGTGTATATGTATGCGTCCTAGCCGCATATCTTGCTAGGTGGTGCCCCTATTGTGTATTCCCCATGATGAGGCCATTGTGTATAGTCTTGGTGTAGAGGCCACCGGGTCTATTTTTTTCACTTCCGCCTCTCATTTGGTGCCCCCACTGAGGAGGGCTCTTGAAACCCTTCAGTTTACAAGACTGAAAACCCTAAACTATTGTGAATGGATGAATGAGTATGAAGGATTTTCTAACTGGACAACAGAAGAAGAAGAGCTCCAAGCACAACTAGACGAACTCCGCATCTCCATCGAAGCTCGAGTGCCAGGCGTAACGGTAATCGATTTGAAGTGGGAGAGTCAACAAACGCGCCAAACCCAGTGGATATACATAGGCCAAGTGCCAAGAAGAAGAAGGAGAAGGTGGAAACCATTTCCGCAACCTACAACCAACCAACAACAACAAAATGGAAGGAGCTCTGCACAATAGAGAATCAACACTATTCTACTTTGAGAATCGGGTAACTCAAGTCAGCGAGGAAAGAACACCACCCTCTCCTACAAGCTTGGACAGTGACTAAGCACCTTTAAGCTTCACATGAATCAGTACAACCTACCTCAAGACAGATCACACATACCAACACGTGTACGCTCAATCAAGGTAATATTGGACTTGAAGATTCACTACCAGCACGTCATTGACACCATGCCGGGTGGGGAGCGGTTTTTTGAGGTTCTGGCATCAGATCAGCCATTTGTTTTACTTTTGGTACAAGAAAATGTACCGTTTGAAGTTTTAATCTATGTCCTAGTATAATAGGGTATACACGCCTCCTTGTAAAGAAGAAAAAAAATTTGCAAGTTAAGAAGTGTGTCTTTCTAGCTCTCTCTCAGTAATCATGGCAAGTGTAGCATTTCCAACCTTTACTGGTAAGGTGGGCGAGGATGCGGCAGACTTTCTAGACAACTTGGAAATAGCATGTGTCATCTCTGCGAGAGATGATGATGCTTCGCGCTTGCGCATCTTCCCACTTCTAATGAAGGTGTAGGCAAGATCATGGTACAATCCCTTGGCACAAGAAACCAAGGAACGGTGGGACTTATTAAGGGCAACCTTTGTCAAGCGTTTTGGAGAGGGCACAACATCAGCAAAGCTATGGCAATTGTTGACAGAGTTGAAGCAGGGCAGTATGCTGGAATACACATCATATGAGTCAAAGTTTGTAGATTTATGGGGGCAATGGGTTGAATCGCTAAGAGAGGATGAGGGGGCACCTGATTTCCTAAAGAAGGATCGGTTTGTGGCTGGGTTATGGCCAACTCTTAAAGAGAAGGTGAAGGGAAGGTTTCCTGCTACGTATGAGCTAGCAGTTGAAGTGGCCCGCCTTAAAGACAAGAAGTTGCGCCTACAAGCCAGGAATATCGATGGAGAGGAAGCCGTTAGGACCCCACCACCTCTAGCACCACCTACAACAGTCGCCCAGAGGATTCAACCACAAGAACCAATTGAAGATCATCAAGACCTGCTCAACCGAATCACCAATCAACTTGAGAATCTCTCAGTCCATTTGATACAACAATCGCAAATCGCAACCAAGAGCAAGGGAGAGGACAATGAAGGCAAACCAAGAATACCACTGCTACAATTGTGGGGAGGATGGCCATGGCATGTACTACTGTCCACAACCAAGGAGGCAGAATTTCAACAGAGGAGCCAGACAAAACCAGGTTTCACCACCAAGAGCAAGACCACCACCACCGAGGGCACCACGACAAGCACCACCCATGCAAATCCTACAAGCACCAATTCAACCACAACCACCACCACCACCACCACAACTTCTCATTCCACCCTTACCCCCACCACCAGTTGGCAATCAAACAGTAAGCGTCATCAGTCTTGAAGGTAAGGGAAAGGAGAAAGTGGAGGAGGATAAGACCAAGGTTAAAAGAGTAGATGCCATTGGGGTTAAACGCGCTAGGCATGGTGAATCTTCTCAAAAGGAAGAAAAGATGAAGAATAAATGGGAATCTAGCAAAAAGCCGTCCAAGTCACGACGTAAAATTGACATTGTAGATTTCTCTTTGGGTGAATGTTCTAAACCATATGATTTGGTTCAAGATGTTTCTGTGCAGGGCCCAAAAATCACCTGGCCCCAGTTACTCCACCTAGCACCTAGGGTGAGGAGACAATGGACAAAGATGGTTAACACGAGGCGACCAAAGCCAAAGATAGCTGGGGCTATCTCCGAGAGGAATCTAGACGGCATACTACCAGTGATGGATGCTTACATCAAAGGGCAACACATCTCCAATATCACATCGATGGTGGCGCACAAATATGCGTCATGAGTGAAAAAATGATGCACCGTTTGGGTTTAGAGGTGAGTCGGCCGGCACCATGCCGAGCCAAAATGGCAAATAATTTAAAAGTTCAATGTGTTGGTGTCATAAATGCAGTTAGGATAAAGGCATTCAACACCGAGGTAGATGTGGACATCTTTGTCATGCCACACAAAGGGGAGGGCTATCCTATCATTCTAGGGAGGCCTTGGCTTATGGCTATGAGAGCTAAGCAGGACTGGGACATCGGCATAATCCAGATGAAGGATGCAAAAGGAAGGCCAATACTTTACGACATGAAGATAGGTCAACAACGCGACATGGATCTAGAAACCTCCGAGGATGAGTTTTCTAGTGGTGACTCTTCAACCACTTCAGAGGAGGAGTCAACAGTGAGTGAAGAAAGTGACAGTAGCATTGAGGTGATGGGGATCATTCTCAAGGACCCTAAGAAGATGGAGCAACCTGATGCCTCATCATCAAGCCAAGGGGAGACACCAGGTATACAACCTTTGGTAGAAGCAAGTAAGCTACATCAAATGCTCTCTAGTGAGTTGTGTGGGAAGGAGCGTGAAGATTATATTTTGATGCTAAGTAATTTTACCACATTGTTCATTGATGAATATGATAAAATCACTGGCATCACAGTAGTTCAACATCACATTAAGCTCAAGGAGGGAAGTAAACCTGTAGTGCAGAAGCTCAGGCAGCTAGGAGTAATTCAACAAGACGCCCTACTCAAAGAGGTGAGGAAATTGCTAGAAGCCGGTTTTATCTATCCTGTTGAAGACTCAGAGTGGGTTTCTCCAGTGGTAGTCACACCAAAGAAGAATGGTAAGTGGAGGGTTTGTGTTGATTACAAGCCTCTTAATGCAGCCACAAAGAGGGACCATTTTCCTCTTCCTTTTCAAGACGAAATACTCAATGAGGTAGCAGGACATGAGCGCTACACGGTATGTGATGGCTACTCAGGCTACTTCCAAATTAGCATCGCTGAAGAAGATCAAAAGAAGACAACCTTCATCACACCATGGGGATGTTTTGCTTACAGAGTTATGCCTTTTGGTCTCACTAATGCTCCAGCCACTTTTCAGCGATATGTGACATTTGTTTTTCAGCCATTCTTTGGAAAATCAATCCGTGTTTTTATTGATGACTTTTGCATCTATAGCTCTCGCTCTCTTCATTTGGAGAAAGTTTATGAAGGTCTAGCTAGGCTACAAGCTTTGGGTGGCCAACTCAATGTGGAGAAATGCCACATTGGTGAAAGCAAGGTTACTCTTCTTGGCCATGTGATCTCGGCCAACGGCATTGAAGCTGACCCAAGCAAGGTTCAAGCCTTGGTGGCTTTGACCTCTCCCACCACAACAAAGCAATTGGTCTCTTTTCTTCAAAAGGTGAGGTATTTGAGTAGGTTCATTCACTTGCTCTCCCAAGTGCTTCTCCCTTTATAACAAGTTACCCATCAAGAGATCTTCACTTGGAGTGAAGAAAATGAACAACAATTCAATGAGGTAAAACAAATTCTAGCTTCACTTCCCACCATAGCACCTCCAAAGTGGGACGAGCCATTTTATGTAAACCCTAGTGTTGGCAATGACACACTTGGGGCTGTATTGATGCAAAAGGATCCTCAAACTTCTTTCATGCGTCCTATCTACTTCTCTAGTCGAATGATGACCCCATCAGAAAAGGGATACACGGCAGTGGAGCACATGGTGCTTGCATTAATGTTTGCTACCACCAAATTTCGCTCTTATTTATTGTCTAGACCATTCATAATCTTAACAATGGAAGAAGTATTTCCTTATGTAATGCAGCACATGGATGTTTCTTCTAGGATTTCCAAATGGCTCACAAGGCTACAAGAGTTTGACTACACAATGCAAGTGGAGAACTCCACAAGGGCCAGTCTAGGAGGTATTCTCACTCATCGCCACTATGAAAAGAAGCTAAAGATAAAGCCAAATGATCAAGATATTACACCTGTGCTGGAAGTCCCTAAGGTAGAGGAGGCTCACTCTCTTTTCTTTGATGGAGCCTACAAGAGGAAAGTGGACAAAGCTGCAGCAGGCATTGTCATCTTCAACGAGCAAGGGGACAAGGTTTTCTCCATTGGGAATCTCTTGGATTCTCACTCTAACAATGAGGCAGAATATGCAGCTTTAACTCTTGGGTTAGAGTGGTGTGTGACACAGGGCATTCAACGGTTAAATGTATTTGGTGATTCCATGCTTTTAATAAAACAAATACAAGGAACTTGGGCTTGTAAAAATCATATCTTGCTAGGCCATTTGCGCAAAGTCAAGGAACTTTTAGGGAAATTTCAAGTTGTACAATTACATCATGTCCCTCGAGCAGAAAATCAAGAAGCAGATGCTCTAGCTAGAGAGAAGTTGCAAGATGTTTCAGTGGTGGGTGCTATCAAGTTGAAGCTGCCTCTCTTCCAAGGTAGCGATGCTATGCTTGACATCATGATTTTCTTGGACACAGGAGAGTGTCCTAAGGATCTTACTAAGGGCCAAAAGCAGTGGCTTGTGCGCAAGGCAACAAAATACCCCCTTATCAATGACGACCTCTACTGCAAGGGTAAGGATCAAATTCTTAGGCGTGTACCTCTCTCTAGAGAGATCACTGAAATCATTTCAAGTTGCCATGATGGTGTTTGCGGAGGACACTTTGCACTTGACATCACTAGTAGAAAGATTCTACAAGCCGGGTTTGTATGGCCTAGTCTACATAGGGATGTGCATCATTGGTGTAAAACATGCAAGGAATGTCAAAAGGCAGGGGATAGGAGGCTCACATATGAGCCACAGACTACTATAATCTCATATGGACCATTTGAGAAATGGGGAATTGATGCTATTGGGCCTTTGCCAAGGAGCCAATCAGGTAAATTTTATATCATCATGGGTGTGGACTACATGACCAGGTGGGCTGAAGCAGTTGCCACCACCCGGATTACAGCTAAGGAAGTAGCTAAGTTCGTATTTGAAAACATTTGTTGCCGTTTTGGCACTCCTCTTGAAATAATTTCTGACAGGGGACCAGGTTTTAGAGGAGACCTTGTAGGAGATCTAATGGAGAAGTTAGGTATCTCACGACGACACTCAACTCCCTACTACCCACAATGCAATGGTTTGGTGGAAAAGGTAAATGGTATGATCTGCAAGATCATCACTAAGCATGTAAACAATCACAAAAGTGATTGGGACAAGCATCTTATGGCTGCACTTTGGGCTTATCGCACTTCATTTCGCACATCCCTTGGGTTCACACCATATCACTTGGTGTTTGGTAAGGAAGCCATTTTACCCATTGAAGTACAATTGGCTAGTCTCAGGGTGCTAGCTGGGCAGGTGGAACGTCCTAATTCTCATCTCCACAACCACATTCTTGATCTAGAGAGGCTTCAACTAGACAGAGAAGATGCTATCAACTATTATGCAGCACAGGCAGAGCAACGTCGACTTACCTTCAACAAGGGACTTAGGGCAAAAGGTCTCAAGAAAGGTAAGTTGGTCCTACGGTATGATAACAGGTTTGACACTAGGAAGGATAAAAAGTTTTCACCCAGATGGGAAGGGCCATTTGTCATTAGAAAGCGCTACGCCAATGGCAGTTACCGATTGATGGATGCAGATGGTAGGCTCCACAAAACACGTGTCAATGGATGGAGGTTGAAGCAGTACTTTTTGAGATTAGATCAAACACCTATGATGGAAATCCCCGAGGAGGGAGACTCCTCCACCTCAATTGAAGAAGAATCAGGTACAACGCTAGAGGCATGAATACCTCTAGCCTTAGGGGGAGGGCTAATGAGGAAAGCTTTTCCATGCATGGGAACCCCCCCATATATTTTTGCCTTTTTATCAAAATATTTCCCATTATATAAGTTACTTTTGATTTTTTCTTCCTTTTTCACAAACGTTTTAGCCTATATTAAATAAATAATACTTATGCTAATCAATCACGATGTAGCATAATAAGTAAGCTTTCTTTGTTGATCTCTCTTTTGACCTTAAAACTATTAAATATATATAGTATTTTCTAATATATTTTTTTCATGTATGTATATTATTCCACTCTACCAAATATTTTATTCACTAGTTTTCATTTTCAAACCTCAACCCCACTTTCAAATTTCAATAATACCTCCATCTAGATGATTGCCAATCTTTTCAACACTCTAGGTCATGTTTTCATACACATGAAGGAGCTTACACTTGAAGGCAAGAGAGAAGTCCACTCAAAGGGGACCACCAAAAGACTTTTGCAGCCACAAATAATACATTATTTGGCTGAATTTTTTAAGTAAAGAAGAACCCCGAATCTGAAGGAGCGTTCAACATGAAAGATGTAGCTCGTGATCTCAACTTTTAGCTCAATTTTTTTCAGAATTTTTGGAGTTATGAACACGGAGATATGATTTTTGTAGTGGACCCCAATTTTCTCATGTAATGGTGACACAGGCCATCCCCACTTTTCTTCCTTCTAGAATGGCTATGGTTCTACAAGTCTTCAAGCATGATTACAAGAGACAAGGCTCTTTTAATGAGGTCTTGGCTAGTCTAGATTAATTCTATCACCATTTTTTGGAGGATCCATCCTCATCAACAAATATCCACCTTCGACAACCTCTCTTATAATTTTCTTACCTCTCTCTTCTCTCCCTAATAAGCCTATGTCTATCCAAAGCTAGACTATTGTAAATATTTCCTATCCTCTACATCCTACCCACATTCTCTCTTCTCTCTCTATTGACTCTGGTATTTTAAATAATGAGGAGACAAGATGGGAGCCACAGTCACATGCACCCCATTTTCCTAGTCACCAAAGTGGGACACTCACCTCAAATAGAAATATTGCTAAATCCTTCCCTCCTTCCCTATATAAGGAGGCCATGAGAGCTCACTTGGGGGGAGAGAACACTCACACACACACACACACACACCTATCCATACACACTCTTGTGCTACATGCTTGTAGCATGAACCCTAATCACATAATCACAACACCATCATCATCACCATCACCATGCATAAAAGATGAGCACCACACCTCCACACCACTTGTAATTAAGGGTTGAAGGCACAATTTCAAGAAGAAGAAGGGTGGACACACTCATGATATTCCTCGCCATCAACTCCCATCTCTCCATTATGCCTCCTACAAGCTTGTTCCCTTCTCATTTTCCTGCCATACGCTGCCTATTGTATTCATCTTTTGCAAGCAATCAACACACTCCATCTTGGTGCCATACTTTGTGTCGCTTTGGATACATCTCATTGTGAGTATGGTATATTCTTGTTCCTTGCCATTTTTTTTTCGGCTTATGTTAAGGTGTGTGGATTCGCCACCACACACACACTCTCTCTCTCCCTCTCATATTCCTATCATCTTGCTACTTCCATCTTAAGGTGTACGGATTCGCCACCTTTTGTATGAGAAGTGAGCATACTTGCATGTATCCCTGACCTCGTTATCTTCCTTACTACATGCACGCGTAGCGAGCCCATTCTCACTCACTCACCACTCCTCTCACCTTATTCTCCAACCACCCCATTCCACATTTGGGCGTGGATCTTGAAATTGTTTTCCATGCATGCTTCATTGTGTATATGTATGCGTCCTAGCCGCATATCTTGCTAGGTGGTGCCCCTATTGTGTATTCCCCATGATGAGGCCATTGTGTATAGTCTTGGTGTAGAGGCCACCGGGTCTATTTTTTCACTTCTGCCTCTCAGTATCTTGCATGTAGATTCATCATTGTTGGGCCAAAAATATCAGTGTTTATTGTGAAGAAGCCGGGGTAGAACGCTTCTTCAAAGGCCTAGAGGTGATAGGATGGTAGAAACATTATCCTTTGATACAACGCATGTATCACCTCCTTGGAAGGCTGGCCAGACAGATCATAGGCACATCTGTAAGTATCTTGAAAGAAGAAGATACTGTCTATCACCTTGCCTGGCTTGAATGTCTCAAATACTGCTAAAAGGGTTTTGTAGATTTTCTTCATCATGATGCACGTAAGGTCAGGTGAGCCAGTGAACAATTTGATGGCGCCCGTTAGGGTTTTCACCATGTATTGGACACTTATTCTCTCACCTGCACTTATTCAAGCCCGGTAGCTTAGGATAATTCAGCCAAGTGGGTTGGCTCCTTTGTAATATTTCTTGGGCCTTCCACGTCCTGATCCTTGGTAGAGAACAAAAGTTGAGGTTGTCTCTGATGTTTTTCGGTGCCTCTACCAAGTAGACTAGGTATTGTGGATACTTTGTGAGCCAAGCCTTCCTCCATTTGGGCTGAGTGTCAACTATTATCCTGACCCCTTCTGGTTGGGAGATGTCTGCGTTGCAGAGTGGTACGGTTGGCTCTTCTCTAATCCTCTTGTTGATGGTGGCTGCTTCATATTTTAGCAAAGGATATGGGAGAGAGGGTTGAAGCCATTCACGCCTGAGGTTGTTGGCGTCGATCTTCTGGATAGTCATGGATTTGAAAACCCTCTGCTCCCACTCCAAGGCTTCCTTTATTGTCTCTCTGATCTCCACCTCTATTGCCTTACGCAGCTTTTCTTCCTCCTCCTGTGTTAGATCTTGTGGCTCTTGAGAGGATCCTTCTAAGATTTCCTCTTGCATAGGTGTGTCCACCGGCTCTACCACATTTTCTAAATCTATGCCTTCATTGGATGCTGGCCATGTGCCCTCTTGCTCTCTGGCTTGCTGTCCTCTGAGCTCCTCAATCTGCTTTAGGAGTTTCTGGTTTTCTGTTTCAGCTTCTTCGCCCATATTTACGAGGAGGTCGTTCAATTCGGCGTTTATCTTCTCCGCCTCCTCAAGCTTTCTTTTGATACTTTCTAATTTCTCTTGCATGGCTTTTTGTTCTTCTTCCATTCGTGTTTGCATGACAATAGACCCTTCTGCCATCATCAATCTTTGCTTTTTCTCTAGAGTCAGCTCCTTCTGAAGTTCTTGCATCTGTTCTTAATAAAGTTGACTTTCCGTAGCGGTGTGAGTCGAGCTAGTAGCTCTGACTCTAGCAGGAGATGCCCACAGCCTCTGGATGGTTTGATCTTTCACTTTGAGCTGGTCCTTGAGCTCAAGGACCTCATTCTGGCTGGCTTCTTGATCTATCTCCGCCTTTTCTTTGGCGTTTCGCATGGCTTCGACTTCTTAAGATTCCTCAGCCAGCTGTAGGGTCAGGTTATCCCTTTCCCTCTCGGCATCTATCAGTGATTTGCTGAGTTGCTGACATTCCTCTTCAACTCCTTGCATTCTTTGTGTTGCTACCTGATTTTCCTTTTCCATTTCCTGGCATCTTTGCAATGCCCTTGCTAAACTGGCATGTAGCTCCGCTTCTCTCTCTTTCTGCCTTTGACTTTGTCCTTGTAGAGAGTCTACTTCCAGCTTTATCTTTACTTCCGTGGCCTTGAGAGCTGCCATCTCACTTTCTGAAGCCATGGACTGCGCTCTTAACCCAGTTAACTTTGTCATCACCACATCCCAGTTGTTAGAGAGCGGGTGCAGATCCACTGTATCTGTGGCCATTTCTTTTAGTTCTGCTAGCCTGATGCTTTGCATTTGTTCCTTAGGCCCTGTGCTTGCCAAGTTGAATGCGACTGTGGCAGCCTCTTCTTTCGTGTATCCTGCCGCTAGCAAGTCCAAAAATGTGTTATATGAATCATTTGGCTCTTGTTGCCCACTTCGAGGCTTAGCCTCTTCCTTTGGTTCCAGCTCTTGGCTCTGCTCTTGCTTGGCCTCTTCTCGTTCTTCTGGTTTTTCTTCAGCCTCTGTATCTTCTTGTGGAGGGATGCTAGGAGGCGTGAGGGTGGTGGTGAGGGCTGTGGGCTGACCGGTAGAGATGTAGGCTTTTCCTTTAGATCTCGGTCTGCCTTTGTTTTTCTTTCTCTCTCTTGGCTCTCTTGCTCGTCTAGCAGTTTCTACCGTATTTGCTCCACTTCCTCCTCTGTGAAAGGTACCTGCGGGATATTTTCTGATGCGGCATCAAGAATCTCAAAATTTTTAATGTAATCTTTGAATCTATCCCTTTGCACCCTTTGGGATGATCCAGACATTGCTTCTAGAGACGGCTTCCAGAGTTCACTCAAATCACCTTTAAGGGCTCTCTCTACTCTGAAGCTCTCCATCAGCTGCTCTGATCTTGCCGCTTTTTGTGACTTTGTCTCTTTCACCGGCACTTGGGCAAACTCTTTCTTTCCTTTCTTTTGCTCTGGCTGCTCCTCTTGAACAGGCTCTAGCCATCTTTTCAATCTTATAGCAACCCTTGGTGCTCTTTGTGGCTCGTCTTCTTTGTCTTCTTTGAGCCTCAACCAGTCGTTCTGAGACGGGGGGTCAGGCCATATTCCTTTTGCGTGCAATGCCCCATAAATCACCTTAGTGATTAGTTCTCCTGGCACAATATATGTTGGCTTCTTGTTACCTATCTTCACTAGGTTGTCATGTATATACGCTGCATAGTTGATTATCTTTAAAGTGCTCTTCATCATTGCCCAAGTGAACGTCATGGCAATTGCTCCTAGCGGCATTCGGTACTTTTGTGGCCGCTTCGTGCACATATGAAAGTATTGGTTGTACAACTGACTCATGATTGCCACTCTTGGGTTGGAAATATCTTCAAAAGTGTAGTTTCCTTTCTTCTCATTGTACACCTTGACATCATCCCTTCTTTTAGTTACACTATCCCCCTTGTTGGAGAGGTCTAGTGCATCTGCAACAACTTGCTCAGTGATGATTATTTCTATTTCTAGCCTGCCTTGTAGATCGGTTACTCTGGCCACTCTGTCTTCTTTGATGGTCGTCACAAACTCCCAGACTCTCTTTATGTCAACCCCTGCCGGCACTGCTTCAAAATAGTTGTGGAGATCAATCTTCTCCAAGTACCCGGCTGTGAGGTCCCCATCCCACCGTATCAAACGGCGGATCTGATGGTGAACCTGGTGGCCACTAGATCTATAGTGGAAGCAAACAAAGTGGTTCAGGGTTCAACTAGAGGACGATCTCTCATCACAAAGTGAGTCAAGTTCGAGCCTACTAGTAATGAGATCTAGCTCCACCTCGCAGGGGAAGCGTACTTAACCTATCTAGCGATCCTAAGACCCACCTTCCAAGAGGAGAGAAACCTCGAGTGTCTTTTTCCCCATGTTTCAGAGCCACGTACACGTGAGACTTCGCCTCTCTAGGGGCAATGAGTATTACTAGTATCGATTTAAACACTATGGGGACAGAGAGTTCCCGACCAATCGGGACCACCCTTCTCATAGGCATTGGCAACCTGAGCCAAGCCCCCACTTTCCACCCCCACACTCACACTTCCTTGTGTGTCCTAATTACTACCACAATGATTGTTCAACATAAACATTCCTTGATTAAATTCCGAATCACAATGTTCATTAAGACAGCCCTTCACTCAGTATTGCAAAGGGGCACCAAGACAGTATTCTAGTAAAAATTCTACTCAAACTTATTCATTAAAATTCCAATGTTCTGGAGGTACAACATCCCCCCCCCAGCGAGAGTTTACTCCTCCCATTGTCGCCTAGCTGCACATACAACTAGGTATGTCCACCGCATAGAAAGCACGACATGGACACTCCCACCTCATAGAAAGCAAGACATGGGTTCCCACCGTATAGAAAGCAAGTCGTGGGTATCCACCGCATAGAAAGCAAGTCGTGGATTAAGAGCCCTTAACAAGGAACTCTACCCCCTGTGTGATCAGTAGGGGGATCATGACTAATTCAACATTGGAAATAGAATGAACATGTCAAGTTAAATTTTCCCTAGCAGACATTCTTTCCTATTGCAAACAGTATATCCATCAATCATTTCTTTCCTACCTTAGACTTAAATGTACAATGAATTCAAATGCCGAGATTTCCGTCGGCTTTCTCCAACATGTTTGGGGATATGTTCTTTTCTAGCTAAATGTGTGCGATGTTAATTAAACAACTGAATAAAATTGTGACCTACCTCTTCCATTTCTTCGTCAATGGCTCGTGAGATGGCCGGTGCTTGTTCATCCATGGGAGCTTTTCCCTTTCCATTCACATTGCTCATTCCCGCCTCGCGGTCGTGGGCACCACCGAAGCGAGTTCTCTTAACCGGGGCCAGTTTATACTCACTACTTTAAATGATAAACTTGAAGAAAAAGAGCTAAGGTCCAAGAGCATCATAACAAACCAAATGGTAGATGAGAATCATTGAAGGGTCCTTCTTATGCAAGGGTTTAGATTTTTCCTTCCAGACCTAGCAATTTTATGGGTAATACTTTATTTATCCTATGGGAACCGGATCTAAAGTTAATTACTTGGCTTAGATGATTAAGGAATTTCAGAATTTTACTAATTAATTTACAAGAGAGATGGATTAAACAAGCTCAATCACTTTACTAGTGTAATAAGAAAGATGCAGAGTTACCGCATGCATAGGTGTTAGGAAATCTTCTTCTTAGTGGCCTAATGAAGGATTAATTTTACCTTAATCACATCTTAACGTGTGAGAAAATTGAATCTAATTTAATTACAACACTATTGAGTGGTAAAAGAATGAATTTCATCAAATCTACATTGTTACCGGCTGACAATTAATTAACTATGCTGCCTAGAGAGAGAATTCTCTTCTAATCATGTATTAATCATTGATTAAGAGTGATGAATGGATGCATAAATTAGCTAATTGGATGATGATTATGTAATGGAATATAGCTATGTAAATTTAGAGAGCAGCTATTGGGAATTATAGTTAGGATTAAGCATAGTAGACGAGGAATTTGGAGAATAATGAAGAGAATTAAGAAGAGCAGGAATTAAACCATGATTACCGTGATTAGGGCTGAGAATCCTCTTGATTTTATGATCCAAATGAATCCTCAAGATGAGAATTTCGACAGCACCTCCCTCCTTGCTTCTCCTTCAAAAATTGTGTGTCTGCCGGCAGCACCTCCCAAGGTGTGTGTAGGTGTGTGTGTGTACTGGGTGTGTGTGTGAGCATGTGTGTGTGTGTGTGTGTGTGTGTGTGTGTGTGTGTGTGTGTGTGTGTGTGTGTGTGAGCACACCTTTAAATAGGCTCCTCAATGCTGAAAATCAATCTGGGTTGCTATAAGCATCTGAGTGAGCACTCCCTCCTTGCATTGGCAAGTCTAGTTGCCTACCCACCAAGTGTCCAGTTGGTCAGTTTAACTGGCTCTCACACCCACTCTCTAGCATGGAAACTCTCCTACAACTCCCACAAGGCAAGAGGGCACCCCCTACCTGCTAAAGCTGGCTCAGAGTGGCCTGGAACCTGCTCCCACACAGCCTCGAGCCCCAGTGCCTCCCGGACAATTTTTGGAAAATTTGGTTTTAGGCTAAAACGGGTCAAACGAGTCGGAATTTGATGCCGAAAATTGTTATACCAAGCCCTAACTAAGGCGTACTAGTCCGAGTACCTGCCATATTTAGCAGCCCCGGGGTTCGAAAATGCATTTTTCAAATTTGGGGTACCAGGTATAGTTTTTCGAGACGGTCAAAACTGGACGGGTCGGGTGACCAAAAACTTACTATTTTTGGAACTTTTTTACAAAAAATATTTTATTTCACATTTTGAAGCTTTAAAAAATTCTAAACATCATGGCACTGACAAAATTCGGAAAACTGCTAAAAATAGTAACTTTTTCCATTATGTTCATTTCATGGTACAATGGTGCTCTTTTTGGGTCGGGTCAAAGACCTTACACCGGCCATCTTGGTTCTTACAAAATCATTGAGTTCTCGCGGCAGCATTGGTAGCTCGATCACATTCCCTTCAGTGTCTTTGAAAACTCCTTAGTAGATCTTTAGGTCGTTCGACTCTAGCAGATCTTCTTGGATCCATGTGCTGGTGGCTTCAGTGTTCCTTCCGGTATGACGAAGGGCTCCACTTCTTCTAGGTAATCCTTAATGGTCATTCTTTTCTTCTTTGTCGATGACTTCGCGGCTGCCATAGATCCTGTTGCACTCAGTAGTCTGAAGTTAGCTTTTTTTCCATATTAGCTGAGAAACTGAGTTTTAACTATCCAAATGACTTGAAAATTGAAAATAAAGCTTAAAAGGAACTTGTGAAACTGTGCATGTGCTCACAATGAAAATCTGGCCAAAATTTTCCATTTAGATATCCTACGCGTAGGATGTCTTTTTCATCAGAATTGGTTGATACTTGACATGCTGATAGTGCATGGCTTATGGAACATGGCTATGTACTTGGATATGGATTTGGGCATCAAAAAGTGGATTTTTTGGCTGATTCAGGCTTTAGGTCACAAATTGGGTAGAAAGTCCATAACAGGTAGCAATTGATGTCCAAATGGGTTGAAAATTGGATATGGGCTCATTGCACCATGGTATTGGCTCCCATGATGTCACTCCTTGCACAGAAGGTCCAAATTATGCTGGAGACATCCTACGCGTAGGATGTCTATTTCATCAGAATTGCATGAGATTTGTTCTGTGGGTAGTCCTTGGCCTATGGAACATGGCTATGCTCTTGGATTTGGATTTGGACAAGGATTGATGCTTGCAAGAGCCTGTGTAGTGTTTTTTGGGCTCAAAAAGTGTATCTTGAAGGTATTAGGGGTCAAAAATGATTAGAATGGCTTCAAAATTGATATACGAGCTCTTGATGATGAGGTGATTGGATCTGGAATGGACAAACATCCTCTGTAGGCCAAAAATGTCAAATAGACATCCTACGCATAGGATGTCTACTTCACCATTTTTGCTTCTGACCACACAGATTGGTTGGTGATGCGTTGGTGAATGTGTTGTGCAAGTTTATGTGATTTGGATAAGATTTGGTAGGTCCATGGTCCCATTTTTGCATCTATGCCCTAACTTTGCGTTTTTCATGCATATGAGGTCAATTTTGGTCCAAATGTGATGAAACTTGGTGGATAGGCTGTAAAGGTCATTCAGAAAATGTGTGTGATGAAAAATGTTGGGATCTTTGCCCAGAATTGCCCTTGAGACATCCTACGCGTAGGATGTCTTCTGATGATTTTTTCATGGATTGTGCCCCTAGTGCCGGCCCTTGGTTCCCCTGAGTCCCTTTTAAGCTTAATTTCAACAAAAAAGTCAAATGGATAGAAATTAACTCCCTGTGTGGACTTCAGAGCCTCCGAGTCGTTTTCTGACTTTGGAGTGCTTTTTCGCGATGAAATTTCTTGATGTTGGTCTCCATAGCTTCCCGATCCCTTAGGGATCCTTGCCGTATGGTTTTTGTCGACTTTGGCTTCACCGGAGCTTCATTTGGCAATTTGTCGCTCTAGAAGCACCCGTGGTTGCGTTTACATATCTTCGATGATTTGTGGTGGTCTACCACTATAGGACTTGGTTGTTGATGGTCTAGGAAAGCCGCTCATGAAGTTTGGTGGCAAACGGGCATGCGGTTTGGCCGCGAGAGCAATTTGATGCTTTGTGTGTCTGATGCCGTTTCTGAAGTTTAGTGCCGCTTCGGGTCACTTTATGCTCCTACCCATGAATTTTGGTAGCATTTGGGCATTTGGGCGCCTTTTCGCCGATTTCCCATTTGGTGGCCTCTTGCGGGATTCTAGGAATTAGGGTTTTTTTCCGATGGTTTTTTACTGCCTCTGGACATCCAGGACTGGTCTCCTATGCTAGGGTAAGCTGTCGATGAAGTCTCGTTGCTTTTGGGTTAGCCGTTAGGTCGCCGCCTCTACTTGTAGGTCTCTACCGCCCGCTTTGTGTGTGAACCTTACGCTAGTTTTTGCGACAAAACGACAAACATGCGCGAAAAGCTCAAGGTGGTGAGCCTACCTCTCATGTCTGAAGCCTGTCGGGTAGTTGTGCGCGTCGTAGAAGCTGCTGGAAGGTCCGTTCGCTCTAGGTGGCAGAAGCTCTCTCCACAAGGTCAATAGTGAAAATGAGCTAAAAATGAGGTGAAAATTTCTTATAATGGAGGTCTCCGAACCACTTTTCATGAAATTTGACATGCGCTCCCATCTTCTTGCGAGATGCGGTTTAGGCTCAAAAATTTCTTGATTTGGACTCCATTTGGCCTGTTTACCAGAAATTTGGCATTTCGGTCAAAACCTGGCCAAAACATGCTTTCCGTTCCAGTCTCATAACTGCACCCCCACTGTACCATAGGTTTTCCTATAGTCACTGATCATCCCCATATTTTTTGTTTTTCATTATGATCATTTTTCACCCGCTTTTTGTATTTTTGAAATTTTTCTACAAAAATTAGCAAAATTAAAAGGAAAATAGAAAATCAAACCCAGAAAATCCCCAAAAATCATAATAAATCACAATCATCACCGCAAAACATTATATACACTCTCATGCAATTTTTATGATCGGATTTCTCCGTTTTATCAATATTTTGCCCAAAAAATGGCTATTTCTACTTATATACACACACCTAGGGGCTTGATTTGGCGTTTGGCCCCATATACCTATAGATACATGCTGTATAAGGGAATATGTACTTGGGTTAGTCCAGAAAATTTCACAATCAAACAACAACCCTTAAAATAGTCAAAAATCATGCCCTTTTTTGCTCTTTCTGCTATTGGTTCCGCATTTGAGAATGCCTCTCCCCCTCCTAGCCGGAGTCCTCCCGGACGACAAGGTATCGCCTCGGAGTATGTGCCGTGCATAGGTTGAAAAATTTGTGCTAATGCTTGGCCGATTAATGTGGCCCTAATTGATGCATACTCAGTCAATGCATGGAAAAATTAATGTTGTGCAAAAGAAGGGAATAAGCAAGATGCTTATTGGCATTCGCCGTCGAGGTTTCCTATTTTCTTTGCAAGTAACAGCTGTAACTCTACTGCTCTCTGTTTAATTGTCTTTTTTGCAAAAGGCAATCGCGTTGCCGCTTCTGTTGAGATAGCCGTAGTTGTTTTTATGGTTAGGATTGGCTTGGCCGGAATGGCCGTGGACCGTATTTCCTTTGCTTTCCATTGGTAGCTTGTTTTTGTCGATTTTTGTAGATGTTTTGGTACTTCCTTGGTTGCCATTGGTTTGTTGCGGATTGGCATCCACATAAGTTGGTTGCCTTTTTCAAATGCAGCTGTCTGCCTTCCGTTGTTGCTTGTACTGAAGGAAGTTCCTTTTGCTTTTGTTTTGGTATCCAAATGCAAGTAACCTTTGGGTTATTGCTGAGCAGTTTCTTTGGGATCCATATCTGTTTTATGCCCTTGGTTTTTGGTTGAACTATCTGCTTCGGTTGAATTCTTTCGTTGCATTGTTGTTTGTCTGCCATGTCATTTCTATCCTTCCGCATCCATACTTGTTTCCCTTGTTTTGGTAATCGAGATCTTTGCACTGCGGTTGGGGACTTCGTATGTATGTAGTTAGCATGGTTAGCTTTTACCTATCTGTTGGCCTTGGGTATCATGTTGTTCTTTGGTGGCATTCTTGCTTTTGGCTCTTTTTCCAATGATTGCCTTGCTTGCAGCTGATTATTCCGATATTGATGAGCAAAAGCTATTACCTGTTGTTCATGTGCATGCTGAATTTTGAATGCATTCGCATTCCAATCTGTCTACACATTGTACTATTTTTGCCAAGGTTGTCCCAACATCATTGGGTGTTGTGTGCTTTCATCCTCCACCACATAGAGTTTATGTGGGTAAATAGTGATGTATTTGAACATGCAATATAGTCCATCCCAATGTTTTCAACGAGTGTGATGTACTACTTTCCAGCACTTGAGGAGTAGGATGAAGTTGACCTGCGGATTTGAGCTGTTGGTATAATCCGTAAGAGATCAAATTTGCTTGAGCTCCAGAATCAAGCAATGCCGTCGATTCAACTTGATTGCTACCCACTTTGACTGCAATTATTGGCTCCACTGTGTCTTCATCCAACTTCGTTAGTCGAATGGCATTGATTCGCAATGGTGCTCCACTTTGTTGTTGTTGTCACAGAAGTCTTCTTTTTGCAATGCGTTCGTGTGCTTCTGCTTGAGCTTCCTCTCGTACTCTCTGTTTTTCCTTCATTCGTTGTTTTCCTTGATGGATTTGTTGGAGCATCTCCTGTGTGAGTGGTAGATGATATTTCTTCAATCGACATCCACTAATCCAGTTCAGCATATCTTCACCTGCTAATGTAGCAAGCTTGACAGCTCCGTTTTGTGATAGATTACTAACCACAAAGGGTCCCATCCCTCGCTTTTTAAGTTTCTTGGCATGTTGCTTCAAAGTATAAACAAGTACATAATCACCTGTTTTGAACTCCTTGGTGCACACATGCTTGTCAAAAAACTCTTTTTGTCTTCTCTTTTTAGCATAGATTGAAGCTACAGCTCTCAAGCGGAGTTTATCTAGCTTTTCAAGATCATCTATTCTTAAAGAGAGCTCATGCCCTGTCCATTCTAAGCGTTTCGCTACTCGTAGAGTTGGAATAAAAAACTCTATGGGTAGTATAGCATTTAGGCCAAACACCATGTTGTACGGTGTTGTTCGTATCGATGTTTTGTAAGCTACCCTGTATGCCCATAGTGTTGAGTGTAGCTGATGATCCCAATCTGTTCTTGACTCTGATACTATTTTAGTGAGAACCGTGCATAGTGTTTTATTGGTGGCCTCGGCTTGTCCATTGGCCTATGGATAGTATGGAGCAGATTTCCTATGTATGACCATGAATTCCTCTAGCATATATTCAATGACTTCATTAAGAAAATGTGTCCCACGATCACTGACAATTCCTATTGGTAACCCGTATCGTACAAAAACATTCTCATACAAAAAGTGTGCAGTAGTTCGTGCATATGCTTTTTGCGTTGCCTTGGCTTCCGCCCATTTTGTGAGATAGTCCGTAGCCACGATGATATATTGGGTATGGGTGCGATATGCAGGTGGTGAGATAGGTCCCACAAAATCAATGCCCCATTTTGCAAATTCTCTTGCTCCCATCATTGGCCGTAGTGGCATCTCATCTCTCTTTATCGGCATCTTGGTGCGCTGACATGAGTCACAACGCTTTACAAACTCTTCAACATCCATATGCAATGTAGGCCACCATATACCTGCGGTTAAGACAATTTTTGCCGTCTTATCGCCCGAAAAATGGCCTCCACTTATTCTGCTATGTGCATGTTCTAGAATCAGCAGGTATTCGCTTTCACTTGCACAGATTCTAAGTTGATTGTCCTTTCCTCGCTTATAGAGTTGGTTCCCAATCAACTGAAAGTCACGAGCTTCCAGCTCTATAGCCCTTTTTCGTGCTCTTGTGATGTTCTCAGGAAACGTCCTGGTGGTTAAGAAATCAATGATATTGACTCCATGCAGGTGCAATGTTTACCTGAAACAATGTTGCATGATCCACTGGTCGTTTGGTACTACATATAGTACAATTGGTAACATAAGAATGTGTGTCCGCATACATACTTGGCCAATAAACCCCTAACTGTCTCAGTCTCTGGTGTGTTTTCACTGTTGAACAATGAAATGCACAATCCTGGATATGTGCTTCTTCAAGGTATCACTCGAATTCTTCCGGATTTATACATAATAGTAGGATTTGGTCCGATCCTAGATGATACAGCCTTCCTGCTATCAACTGGAAGTCTTTTGTTTGTCGAATTTTTTGTTGTTTGGATCTGTACTCCGTATTTTCAAACCTACTTCCAAAGGAAAGAATGCTAACAATTTCCTGTGACCATTTGCGTATCATTTCAACATTGAAAAGATAAGCATCTGGTATGTCATCATCTACTCCTTCAGGAGCCTCCCCTTTGTGTATCCTTGAAAGATGATCCGCTCTTAGATGGGTTTTATCCTTTTTGACCACCGCTGTGAAATCAAACTCTAGCAATATAATAAACCAGCGTACAATTCTCCCTGTATTGCATGGTTTATTTACCAGATACAAAAGACCTTGATGATCTGTGAAGAACACAAATTTATTTGTGAGCAAATAATGCCGAAATTTCTTTACAGCATAAATCATTCCTAACCCTTCTCGTTCAGTGGTTGTGTAGTTCTTTTTCGCACTGTTTAACTGTCGGCTTGCATAACACACTGGAAAATCCATTGTTCCGTCTCCAGGTTGAGCCAGAATACTCCCGATTGCATATGTAGAAGCATCAATGTGAACATGGAATATCTTTTCCCAATCCGGTGCTTTAAGTACGGGTGCTGATATAAGGTTTTCCTTCAGCTTTTGGAAAGAAGTTTCACACTCCTCGCTCCAATCGAAATTGACTAGCAAATGATACAGAGGTTGTGTGATAACCGCATACATGTATATGAATCTCCGATAATATCCACAGTGTCCCATGAAGGATTGCACTTGTTTTGCATTAGTAGGCTTGGGTAGGTCTACTATGACTTTGACTTTGTCTAGGTCAGTGGTTATGCCATTTCTTGAGACAATGTGTCCTAAGATGCGACCTTACTTAACCATAAATATACACTTTTCCTTGTTAAGACAGATTCGATATGTCCTGCATTTTTCAAAGACCTTTTGCAAATGGTCAATATGTTCCTCTCGTAGAAGAGAGTGTACACAAAGATCATCCATGTATATTTCTAAGAATATTCTCAGGTATTCTTTGAACACGTGCGTCATTAACCTTTGGAAGGTAGCGGGGGCATTAGCTAAGCCAAACGGCATAACTCGATACACATAATTTCACATTTTATGGCAAACGCTGTTCTGTGTTGATCCTCCCTCGCTATTGCCAGTTGGTTATATCCTGAAAACCCATCCAGAAAGGAATAAGCTCGTTTTCCAGCCACCCGCTCAAGTACATGTTCTGTGATTAGCAAGGGATAATTATCCCTTATGGTGGCTGCATTTACCTTTTTGAGGTTTACACACACTCGCAGTTTGTCGTTCTTTTTGGGAACTACCACAATGGGTGACACCCAATTTGTACGTTCAATTTCATAAATGAATTCAGCTTCCATCAGCTTATCAATCTCCTCTTTGATTCGTTTAGCAAATGTGTCATTATAAGTATAAGGACGTTGTTAGCTAGGTTTTGCATCCGATTTCAAAGGAATTGTATGTTGGCATATCGATGGATCAACTCCTTTGAGGTCTTTATAGGACCATGCAAACACATCTTTATATTTCTTTAGTAGTTGTGTTAGCTGTTCTTCTTCTTCAGGCTCTAAATCGTTTGCTATATAGACCGGCTGAGGCTTTTCACCTGGTTCTGCAAGGTCTATTCTTTTTGCATTTTCTGGCCTGTCGTAAGATTCTTGGTTGGTTTTTTCCCTGACCGGTGGTGTCATGATGATTTTTCTGTCCTGTATGGTAAATTTTCGATAGTGTGATGGTACATTCATGTTTCCTTTCTCTGACTCCCCTTTACCATCACTATCCTCTTCAGTAGTCCATATCTTACGTAAATACCGATCTAGTTCTTAGTATTTCTGTTTACGCTCCAGTTTTGTCCACTCTTGGTCTTTTGTTGTTTCTTTGTTTGATTTTTTAGATTTTTGTGATTTTGTTTCTGTTTTAGCTTTTCGTACCTGTTTTATTTCCTTTCGCATTCTTTCTCTTTGATCTTTTGAGAATCTTCCTGATATTTGATCTTTTACACAATCCTCTGCTTTTACAAGCATCAAATAGTGAGTTTTACCTTTTATCCTGGGCATCAGGTTCTCTCTCGCTTTGTTTCCTGCTCGTTTCCTCCTATAGCGTTCCTAGCATCTAGGGTGCTGATTAGCAAAATCATAAAACTTGATATTCTTGGTTTCCCTTCCATGCTCACTTGAGGTGTCTGAACACTCATTATCTGCATCATCATTTACTTCCAGATGTTCAGAGGAGTTCTAAAACTCTTCTTGTGCTGGTGGTTCCATCATCTCATCTTCTCCTGGTATAATGCTTACAATGTAGTAGGGTAGCACATCATAGCCATCCTTATCGCAAAATTTTGTTGTTGGACTATCTGTAATGGTACAGACATCCAATGTTGCTAGTATGTGTTCCCATTCTAGAGGTTCTAAGGCATCTTCAGGGAAAGGTTCCGAAATATACTCCTTGTCCTCTATCGCTCTTTCTAAGATGCATTCCTCTCTTCTTAAGCTTCCACAATGTGAAGCTCCGCACATCCATAGCTCTTTTTGTTGCCCTAACCATGCTAGGAGTTCTGATCCTGCTACTGTAGCTGAATCAAACTCCTCCACAGGTGTTTGGTTCACATCTTTGTAACTATGGTCTTTCAGGTGTATTTTAGTTGTTGTCTCGCCATGTCTGAGGTATATGTGGTCGTAACCCCAATCTTGGACCATCTTCAATTGTCGCATGAATGGTATTCCCAAGATAATATCATAATTGTTCTTTTTGTCGAAATCGACTATCGCAAATGTATGCTCATACTCGATCCCGCACAAAGTGACAATCACTTTTTCTAAGAGTCCTAGAGGCTTCTCCATGAACCCGTCTGCCAATTGCAATTTCATTCTGGTAGCTCTTAAAGCTGGTTTTCCCCACTTTTTTCAGATTTCCTTGGTGGCGATAGCAACTCCCGCTACACTGTCAAGAATAGCTTTGGAAACTACTCCTTGGAATTCTACTGATAGCGTGGTGTTTCCATCTTCTCCCTCGCAATACTCTCCAACCTTGTTTAATGGTACTGGCCTAGTGTTTAGTTGAGGCCTGTCCAACTCTTTGATCCCTTCCTGTAGCCTCAAGGTGGGTTCTTTCACTCCAAATTTTTCTAGGCATTTACCTACTGTGGTCCACATGTTTGGTCGTAACCTTAGGAGTTCGGCTAATGTGATTGTGCATGCCACTGGGGTGGACAATAACTCAATCAATCCTTGCGAATCCATCACTTTGTTAGAAGAAAGTCTTTGAGATGGGATTGCTCTCACTTCAGACTTGGCTTTATACTCTCCTAGGTAAGAGGGTAAAGTTCTCAGCGAGTCTGGTTGGCTGTGCCCCGAACTAATTGATCCTTGGTCTCCCCCTTGTGAATGTATCTCAAAGTTCATTTGTGACCTTGCCTCAAATTCTTCAATAGGAGGTAAGATTACATTCTTTTCTTTTCTCGTGCTATTCATATGGTTACTCATCCTCTTAGCCTCATTAGCCTCACGGATTTGCTTCCACAGATCGTCTAGACCGTTACAATCCTTACCCATTTCTGTCAATGTTTTAGGTTGGAACCCGTCACTTGCCTCATCTGTTGTATTTGGCACTATGATAGGCTCTCCTCTAGACTCATAGGCATTAGTGATTCTTTCCTTTGTTTCTACTTGTTCCTCTAAAGTTGGTTGGATAGGGGTTGGAGCTGGTGCCTCATTCCAATTTGCAAGTTTACCAAGCGGTTCTTCCATCAATGATTAAGCTGTTTCGATCATCTTTTTACACATTTCCGACCTTTCTTTTTCTATTTCCGCATATGGATAAGTCTTCCACCTTTGCTCTTGGGTTTGGTTCTTTTTTAGTTTGGATTCATAAGCCTTTAGAAGTGCATCCAACTGCTCACTTACCTTGTCTGCCAGTACAAATCCTCCTGATCCTGCACTTTTGGGCTCTGCTATTTCCTTGGGTGCTATGGTTGCCGTGGTGTGTGAGCTTAAGCTAGCTAGATCCTCTAACCGCTCTAATCTATCCTTTGTATGTTTCAACTCCTTGAATAGAGCTATTTGCTCTCGTTCTTTCCTGGCTTTCATACGCGCTTTTCTAGCTTTCCAAGTGCTTCTCTGATTTTTCATTTATGAACTTTGGGCATCGGTTTTTGGCTCTTCAACTATGGGTTCGTTCGTCATTCTATGAGCTTGGGCTTGTGTTACCGCCTGAATAGGTATGATTGTTTCATTTTCTGACCCTCCACTGGAAGGTACTGTTTCTAGCATGTTCAAGGTGATTTTTGCTCCTTTGCTCGGGTTTTTAGGGCAATTGGGAATCAAATGAGTAACTCCACACTCGGTGCAATATGCGTTGACTCTAATGATTTCATCATGAGGACAGTCTCTTAGCCAATGGTCTCCACCACAGTTGTAGCAAGGTCCCTTGGGTTGTTAAGGTGCTCCTTGAGCTCCCCTTTGTGGGTATGCATGTCTCTGTTTTCCCATGCCTCCGTTGGCTATGAACAACAATGTTCGTTCATCTAAGCTATATCTTCCTTCTCCTCCTGCCTGTGCAGCTGTTGGTGGTCCTGTACTTCCTATCATGCTTCATGGTTCTAGTGTCGAGGGTTCTTCCGGTGGATAATAGACAGGGTTTGCCGCATATCCATTGGGATCTTCATAATATGCATGCATAGGCACCAAAGCCTTATCCTCTGATTCGGTTACAGTTGGTGTATATCTTATACAAACTGGTCATAATCCTGGTAGGGGTGGTTGTTGCCCCAACACTGGTTGTGGTCTTTCTACACCTACAGGTCCTGGTAGGTTGCCTGCTTGATACCTCGGGATCGGTGGAGCTTGAGGAGAAGCTACCGGAGCTTGGGGAGCGTAAGGTCTCTCTCTCACATATCCCTTGTTATAATAACATTCCTCGGTCCCATGGTTTGTCCATTTTTGTTCAATAGCACACCACTTGGGCTGTTTAGCCTGAGATTTGGCGTACAAGTTAATCTTTTTTAGCACTTCATCTACAAGCTTCTCTTGGTTTACAGCTACTTCTCCTTTCGGTGTTGTCTTAGAAGACTTGCTTCCACTTTGTTGTGAAGATGAATCGTCGTCAAGGTCATTGAACTCCCCCTCTTTGTAGACCGCACAATTGTCCACAAGGTAAAGAGCCTCCTTGGTCAACTCATTCAACGTCGTGCTCCTCTTCATATGTAAGTCTTTCTGGAGATCCACATTCCTTAGTCCTTGGATGAATATAATCATAAGTCTAAATTGAGTTGGCAGTTCTTCCACAGGACAGAACTTAACATATATTTTTAGTCAGGGCTGCCTTTCGTTAAGATTCCCCATCTTTCTGTTTGAATTTATGGATTTGTGAGACGGTATTATGAGCTATCCCCCTTTGTGAGAATTCCTCGATAAATTCGTCAAACACTTCCTCCATAGACTCAAAGTCTCTACGCCCTACAGAGTCAAACCAAGTAGCAGCGTCATCCTCTAGGGTTAGTCCAAACCCTGCAAATTGGATAGGGAAGTCTAACACCTCTTCGGCTCTAATTACACGCACAAAGGTTGCTACATGATCTCTTGGGTCTCTGCTTCCTGTGTATTTCTTGTTTACCCATTTTTGCACTTGAGAAGGTCTAATTCTCTGATGGTCTACAAACCTCATCATTGGATCTCCACGTCCTAATCGATATACCTCCTCAGGTCTTTGGTAGTAGGCTGGTTCCTCTCCCAGTGGTGCTCCTAAGCCATAATTTCTAATAGTTCTCGCCAGAGATGGTTCATCTCTTCGAACTCGTTCTAAGGGTGGCCCTCCAGGCTCTGTTGACCCTTGAGTCTTTGGCTTACTCTCTCCTTGATACCTTGAATAGAGTGGTGGTTCTTGCAAATCCCTTAGCCCTCGTGTGGCTTGATAACCATCTCGGCTTCAATCTTGTTCCATTGTAGCACTCTGTCGAAGCCATGCCTGCAATGATGGCTGGTTTGTCGGTTGGTTTTGGTTGTTGAATGCCTGCGGTCGAGTGGAATGTGAGGTGGCGTCATAATCTTCTGAAAAAGGATTCGTTGACTTGCTTGGGGTGTAGGTGGCTCTTGGCACTTCCTCAGGGCCATATGCTAATGCTCCTGGACTTGTTGCCCTTTCTACCTCCTCTGGGAGAATACATTGGTATTCTCGCCCGTATCTATCAACAAAAACTATACCCTTCCCCATAGCAGTTTCATAAGAGAATAAGTAAAGAACCTTGTCTTTGCTTAATTCGTTTATGTATGGTTCTTTGCTGCGAAAGTAAGCGACTATACCCTCACTCTCATGCTTGTAGATTCCCACATTCTCCTTATAAGTTGGAACCCTGGTTGTTTTCTTATCATACATAAAAATAGCTCCGGGCCGATCAATGTTTGGTGGCGGTTCTTGAGCTTTTGAAACCATTTTCCCTTTCGCCACATTATCTCCATATCTAGTGTAATCTTCAGGGTTACTGACTATTAGATAGTGGTTCCCCTTTTCGTCTCGGAATCTATCTCCATCATCATAGACTCAGATTATCTCCAATCTGTGAGCTGGCCTCTGTTCGATACAAATGCACTTGCGTCCTCGATAGTCAGAATAAACTAGGGCTCCCCTCGAGTTTGTTCCCTCTAAAAAGATCACAGTGAGTTTGGAATCATTCAAATGGACACTAAGCTACCTTGGTCACCTGCCACCTTCTGGTCTCTAACAATGTATCTTCCTTATCTTAAATTCATCAAACTTATCAATGCAATTTATCACAAATCCAACCACTCACCTGACAAAGGATCAGTCTCCGCACAACTTCTTGCTTTGTTGCTGAATATATCTGTACACAAGCGTTTAATTTCGGCAATCGAATCAAAGAATTTATCTATTAGAGGTTATCTTAGTAATGATTGGTATAACTGGAGAGTTAATCTCAACCACTACTGTATTTTATACACTGCTGATGTTCTGGATAGGTCTGCCAATCTGGAACTGTACTTCCCTCGGATGTTGGTCAATTTACGTGAAAAAGTCTGAATTCATTCTTTGCTCCGCCAAATGGACAAACAAGGTCCAAATTCACTTCTGAAAGAAGTTCTGGAACCCTTAAGCCAAATGGAATCTCACTGTCTAAGCCCAGTCAGTTGTTCTCTTCAATAGGCCACAATAGACATCCTACGCATAGGATATCTCCTGCTTTGTTTTGCCTGGATTTTTGCACTATGGATTCCCCTTGATGTGCTGAGTCTACAGTTGTTTTTACTTTTTGATTTGGACACCTATAAGCTGGTCAATGAGTCAGAAATCTGTTCCGACAGCCTGTTGCTGATCTTGATTAGTCTAACCAACTCCAATTTGGACCAAAATTGACCAGGAGGCCTGCCTTAGGCTATACAACACCTTGCTATGCCCCCAGTCAATATCTGGCTTCAATTTCTTGCTCTAGACATCCTACGCGTAGGATGTCTCCTTCATCAGAATGGCTTCAAACTCAAAACGCAGGCTCCCCTTGATGTGATGATCACTTGGTATGCTCAAAATTTGGTTTGGAGTGCAAAATCACACAGAAGACATCCTACGCGTAGGATGTCTTTTTGGCCTGTTTGACCCCATACTTGACCCACAGCTTCCCCTTGATGTCAGCAACCCAATGGTATGCTTAGATTTTGGTTTGGATTTCAAAAGTCCCCAATTTTAGGTGTTCTTGTCTTTTTCAGTCAAAAGTACTAAACTCTGCTTTGAACCCAATTTTCTCACCCAAATGAGATGAAACCCCTCTCAGTCACTCAATACATCATGCAAGACATGCTCATGCAGCCATCTTATGGTTTTGGTCTTAAAATAATGCTTTGGCACAATTTGGGTAGGATGTCTAGCAATTTCAGTCTACCTGGCCTTATCCTGTCAAGATATGGTCAAATTTCCATTTTTCAGTTGAAAATAGTTTAAACCCCACCTTTTGAACACATTGGTCAACTCAAAATCCCACAATTCCCACCAAATTAGCATGTAGACATCCTACGCGTAGAATGTCTCCTGGCTTGAAATTAATTTTTTTTCTGACAGAAATGCTCCTGATGCTTTGTAGCTCTATCAAAAACACTCACAATAACTTTTGGACTTCACTTAGGCTTTCAAACACACTTTTGCGTCTTTTTGCGTCTTTTACAAACTTGTGATGAATTTACCAAGCAAGTATACATGCTGATGGGGGCTTTTCACAAGCCAAGCTCCCATACCCCTCTTCTCTCGTCCCCACCCCATGAAAACCCCCTCTTAGGGAGGGAGTGATAAAAGGCATTGGAAAAAGTAAGAAAAATATAAAGTATGATTATGTAAATATATAAGAAAGGTAAAATAGGCCACCTCATGCCTGCGGGGTAGCCCATCCCCACCTTGCCTCCTTTTTCTTCAGTGTTGTCCCGCCGGGAGTCCCTTTTCCTCTCCTCCACTCAAAAGGTCAACCCCCTCTCTCTTCCCCTTGTCCTTTCTCCTTTCTCTCTCCCCTCAAGCTACCCCACCTCTCACCAATAATGCATTATAACTCACATGCAACTTACCCTATCTTCCAAAATAGTATACCCCACCCCCTCTTTCTCTCTCCTATCATATCCCATGACCCAAATACCCCCCTCTCTCTCTAAAGGGCGCCATGTCTCTTGTCTTGTAGCTAAATAACCTCCCCCACACTCACACACACACTCAATTTCACTGAAAAAGGTGCCCACAGACCCATCCCCACCCGGTGGTTACTTGATTTTTCTTGTGTTCACACACATCTGCACACAGATTCACCTCTGAACACACTCCCCTCTCTCCCCTCTTGTAATAACTTTATTCTCCATGTCACCTCTCACTTTTTTTCATCAACCCATCTCTCTCTCTTAGTCTCTCTCTCATGAGACTGCTGTTCTGGCACGTATACACACAGCCAGACAAGTGGGGCCCACAGTCACATGGCCTATGTAGATAATGATTTCTTCATTTCTAAATTCTAGAATTTCTCCCCCCTCCTCCCCTATATAAAGAGGGGTCACCATCACACTAAAGACACACAACATCACCAAAGAACACACTATGCACTGTGTGTGCCTAGTGCACACACACACACCCACACCATCACCATCACCGCAATCACCATGCTTGTCTTGAGCATGACCTCTACACCCTTGGCTATGGAAGATGAAGGGCAACTAAATGAAGGATGATGGCCATAACCCTCGTGCGAGTCTTCGCCATCAACTCCCACCTATCCGCCATGTGCTCTACCACTCTCTCCCTTCTCATTCCCCTACCCTATGCTCCCCATTTCATCGCCTTATTCTCTAAATAAAGCTTGAGGTTTTGTGAGTATGTTTTCTTGCAATGTTTTGCCCATGTGAGGTGTGCGGAATCGCCACCTAGTTTTGTGTTTGGAGTGAGCTTGTGTATGTGTGAAGGGTGTGCGGATTCGCCATCCTTTTGTGGTGCCTAAGTACTAAGCCGCTATACCCCCTCCCTCTCTCTCTCTCTCTCTCTCTCTCTCTCTCTCTCTCTCTCTCTCTCTCACTTGATCTCATTCCCTTTCCTCTTCATCATTACTCCCAAGCATCCATCTCTCTTGGATGAAACTTTGTTATGGTGGTGTGTTGTTTTCGTCCTAGCCATTGAAGCTAGGTGGTGCCCCCTGTTTGCTTTACCATGACAGGCTCGAGGCGCGCCATTCGGTCCCCGGTGTTTTAGAGGCCGTCGGGGTTCGGGGTTCGCTTTGCTCCCGTCATTTGGTGCCCCCACGGAGGACCTTTTCATAAAACCCTTCAGTTTACAAGACTGAAACCCCTAAACTATTGTGAATGGATGAATGGCTAGCGGGATTTGCTAATTGGACGACAGAAGAAGAAGAGCTCCAAGCACAACTAGACGAACTCCGTATCTCCATTGAAGCTCGAGTGCCAGGCGTAACGGTAATCGATTTGCAGTGGGAGAGTCAACCAACACGCCAAACCCAGTGCCAAGAAGAAGAAGGAGAAGGTCGAAACCATGTCCGCAACCTACAACCAACCCACAACAACAAAATGGAAGGAGCTCTACACAATAGAGAATCAACACTATTCTACTTTGAGAATCGGGTAACTCAAGTCACCGAGGTAGTTATCATAGTCAGTTTTCAAGTCGCACCTGATGCTGCACCACAGATAACGGAATCATTGGCTCACACTCTCACTAGAGAAACTAGGGATCTACTGAGTTTGTTTCAGGAAAGAACACCACCCTCTCCCACAAGCTGGGACAGTGACTAAGCACCTCTAAGCTTCACATGAATCAGTACAACCTACCTCAAGACAGATCACGCATACCAACACGTGTACGCTCAATCAAGGTAATACTGGATTTGAAGGCTCACTACCAGCACGTCATTGACACCATGCTGGGTGGGGAGCGATTTTTTGAGGTTCTGGCATCAGATCAACCATTTGTCCTACCTTTGGTACAAGGCAATGTACCGTTTGAAGTTTTAATCTATGTCCTAGTATAAGAGGGTATACACGCCTCCTTGTAAAGAAGAAAAAAACTTTTGCAAGTTAAGCAGTGTGTCTTTCTAGCTCTCTCTTAGTAATCATGGCAAGTGTAGCATTGCCAACATTTAAAGGAAAGAAGGGGGAGGATTTGGTAACAGACATCCTAGATGACTTTGAAGTAGCATGTGTAGTGAGCAACAAAGATACGGATGAATCCCGGGTTAGAATCTTTAAGCATCTCATGAAGCTAGAAGCTAGATCATGGTACAATGCACTTCCACAAGCAACCAAGGATGACTGGGAACCCTTAAAAAGCGCTTTTAAGAGGCGCTTTGGGGGAGGTACCACTTCAGAAAAGTTGTGGGACAAGTTGAGAGACTTGAAGCAGGATGGTCTTTTAGAATATGCCACCTATGAGTCCAAATTTGTGGATTTGTGGGAACGGTGGGTTGAGTCACTAGCAAGGGGGGAAGCTGCACCCGATTTCCTAAAAAAAGATCGGTTCACGCATGGCTTATGGTCGCTTCTCAAGGAGAAGGTGAAAGGTAGATTCCCGGCTACGTACAAGTTAGCCGTTGAGATTGCTCGCCTTAAGGACAAGAAGCTGCGAATGAAAGCCAAAGAAACCGAGTCAACAGAAGCAGGAACATCGCGTCGACCAGCAACTACGACAACCACCATACCACCACCACAGGCTCTTGGGGTAAGAGATGACCAACAAGATATGTTGGCCCATATTACTGACCAACTGCAGAATTTGTCTGTCCACTTAATACAGCAAGGGAGGAGTCAAGAAAGAGATCAAGACCTTGGAAGAGCACGATGACAAAACAGGGAGTATCATTGCTACAACTATGGAGAAGACGGTCACGGTATGTACTACTGTCCCAAACCACGACAAAACTATAATAGAGGAGGTATGAGGAACCAATTGTCACCCCCTAGAGAAAGAACACCCCCACCCCGAGCACCACCCCCACCAACACAAATTCTACGTCCACCCCAGACACCACTACAAGCATCCATCCCACCTCTTCCACCAGCCCCACCACCTGATCGCCCTGTAAACATCATAAGGCTAGAAGAGAAAGGAAAAGCCGTAGTAGTGGATCCACTCAGAGCAAAGGAGAGGGACAAGGGTAAGGAGAAGGTAACCTTTTTAGAACCACTTGAAGCCATGACTGTGAAAAGAGCTAGGAGGGAGAAAGCTACACAATCAGATGATGAGAGAAGCATGAGAGGAGAAACTAGCAAGAGGCTATCCAGGCCACGATGAAAATTGGGCATCACCGACTTCCAGCTAGGGGAAAGTTCTAAGCCCTATGATCTAACATTGGATGTGGCAGAGCAAGGACCGAAGATTACATGGCCACAGTTGCTACATCTTGTACCTAAAGTAAGGCGACAATGGTCTAAAATGGTAAGTACAAGACTCTCCAAAACAAAGGTAGCCGGAGCAATTTCGGGATGCAACATGGATGACATCCTTCCAATTGTCGACGTAAACATAAAAGGAAAGAGGGTTGGAAACACCTACATTGATAGAGGTGCACAAATCTGTGTAATGAGCGAAGCTATGATGCTTCAATTAGGGCTCGAGGTTGACAAGCCTTCTCCATGCAAGGCAAAGATGGCAAACAACGCAAAAGTAAAGTGTGTGGATGTGGTAAGTGCCATGAAAATCAAAGCTTTCAACACTGAGGTAGAGGTAGATGTTTTTGTAATGCCTACTAAGGGGGAGGGCTATCCACTAATTTTGGGAAGGCCATGGTTGATGGCCATGAAGGCAAAACAGGATTGGGGTACTGGCCTTCTACGCATGACCGGTAAGAAAGGGGAGACAATCTACTACGACATGAGGATTGGCAAGCAGAAGCAAATGAATCTGGAAACATCGGCAGATGAAACCACTAGCAAATCTTCCAGTTCTGAGGAGGAGACCACATCCACCGACGAAAGTGACAGTTCCATTGATGTGATGGGTATCATTATGAAGGATCCACAAAGGGTAAGCACAACTGGTGATCCATCACCAAAAGGGCAACCCAATGAAGAGGAGAGCAAATCACCTGGCCTAGGAGGCAGTAGGTTGAAGGGTATGTTGTCTACAGAATTAACACTTGAGGAGAAAGATAGTTTTTTGCAAATGTTGATGGGATTTCCTAACCTGTTCATTGACAACTATGAAAGAATCACAGGCATTACAGTGGTGGAACATCATATTAAGCTGAAGGAAGGGATAAAACCAGTTGTGCAAAAGCTACGACGACTGGGGGTCATACAAGAAAAGGCACTCTTGGCCGAGGTAAGGAAACTGCTGGAGGCGGGATTCATCTATCCTGTAGAAAACTCAGAATGGGTGTCACCCGTAGTGGTGACGCCTAAAAAGAATGGTAAGTGGAGGGTTTGTGTTGACTACAAACCACTAAATGTAGCTACAAAGAGAGACCACTTTCCTCTCCCTTTCTTGGATGAAATTCTGAATGAAGTAGCGGGTTTTGAATGCTATACCGTCTGTGATGGTTATTCTGGATACTTTCAAATACGCATAGCCTTGGAAGATCAACTAAAAACCACTTTTATCACGCCATGGGGTTGTTTTGCATACAGGGTTATGCCATTTGGTCTCACAAATGCACCTGCCACATTCCAAAGATATGTCACATATGTTTTTCAACCGTTCTTTGGAACATCCATAAGAGTATTCATTGATGATTTTTGTATATATAGCTCCCGTATTTCACATTTAGAAAAGGTAACTGGAGGTTTGACCAGGTTGCAAAGCCTAGGTGGGCAATTAAATGTGGATAAATGCCACATTGGGGAGAGTAAAGTCATTCTACTAGGCCATGAAATTTCAGCAAAAGGTATCAACGCCGACCCAAGTAAGGTGTCCGCACTCATAGCCCTACCTTCACCAACGACCGCACGTCAACTGGTCTCTTTTCTACAGAAGGTGAGGTACTTAAGTAGATTCATACATCTACTATCACAACTTGTTCTACCACTGCAACAACTCACTCAAAGATCAACTTTCACTTGGGACGAGGAAAGCGAACATCACTACAACAAGGTAAAGGAGGTCTTAGCCACTCTGCCAACTATCTCACCACCTAAGTGGGATGAAAAATTCTATGTCACCTCAAGTGTTGGTGATGACTCATTGGGGGCTATGCTACTCCAAAAGGATACGACGACATCTTTCATGAGGCCAATCTACTTCTCTAGTCGAATGATGACAGTAGGAGAGAAAGGTTTCACCCATGTGGAACACTTAGTCCTAGCTCTTAGATTTGCAACTACAAAGTTTAGGTCATATTTGCTGCCTAAGCAATTTGTGATTCTAACCACGGATGAAATATTTCCCTATGTTGTACAACACATGGATGTGTCTGCTAGAATTACTAAATGGCTAGTTCGTATGCAAGAGTTTGACTACACGGTACAGGTAGAAAGCACGACAAGGGCAAGTTTGGGGGGACTCATGACCTACCAAGTCTTTGAAAGGAAGGAGAAGCAATCTAAGGAAGGAGAAGTCCGATTACCTCCAGTACCACCGATGGTAGAAGGAGCATACTCTCTCTACTTTGATGGAGCCTACAATCGAGCGTCCGACAAAGCAGCTGCAGGCATAGTGGTCTTTGATGACAAAGGGACAAAGGTATTTTCGTTGGGCCAATTGTTAGATTCACATTCTAACAATGAAGCTGAGTATGCAGCACTAACCAAGGGTCTACAATGGTGCGTCTCGCAAGGTGTACAACGCCTTAATGTATTTGGGGATGCTCTACTTCCGGTAAGGCAAGTAAATGGAGCATGGACATGCAAGAATCCTAGTTTAAGGACTCACTTAAGTGGTGTAAAAACCTTGTTGGGTAAGTTTGAAGAAGTTCAAATACACCATATCCCAAGGGCTCAAAACCAAGAAACAGATGCCCTAGCAAGTGAAAGACTACAGGAAGTGGTGGTTGGAGCAATAAAACTAAAGCTCCCTCTATTTCAAGGTAGTGATGCCTTGCCTGACATCATGCATTTTTTGGAAACAGGGGAATGCCCATCAGATTTAACAAAGGGACAGATGCAATGGCTGACGCGGAAGGCCACAAGGTATCGACTCATCAATGATGGTTTGTACTGTAAGGGTAAGGACCAAATACTCAGGAAGGTCCCTCTCTCTCACGAAATCACGGGAGTAATTGCTAGCTGTCACGACGGGGTTTGTGGTGGTCACTTTGCCCTAGACATAACAAGTAGGAAAATCTTGCAGGCAGGCTTCATATGGCCTAGCCTCAACCGTGATGTACACCATTGGTGCAAAACGTGTAAGTTGTGTCAAAAGGCCGGCACTAGGTCACTTATGCCTGAACCACATACACCTATTCTCTCGTATGGCCCATTTGAAAAATGGGGTATCGATGCCATTGGGCCATTACCTAGGGCCAACTCAGGAAAATTCTACATTATTATGGGGGTTGACTACATGACTAAATGGGCAGAGGCTACAGCCACCACTAGAATCACAGCGGTAGAGGTAGCTAAATTTATCTACGAGCACATATGCTGTAGGTTTGGCACACCTTTAGAGATCATCTCTGATAGAGGGCCAGGTTTCAGAGCAGACTTGGTAGGAGAATTAATGTAGAAATTGGGCATTACAAGGAGGCACTCTTCACCATATTACCCTCAATGTAATGGCCTAGTTGAAAAGGTAAATGGAATGGTTTCTAAAATTATTACCAAGCAGGTAAACAATCATCCCGGAGACTGGGATAAGTATCTACTACCAGCTTTATGGGCCTACAGAACTTCATTTCGTACATCCTTGGGATTCACACCGTATCATCTAGTATTTGGTAAGGAAGCAATCTTGCCCATTGAAGTGCAACTACAAAGTCTCAGAGTAATGGCAAGCCAACTTCAACAACCCAACATGCATTTGAGAGATCACATCATCAACTTGGAAAGACTGCAGCTGGACAGAGAAGAAGCAATAAATTATTATGCAGCACAAGCAGAGCATAGACGGCTTAGCTTTAACGAGCATCTCCGGAAAAAAGAATTGAAGAAAGTAATGTTGGTGCTCCGCTACGACAATCGCTTTGACATGCGCAAGGATAAGAAACTCCTGCTCCGATGGGAAGGCTCTTTCATCATCAGGAAAAAGTATGCCAGTGGAAGCTACCAGCTTATGGAGGCTGATGGAAAACTTCATAAAAACAGGGTAAATGGTTGGCGACTTAAACCTTATTTTCTTCGATTTGACCAGGCTCCACCAATTGACATTCCAGATGAGGACACACCATCAGCCGCCACCTCCGACGATATTGATCAAACAGATGAGCTAGAGACATGAATGCCTCTAGCCAAAAGGGGAGGGCTAATGATGGGGGCTTTTCACAAGCCAAGCTCCCATAGCCCTCTTCTCTTGTCCCCACCCCATGAAAACCCCCTCTTAGGGAGGGAGTGATAAAAGGCATTGGAAAAAGTTTTTTTAAAAAAAAGTATGATTATGTAAATATATAAGAAAGGTAAAATAGGCCACCTCATGCATGCGGGGTAGCCCATCCCCACCTTGCCTCCTTTTTCTTCACTGTTGCCCCGCCGGGCGTCCCTTTCCCTCTCCTCCACTCAAAAGGTCAACCCCCTCTCTCTTCCCCTTGTCCTTTCTCCTTTCTCTCTCCCCTCAAGCTACCCCACCTCTCACCAATAATGCATTATAACTCACCAATAATGCACCCTAACTCACATGCAACTTACCCTATCTTCCAAAATAGTATACCCCACCCCCTCTTTCTCTCTCCTATCATATCCCATGACCCAAATACCCCCCTCTCTCTCTAAAGGGCGCCATGTCTCTTGTCTTGTAGCTAAATAACCTCCCCCACACTCACACACACACTCAGTTTCACTGAAAAAGGTGCCCACAGACCCATCCCCACCCGGTGGTTACCTGATTTTTCTTGTGTTCACACACATCTGCACACAGATTCACCTCTGAACACACTCCCCTCTCTCCCCTCTTGTAATAACTTTATTCTCCATGTCACCTCTCACTTTTTTTCATCAACCCATCTCTCTCTCTTAGTCTCTCTCTCATGAGACTGCTGTTCTGGCACGTATACACACAGCGAGACAAGTGGGGCCCACAGTCACATGGCCTATGTAGATAATGATTTCTTCATTTCTAAATTCTAGAATTTCTCCCCTCTCCTCCCCTATATAAAGAGGGGTCACCATCACACTAAAGACACACAACATCACCAAAGAACACACTATGCACTGTGTGTGCCTAGTGCACACACACACACCCACACCATCACCATCACCGCAATCACCATGCTTGTCTTGAGCATGACCTCTACACCCTTGGCTATGGAAGATGAAGGGCAACTAAATGAAGGATGATGGCCATAACCCTTGTGCGAGTCTTCGCCATCAACTCCCACCTATCCGCCATGTGCTCTACCACTCTCTCCCTTCTCATTCCCCTACCCTATGCTCCCCATTTCATCGCCTTATTCTCTAAATAAAGCTTGAGGTTTTGTGAGTATGTTTTCTTGCAATGTTTTGCCCATGTGAGGTGTGCGGAATCGCCACCTAGTCTTGTGTTTGGAGTGAGCTTGTGTATGTGTGAAGGGTGTGCGGATTCGCCATCCTTTTGTGGTGCCTAAGTACTAAGCCTCTATACCCCCTCCCTCTCTCTCTCTCTCTCTCTCTCTCTCTCTCTCTCTCTCTCACTTGATCTCATTCCCTTTCCTCTTCATCATTACTCCCAAGCATCCATCTCTCTTGGATGAAAACTTTGTTATGGTGGTGTGTTGTTTGCGTCCTAGCCGTTGAAGCTAGGTGGTGCCCCCTGTTTGCTTTACCATGACAAGCTCGAGGCGCGCCATTCAGTCCCCAGTGTTTTAGAGGCTGTCGGGTTTCGGGGTTCTCTTCTCTCCCGTCAATGCATGAAGTGCTCTAGATCCTGAATCATGATGTCCTACTTACTCTACTCCTACTTATCACGTGAAATGGTGATAATGGTGTTTTGGTTGCTTTTTGGCCTCTCTGGACTCTCAAGCTCTCCTCTCACCGCTTCTGCCACTCCAACTCCTACTCACGAACTCGATTACTATCTAAAAATATCTTAGTCTACCTAAATCTACCTAAGTCAAAGGATCTAGGCTAGACACACGCTCCCTAGACTCCCTCTAAAACCTAGAGAGTCCTCCACCCTCTGATCCTATCTAAATGTAAAACGAGACTCTTGGCAAGCCAAAAATCCCTATCCTCAAGGATTAGTCTCGGTCACCTACCTAAGGTTTTCGTCCCCGGTAGCGGCGCCCCTGCTGGATGGATACGCCGCAACGGACGTCAGTACAACGAGAAATCACCTAACATATAATGTCAACTAGGGACGAAGCTCGACCCGCAGGCGCGTGGAAGAAAGCATAAGGTGTCAACCTACACTCGACCGACTCCTAACTAATTCCTACAGAGGTCTCTACCAATTGTCTAAGTCACAGCCTTCAAGAGTGCATAAGAGGAAACTTCCTACAATGCTTTCTAGAGCCGAACACCCATCAAAATATCTCGAAACACCATAGAACTTGAAGGAGACCCTACTAATACCAATAGGTCGCTCTCCCTCAGGTCTGTGAACCAAAACCCCAACCCAAAACACCCGGTGCAAAATCAAGTAGGATGTCTGGCCGAAATTTGCAGGTCTTCGTTTCCGAAATCTAAAGTGCTTAATGTGTAGTTCTACTCAATGTGAACACGTGGATATGCCGCAATGCAAAATCGGACAACGTATGCTCATCAAATCACCAGATAAAGCTCGTAGAAGGAGCTCGTAAAACCGGACCGTATGCGCGCAATGTAGGTATCAGCACGTAGCTCTCGTCGGGGGCAATACGTTGCACTTCTCCGCACTCGATTCTGACCATCGGTGCACATGTAGCGTCAAGATGAAGCTCACACTCTCTCTCGTACACAGTACGCTCACTCACAGACTTCAAAACTTGTTTTTAAAAATGACAAAAAGTTTTTTTCATTAAGGTCAAAAAGTGGTATATATACCTTACAATTCTCAAACCCTAAAGTTCCAAATCAACCATCTACTCAATCTAACTCTCAAAACTGGGATACAATCTGAAAGCTTCTGTAAGCCCCAATATTTACAAGGTGAAAAATCAGGTTTCCTCAATAAATGAGTAATTACAAAAAATGATAATCTTCCAAGTAGTTAGTTTCCGTGGGGTGTGTCCAACTTCTAACAAGATGATTTGCTAATCACTGGTCCCAATGAGGCACATATTGTTGAATTTAAGGTTGATTTGAATCCTACTTTCAAGATGAAAGATTTGGGGTTGTTGCATCATTACTTGGGCATACAGTTTAAGCAGTGTGATGGTGGTATTGTCTTGTATTAGAAAAGTTACTTAGAGACATTGCTATGTAAGTTTGGACTTGAGGATTGTAAACCTATTGCCACTCCCATGGAAATAGGTTTGACGTTAAGTCTACATGATGATGGTGATCCTGCTGATGTCACTCTTTAACAAACTAATATTGGTTGCCTCATTTATGTATGCAACACGAGGTCCGATATTTAGTTTGCAGTCTCACATGTCAGCAAATTTATGCATAGCCAAGAATCTAAGCATTGGCAAGCTGTCAAGAGGATTTTCCGCTACTTGAGTGGCACTTTACATCTTGGCTTGTTTTTTACCAAGGGGGGATCATTGTCACCGACTTACATGCTTTTTCATACTCAAATTGGGCTGGTTTTTTTGACACGCGAGTGTCCACAAGTGGTTTTTGTTTCATGATTGGCAGTTCAAGTATATCATGGTTCAACAAGAAGCAACCTACTGTGGCCACAAAAAATGTTCCAAAATCCTTTTGAAAAAACAAAGCAATATTGCATGATGTATGTCCAAAACTGATAGTTGTTTCCATCCAATCTATCCTCAAGAGACAACATGGTAAGCCATTATTGTCATTAGTTGTGGCCAAAATGAGCAGTACTACCTGGTGTGGATAAGTCCAAATATAAATTTTGACAATACTTAGTCTATGAGCTATCTTGGAGATGATGTTGCGTTATGAACGCTCACCAAAAATTGCCTCAATCTGAGAATGTGGTCCAAGAGTGTACCGATGATGTTGCTCAAGAATCCAAAGCATGATCTGATACCAATTTTTGAAAATACAACTACAAAAAGTACACAAAGATGGGGAAGATGAAGGAGAAACTACAGAGAACACAACACAGGAAGTAGAACTACTAAGAATGCTAACACAAAGATAAGAATTGCCCTAGGGTGATGGGTGTATGTACAAGATAAGGGGAAAAAACTCCTAGCAAAGGAAAAAAATGCCTCGATGATCTTAAGGGCCTTCACACGTAGTACTACCCTCGAGGAGTGCACCTTGTAGGTATGTAGGTGTATCATGTGTGCTCGATAGAGGAGGGTATATTATAGTCTATATGAGTTGAATATTTACACTTCAGGGCATTGAAATTTAATTTTCAAAAAAAGTTACAGGTTTAATTATGAAGGAAGAGGGGTAGTTCTATTCCAAACCACAAAAGTAATGGGAATAAGCGGGAGAACTATGAAATCACCCATATCAAAAAAGTTCTCACGATTGCATTGAGTGCAAGTTATGCCAGATTAGTATTGTATTTGGTCCTGACAAAAGAAAGATTCAAGAAAATCATAACGTACATTATTATTAAGGTTTTTTAAGCAATAAATTTTTTTCTAAAATTGCAAAACTATGAGATACAGCTACGGTATCTCGCCATCCATTGGTTGTGCAACATTATGATTATTGATTATTGTACTCTTCTATAAATACATCATCCACCTCCAATGGTGTGGTTGTGACATATAGTTCAAGATACTACTTTTAAAGTCGTCTTTGCCAGGCATAGATTTTTGTCTTCCTCTCTGCTCAACAAGCCTAGGGGAAATGTCGGCATATTTTTTGAGGTAGCCCACACTTGGGTGAACCACATATATCTTGTGTGTACTCTCTCTCTCTCTCTCTCTCTCTCTCTCTCTCTCTCTCTCTCTCTCCCTCTCCCCTTCCTTCTCTCTCCTTTATTATCTCTCTTGTGTATATTTTATCTCCATTAAGTACACTGCTCTAATTGCTACTTAGTAGCTCATTAATCCTAACATCTGATATCAGAGCGAGATTTACTAGTAGCTAAAATATCTAAAGGAAAGTATTTCTTGAATTGACTGGGAGTGATGGCAGAAGAGGGTAAGTTCAAGATTGAGGAGTTTAACGGCAAGAAATAACACCATTGGACAATGCAAATCAAAGATTATTTCTATTGAAAGAATCTATATTTGCCGTAAGGGGTGTCTTACAAAGAAGCCCACAACAATGGCTTATGAAGCTTGGAATATCCTTGATCAAAAAGGCATTGGGAACAATTTGACTTTGCCTAGAGTTAACGATGGCATTCAATGTTGTAGAGATGAAATCAGAACGACCTCTATTAACGACCTCTATGAGAAACCATCCACATCAAATAAGGTATTTCTCATGAAGATATTGTTCAATTTAAAAATGGCAGAGAATGGTTCAGTTGTAGTTCAACATTTGATTGACTTTAACGCCAACATAAGGCAACTTCAATTATGAAGTTTGATCTCTCTTAATACTATCCTCTTTTCTAGATAGTTGGGACAGCCTTACGATGGCCATAAGAAATTCAATATTTGGTACACATACTCTCAAGTCTGATGATGCTATGGGTGTTCTCTTAAGTGAAGAATGTGAAGGAAGAGCACAGGCAAAGCATCAATGAGAGAAATACCAAAGGAGAGATTCAAGGATCAAAGGAGTAGAAATGAGAGAAATACCAAAGGAGAGATTCAAGGATCAAAGGAGTCATGATCGCTCAAGGTAGAGCAATTCACAAATAAAGTTAGTTTTTGAGCATTGAAATTGCTAAATTGCCAGTAGAAATGAGAGAAATACCAAAGGAGAGATTCAAGGATCAAAGGAGTCATGATCGCTCAAGGTAGAGCAATTCACAAATAAAGTTAGTTTTTGAGCATTGAAATTGCTAAATTGCCAGTAGAAATGAGAGAAATACCAAAGGAGAGATTCAAGGATCAAAGGAGTCATGATCGCTCAAGGTAGAGCAATTCACAAATAAAGTTAGTTTTTGAGCATTGGAATTGTGGCAAGAAGGGCCACATAAAAAAGGATTGTTGGTCCAAGAAGAAGGAGTCAGAGTCTTAAGACAATAAGCCAACATCAAAGGCCTACATGGCACGTTAAATAGAGGAAGATGCTCTAATTCTTTCATTGGAGAATGTGTCAAACTCTTGAGTGGTAGACCTTGGGGCTTTATTCCATGCAACACCCCACAAAGAGTATTTCCAAGGTTACACCAAAGTTAATTTTGTGCACATGTACTTGGGAGATAATGAAGCTTATGAAATCGTCAATAAAGTCACAACTTTTGTTAAAATTGAAAATGGAATATAAGCTTAAAGATGCTATGCATGTTCCCTCTCTTTGCAGAAAGTAATCTCTATAGGTCAATTGGATGATGAAAACCAAAATGTTGCATTCAATCTTTGGTGGTTGCAAAGGGAGACAAGGTGGATACACTCTACTTGCGTATCAATATTACATAATCGTTCACTTGTGTAGCATCTATGGAAGTTTATAGTGCAATATGAAACTATCGACTTGGGCACATGAGTGCCAAAGGAATGTAAATCCTTCAATCAAAAAAACTTCTACCAGGTTTGAAAGAAGTAGACTTGGAGTTCTGTGAAGACTGTGTTTTTTATAAGCCAAGGAGGGTAAATTTTCTTAGCAAATGAAAGGAAAAGAAATAGGCTTGAATTGGTTCAGTTTGATACATGGGGTCATGCTAGTATACCATCCCTTGGTGGCTCATTGTATTATGTGACATTTATGGATGATGTGATTAGGAAGATATGGATTTATCCAATGAAACATACATTCAATGTGTTTTCTATAATTCAAAGGTGCAAAGCCTTTGTGGAAAAAGAAATGAAAGGAAAAGAAAAAGGCTTGAATTGATTCATTTTGAATACCATCCCTAGGTGGATCATTGTATTACGTAACATTTATAGATGATGCAATTAGGAAGATATGGATTTATCCAATGAAACATAAATTCAATGTGTTTTCTATAATTCAAAGGTACAAAGCCTTTGTGGAAAAAGAAACACGTACTAAGTTGAAATGCCTTAGATCCAAAATAAAAGCAAGTATTGTAGCCAAGCTTTTGCAAGATTTTGTGCTATCAATGGTATTCCAAGGTAGAAGACAACACCAAGGACACCTCAACAAAATGGAGTCTTAAAAAGGATGAATATGACAATCATGGAGCGAGCAAGAAGCTTGAGGCTACACGCAAGTTTTTTGCTTGAGCTTTGTAAGTACATACATCTACTTGATAAACCAATCACCCTCAACCTTGGGGGGGTTACTTAATAATTATGTGACTATCATGTGAGTGCAGCAGAGGGATTATTAAATTTTATTTTTCCTCACATTTTCACATATAAAAGCATACAGTAAAATGGAACTGGGTTTACTGATTGAATAGGAAAAAGGTGTATTTTATTTATTAAAAATTCACAAATGAGGAGTTTTAGAAATAGTCCCTGAATGCACACAATATACACAAATTAGAATTAGTGAACCCCCCCCCCCCCCCCCCCCCCACCTCCCCCCGTCGGAGCCCTCAACCTCAACAACATTGGATGGAGGAATTATAGAAGAGACGTGAACTATATGAACTACGCATTTCTCAAAGTATTTGACTGTGAGGCCTTCATGCACATAGATAGAAGTCTAACATCTAAATTAGATGCAAAGTCCAAAAAATGTTTTTCGTTGGTTATGGAGAAGCGAATTCTGGATATCTCCTTTGAGATCCTAAAGATGATAAAATATTTAGGAGTAGAGATGTTATTTTCAACAAAGATGATGTGCATAAAGATTACTTGGAAAGGTAAAAAACAAAGAATACAGGTGATGAGTGCATAGAGCTTGAGGACAATGAAGACTCAAAGAGTATAAGTGGTGACAACTTGCAACAACTCCAACAACTTTAGGAACCTCAACATAGACCCCAAAGATCTACAAGAGTTAGTAGAACTCTAGAGAGATGCATTCCTTTCTTCAACCATCTCTTGGTCACATATTCTAGACAGCCAAAGTCATATGAAGAATCCATGCAACATCAATCCGAAGAGGAGTAGACAAAGAGCATGCAAGCAGAGATGGAATTATTGCATCAAAATAAAATCTAGGAATTGGTTGATTTGGCTAAAGTAAATGGGTACTACAAAATAAAAGGGTGTAATAGCTAAAGGAGGAAGAAGGTGGGAAAAAGAGATACAAGTTTATGCTTGTGGTGAAGGGGTTTTCTCAAAAGAAAGGTGTTGATTTTGATTGAAAAAAATTCTCATGTTACAAAAATGAATTCCATTAGTCTTGTTTTAAGCCTTGTGAATACTCAAGACTTGAATCTTGAGCAAATGGGTGTGAACATGGCATTTCCTCATGGCGACTTGAATCATGAGCAAATGGATGTAAACATGGCATTTCCTCATGGAAACTTGGAGGAGGAGATTTACATGATTCAACCAAAGGGTATGAAGAAAAGGGTAAGGAGAAAATGATATGTAGATTGAGAAAGAGCTTGTATGGTTTAAAGCAAGTATCAAGACAGTGGTACCTAAAATTTGACTGATGGATGCTAGATCATGGATTCAAATGATGCTACTCAAATCACTGTGTATACACGAATAATTTGGAGGATGGAAAATACATCATCTTAATGCTATATGTTAATGACATGCTAATTGCAAGTGCTAACATGCAAAACATAAGAGAGCTAAAGGAAGAATTGTCTAAATCTTTTTCAATGGAAGATTTAGGTGCTGCAAAATGAATACTTGGTGTGAGAATATCAAGGGACTGGTTAAAGAAGAAATTGACACTATTTTAAAAGGATTACATCAAGAATGTACTAGAAAGGTTTGCAATGCGAAATGAAAAACAAATGTCTACACCTTTGGCTAGTCATTTTAAACTCAACAAGGATATGTGTCCAAAGACATAAGAGGAGATAGTTTATATATCTACAGTTCCATATGCTACAACAATAGGTTCTCTAATGTATGCAATGGTCTAGACAAGGCCAGATATTGCATATGGAGTGGGAGTTGTGAGTAGGTTCATAGAGAATCCAAGTAAAGATCATTGGCAAGCTATGAAATAATTATTTAGGTATCTAAAAGAGACAACCACAAATGCTTTCTATTTTGGAGGCACCGACATTTTTTTGCAAGGATATGCTAATGTAGATATGGTAGATGACAAATATACTCGAAGAAGAACCATAGGCTATGTCTTCAACATCGGAGCAACAACGGTTGGAGGAGCTTGTATATGAGCAAGACAAATATGTCTTGTACAATGACAATTAGAGTGCCATTCTCTTTGCAAAGAATTCAACCTTTCACTCAAGGACAAAGCATATAGAAGTGAGGTATTACTTCATATGTACTCCTTTGGAAGAGGGATAACTAAATCTTGGAAAGGTGCACACAAGTCGAAGCCTATAGACATGTTAATAAAAGTGGCTACCAAGGACAAGTTGAGATTTTGCTCATCTTCCATTGGTATTCAAGGATAAGAAGCCGTAACAGAAAGCAGTCATAGGTTTGGTGGAGACTAGTCTCCAAGTGGGAGATTGTTAAGTATGGAGCCTGATTTACCCTTGTATATTTTATTCTAGAAACACACATTTGTAAGGGCCCTATTATCAGGAGAAGTCATCGTGCATGAGAAATTAAGTTTGCCAAAATATTTCATGTTTCCAGAATATCATAGCCGGATGACGATCGAAAAGTGATCAGAATGGTTAGTAGAGGTAGACACATGGCTAGTGACTGATGGGTAGCGTTTAATGGCCAGTGGCTAGCGCTCAATGTCCCGTAATAGATGTGGACCTGCATTGTGCACTTGATTTGTGAGAGGAGTACTTGTGTTTGGCATAGGGTTTGTTTGGCCGCTACACTCCAAAGTAACTAGTGGCCTATGGTCTTTCACAGCAAACCACACCATGGAGCAATCAGGGAGGGACTCCAAATGTCCAAAGCCTTGCACAAAAAAACCTCCTTCTATTGCACCTTCTTATCAATCCACCCCCCTTCCATTGCAAGGACCCATACCATTCCATTCTACTCTTGCTTTTCCTGATCCTCATTGGCGGGTAAGCGGAGGCATGGTACCGAGTGATTGTGGCATTAGCTCTACTTTGATAGCTCCTCCATATGCCTATCAAGGCCGCTTTGAGTTTAAGGATGAGCACATGCTTAACATGGTTGATAAGTTTTTGGCACATGAAGCTGCCATGTGCAAAAAGGATTGTAGACCGTGAACTAAATGGGCACAAGCAATGGAGGATAATATTCTATCGAGTGCTAAAACACCTCTTTACAATGGTGCACAATACTCGATACTCTAAGCATTGATGGAAGTCCTTAGTTGGAGCGATACTAGTATAGATGCACTCCTCAAGTAATTTCTATTTCCACCTTTTTTTTAATTTCAATTTCTTCTTGGTTGCTTTATGGATTTGTATTGATTATGATTGTAAATTGATGGACAAAATGCTTCCTAGAGATCACCACATGCCTTTGAATCATTGCCGGGCAAGATTGTATGTCACTGCACTTGGCATGGCATATGAGCACATCCATGCATGTATCAACAATTGCATACTTTACCACAATCAACATGCACATGCCACCACTTGTCTTGCGTATGGAGAGTCATGCTACAAGACCGGCATGACTGGGGCTCACTTACCATGTAAGGTATTGAGGCATTTTCCACTTATTCCTCTGATCCAGCACATGTAAAAGTAGTTCTATGGTGAAAAGTAGGTCTACGGTGAAAATTCTCACATGGCATGCCAACCACCACTCAAATGATGGAATGATACGTGTCTATGGATTCACCTACATGGAGGCACATAGAGACTCACTGGCCAGACTTTATGCTAAAGCCTCAACACTTGAGGCTTGGGTTGGCAAGCGAAGTTGTCAATGCCTTTGGCATCAAGTCTACATCATGGAGCACTTGGCAAGTGGTGATCATCAACTACAATATTCCACCATGGGAGACAACCAAGAAGGACACTATACTTCTTTCTTTGCTTGTTCTAGAGAAGTATAAAGTGGCAAATATTGATGTCTACCTCAAGCCCCTCATTGACGAGTTGGAGAAGTTATGGAAGGGCATCTCTGTTGTGGATGTGTCACTTCCTAAGGAGAGAAGGGATTCCATTGTGAAGGGTATCCTTGTGTAGACTATGCATGACTATCTTGGCCTCGGAGATATTTATGGTATGTTGTGTTCATTCCTCTCACTCTTTGGTGCTCTGCTTTTGCACATGCTACTCCAAGCGCACGCACACACACACACACACACACACACACACACACACACACAGAGAAGGTGCTCAACAATGCTCTGTAAACACACACACACACACACACACACACACACACAGAGAAGGTGCTCAACAATGCTCTGTAAACACACACACACACACACACACACACACACACACACAGCAAGCTATAAATTCCCAATAGGTCGTACCCGCGAGAGAGAGAGAGAGAGAGAGAGAGAGAGAGAGAGAAGGTGTTCAACATTCGAATTTTGGCATGGCTTCTTAGGTCATAACAGACTACTTTTGGTGATAGCCTACATACCTAATGAGGAATATCATTACCTCTTTACAATGGTTCTAATAACAGGTGACTTTGGTGTAGGAGAGTCCACCAACCTGCTTTAGCGCTCCTCACATAATGAGTTTGCCCTAGAGTCTAGCTCCACCATTAACGTCAAGTTTGCTACTTGCATCACCAATGTCGATGGCAAGACCATCATATCACATATATGGGATACTATCTGGCCAAGAAAGATAGCGAGCAATCACCAATGCATATTACTGGGGTGTAGTACATGCTTTGCTCATGTTTGACATAACCACACATATGACTTTTGAGAGTGTGGAAAGGTGGCTAAAAGAGCTCAATGAGCACATTGACAAGGCCCCAAAGTGAAAACTACAAAGTCCCACCCCCTACCTGTGGGACTTTGTACTTTTCACTTCTTCTGATTATAATTCATCTTCCACTCTTTCAAAAGAAAAAAAAAAGAGCACACAGAATGCTTATGAGAAACAAATCCAATCTTTGATACTCAAGGGAAATTTGAACAAAACATCACCAAATATTTTTCACACACATGAACACACACACATAGTTTACTTATTATGGAGTCCTAAGTAATAAATGTTGATAATGAATTCATGCAAGTCCTTACACATACTTCCTCACCAGAGTTCGTATATTTCCTGATGGCGATGATAGTTCTACTACTTTACTTAGCAACTTCCATTGTGTTCTCGAAGGATGCGTTCCTTGCCTTCCAAACATGTTTGAAGTAACATAATCTCATGATTTGTGTTGCGATGAGAAAAGCATGGCTCTTAAACACCTTCCCTCCAAGAAGAGATCGTTCTTAAATAATCCTATTTTCCAGGTTTTTTGGACCCATTTGCAAATATTTCTTGCTAGGCCACAGATTGTCGGGCATTCCTTGAAAAAGTGGGGCAGGTCCTCACTAGCCGTTCTGCATAGCGAGCATCTATTCGGACCAATCCCCCTGATGCAGATATTCACCCCTGTTGGCATGGCTCCCCATAACACCTTCCATAATAAAACCTTCATTCCATGATGCCATTGTGGCTGCCAAATGTTAAACAGGGTTGTCTCCCATCTTGACTCTAGCCAATGTTTGCCCCATTGCTTGCTAAGCAGGGAGAACCAATCCTTCAAAGCCATAAGGGAGATTTACACTTCCTTAGTTTGCGATTTCAGGAAGTGTCTATTCTTGGGCCACTGCCATGCTTTCCACTTGAACTTGGAATCACAGTTCGACAGACACCACCTGTTAAGCCGCGGGCTAGAGCTCTGCTGACCAATAATCTTTCAGTCCCAGTGACCTCTAAAGTGTTACATATCTAGCATAGGTAGTTCTTAAGGTGTTTTTATGCTTCTGTAAAATGGAAAGCCTATGTATTGGAAATTATGGCCCATTTACCAAAAATATTATGTGCTGAATTACTAGTAAAATTCACATTTTGATGAATATTTTGGGTGGAAGTGTCTTTGTACTCGAAAGACAATATTGAGTGTGTTTATTGACTATGTAACTCTTCTTCCTTGAGTTTTGGGAAACCTAATACCCTAAATAGGTTTCCCATCTTAGCATAATCACACTCATTTTGGGTTAATATTATGTTGGCTTCAAATTGCTAAATTTCACCCTGCAAATGTGGTACATTTCAAGTTTAGGTCCAAATATAGGTGTACAATTCCAATTTGGGGCCAACTAGATAAGTTTATATGCCATACAAAAGGCCACATTGTGGAAGCCAATTTTTTCATCCTTGCAATTTTTGAACTTCATAGGCATGTTTCAAATTGTCTTAGAAAGACATGTTTTGACGCTTTTGATACTTTTTGTGCTTGAACATGAAAGTAAATAACCAAAGTGTGTAAACTGGAAGCATTCATAAAGATAATGAAGGGTGTACACATGGAAACATTGATGATGGGTTAGCAGAATGCAAAAAAATGTACCTTTTTTACACTTAATACTATGTTCAAAATAAAAAAATTGGACCTATAACAACCACAGAATTTGATCAAGAGCTCATTGATGTTTATGGGAAAAATAAGCTCATTGTCTAGAGTTTTTTTAACCTTGTGTAAAATGGGGTTCACCTAGCAAATATGCTGGGTTTTTTGTCAAATTGAGCACTCTTTTGGTTTTGAGAGCTCCTCATGACCATATAGTCAAGAGTTGTATGTGTTTCTTATTTTTCCCACATAAATTGTGGTGTTAGCTTTGAGCTAAAGTAAGGATGTCTAAAAACACATACATATTATAGGAGTATTTGATTTTTTTCCAAAACCCTAAAAGAACACTTTTATGTCCTGTTAGGTTACCAAACTAGTGTAAGCCTTCCTTGAGAGAGAGAGAGAGAGAGAGAGAGAGAGAGAGAGAGAGAGAGAGAGAGAGAGAGAGAGAGAGAGAGAGATGCAACCCCACATGTTCCATAAACTTTGTTCACCTTCCTAGTCCAAATACAAGGTAATTTTTGATATTTTGTGATGATACCTTTTGAGACTACTTGGAGTCGAATAGAGGTAGAATTCAAATATGAATCTATGTCTGTGTCACATATACATGCATATCTAATAGGGGAATGAGGAATGTTTAGCCTCTATTAGCCTTTGATTGGTTGGTTCTTTACCGTTTTGGTCCAAATACAAGGTTTTTTTTTTTGGTTATTTTGTGGTGATACTTTGTGAGACTATTTTAGAGTGAAATAGAGGTAGAATTTAATTGGAAACACACATCATTATTTTGGTTTTTTTTTCAAATCTCACAATTTGAGTAGATTATATTAGAATAGCAAAAAATTACAAGTACTTGTCATGCCCATGTCGAGCCATGACAGCTTCCCAAGGTCATCATTACATCGGCTGATAGGGGAGCCACCCGATGGCAAGGGATGAGCTCATTTGTTCACCCAAGAGTGTCAGTCATAATGGTGCCTACGACCTTGTTCCATTCATTTGAGTTTACCCGTTTCCCAATGATGATGATTGCCTCCTTACTTTTTTGGATTATCTTCATGAACTTAGTTGTTTCCAATGTGCTCTCAAATATCCGATTGTTCCAAACATGATGGAAACAACAAAACCTCAAATATCCAATTGTCTTCCAAACATGATGGAAATAGAAAATCTCACAATTTGTGTGACGATGAGTAGTGCTTGACTCTTAAACACCTTCCCTCCCAAGAAAAGGTCATTCTTGAAGAACCCTATTTTCTAGGTTTTTTGGACCCATTTGCAGATTTTTTCTCCTATGCCACAAATCGCTAGGCACTCCTTGAAAAGGTGAGTGATGTAGATGCGAATGTAGAGTGCAAGAGAGGGAAGGAGAAGGGGGTGGGGATGAGCAGCATACATAGGATATTTGGTAGAGCTTTAGAGAGTGTGGACTCCCTTCTCCTTATTACCTATATAACCAAAGTGAATGTAATGGGTGGGTGCCCGGCCATGGACACCGGCCACTTGGCCTAAAACCTAACAATCTACCACTAGAAGGCCAACGTGGCCCAAGTGGCTAAAGAATGTAGGAGCTAGTATGTACAAATGTAAGGAATGTGAAGCATGACTGTAGCTTCACCCTACGCCCATCATCTCTATGCAATGTGCGAACCACTCTGAGGCTAAGCTCTTTGTTAGAGCATCCGCTAGGTTTTCATCCGTATGAACTTTGACTAATTCAATTCATTTGCTAGCCAAAGTATCCCATACCACATGATACTTGACCTCTATGTGTTTCGACTTGGAGTGAAACATGGGGTTCTTTGCTAATGCAATCGCACTCTGACTATCGCAATGTAGCATTGGAGTTTGGTGTATACCAAGTCTCCCACTAGACGAGATAACCACACAGCTTTCTTATTGGAACTAGAAACTACAACATACTCTGTCTCAGTGGTGGAAGATGAAGTGCAATTCTGGATACATGATCTCCAAGAAACTACCACTCCAACAAACAAGAAAATGTAGCTAGATGTGGATCGTCTAGTGTCCACACAACCTGCATAATCCAAATCAGTGTATCCAACTATGGATGCATCAATATTCCCAAAACGTAAGCACTTGCTAGCTGAACCCTTGATGTGTCTCAAGATGTGCTTCACTACTTCCCAATGCTTTCTGCCTCGATTTTCCATAAACCTATTGACCACTCCCACTGCATATGCAATGTCTGGCCGTGTGCTAACCATGGCAAACATGAGATAGCCAAATGTCAAAGGATAAATGGCACCTTTGCCATCTCTGCCTTTTTAGCGTCCAATTTGGGACAATCATGCTTGCTAAGTTTTTCGTATGCATCCATTGGGGTACTCAATGCTTTCCCTTCTTGCATATTAAAACGTTGCAAGACCTTGTGAATATACTCTTCCTGCGAAAGTTCAAGTATATCATGTTTGAGATCCCTCTTGATATGCATACCAAGAAAGTGATGTGCATCACCCAAATCTTTCATAGAAAACTGCTTGCTTAAGGCATCCTTGAGAAGTTCAATCTCATCTTTTGACTTCTCGGCTATGAGAATATCATCCACATACAAAATTAGAATGATGAGGGAACCACCATTCAACCTCTTTGTGTACAAGCAGTGCTCTTGGCTCCGTACGTAACCCTGGGACTAAATGTACTTATCGAGCTTGATGTACCATTGCCTTGAGCCTTGATTTAATCCATATAAAGCTTTCTTGAGTCTACACACTAGTTCTGCCCTTGTTGGCTTCTCAGGCTTTATCGGGAAACCTTCTGGCTGTTTCATGTAGACATCCTCTTCAAGATCCCCATGAAGAAATGTTGTCTTCACATCCATTTGGACCAATTCCAAGTCCTCGATGGCTACTAGACCAAGCATAAGATGCAATGTAGTCATCTTGACCACTGGGTAAAAGATTTCATCGAAATCCACACCTTTTGTTTTCTTGAACCCTTTAGCAACCAATCTAGCCTTATACTTAGGCTCGGGATCATCTGTGATGTACTTCTTCTTGTACACCCATTTGCATGGCAATGCGTGTTTACCCGCAGGTAACTCTGTCAATTCCCAAGTTTGTTGGCTAAAATCGAGTTATTATCAAATTTCATAGCCTCTTCCACTTCACGCTATCATCCATTTGAATGGCCTCTTTGTAGCAAGTGGGTTCACCACAATCAGTGAAGTGCAATTAGTCTAATCCTGGCTCACTAATCCTGGCTCAAAATACTCAGGTGCATGAGATGTACGAGTAGACCTTCAAAGTGCATGACCGTTGGATTCTGCTCTCTATGGAGCATGTGTACTAGTGGAAGGTGCATCACTAGCACATCCAATATCCATCCTCAAACCATACTTTGCGATACTCAATGTCTTTCACTGGATTTCTATGCATCTTAGACTCGTTGAATATTACCTGTGAGCTTCGTATAACCTTCTTTGATTTCGGGTGCAAGAGACAATATCCCATCTCTCCGTCTACACCATATCCAATGAAGATGCACGTGTGATTTGTGTATGTTGCTCATCCCCATCTCCTTCTCCTTCCCTCTCTTGCACTCCGCACCCGCATCTACAAGTGAGGCATTCGCTAGATGATCTGCATTGTGGACATCTATCCGGACCAATTCCCCTAGTAAACACCTTTACCCCAGTAGGCATGGCTCCCCACAGAACCTTCCACACAAATATCTTCATCTTATGCAGCCATGGTGGGCACCATATATTCTTTACAACTAGCTCCCATCTTGACTCCGGCCAATGCTTGCCACACTGCTTATTAAGCGAAGAGAACCTAACCTTAGAATACATTAGCGTACAACACACTTCCTTGGTTTGAGGTTTAGGGAAGTGTCTGTTCTAGGTCCTTGGGCCACTGCCAAGCTTTCCTCTTGAACTCAGATTCACAATCCAGTAAACATAATTTGTTGACCCTTTCAAGAGCTCTACTGATCAGTAGCCTTTTTGTCCCATTCAAGTTATATTGGAGAGCCAGATGGTCCATTCCTTTCCAACTACAACTAGTCTAATCGCAAATTTGACCAAGACGTTTAATACCTCCGTTATTAATTTTCCTAGCCACTTCTCTCCAGAAAGGGGTTAGCAAGATGTTTCCAGCCCTTAGAGAGCCAAGGGGACCGGTGAGTTATGGAATTATGAAAGTACCTAAACAACTCTCCCCATTCCAAGGACTTTGTTGCCTTGTTGCTGTGAGTTTACCCATTAAACCCCCAAGTTTAAGGACGGCCCAACGAGGGACAAGCAGCTTGTCATGCACTTCAAGCCCTTTCCACTGACCACCTTTCGAGCATACCTTAGAGTTATAAATCATCACCTTAACCATAATAGCCCAAGCATGGTCCTGTTTTGCGAGCGTAACCACAAGCTTAGCGCACTAGGTTTGTGCATGAATGCTAGTGTTAAGAATCCTGAGACCGCCTTGCTCCACAGGTCTGGCAACGATCTCCCCATTTAGCCCACTACCAGGGCGTCAGTCTTTAGTGTTGTTCTTTCATAGGAGTCTCTTCACTAGTTTCAAGAACTCTTTCCAGTTGCATCTGGACAACTTAAGCACCGGCCCATTGAAGGCTATATAAGGGAGTAAGAAGAAATTGATAACCTTTATTCTGCTTCGAAAAGGGAGGAGCACATACTCCCACCTTCGCATCTTGCTCTTCACTTTCTCCATCACCCATAAGAACCTTTGCTTGTGGGTTACATCTATCCCCAAAGGGGCTCCCAAGTGTCAAAAAATTATCCCTGTAGTTACAATCTCCCCTGTCCACATCGAAGGATCAAATGAGTCATTTTCGGAAAGAGAGACCAATCTCGACTTTTCAATGCTACACTTTGACCCTGATGCTAAGAAAAATGTTTGCACAATTTCAAGGGCCTTTCTAATGACTTGAGGGCATGCTTTGAGAAAGAGTAGGGAGTCATCTGCAAAGAGCTTAGCCAGAAATTGATCGTTGTTAGGTAGAGAGATTCCTTGAATCTCCCCTTTAGCCGCCTTGTCTTTGAGCAGTGTTACGAGAGGATGGGATCCAATGGCAAACATTAGAGGGGCAAGGTGGGCAACCCTGATTGATAGATCTTTTTACCTCGAAGGCCCCCACACTCCTTTCATTGAAGAGGAGCTCCGATTGGCTACCAACACAAAGAGTACTGACAAATCGGCACATTTAGGGCCCAAAATCATAGCATAATTTCGTATAATTGAGGTGGTGACTACCAATGGTTTTCTCAACCACACTAAAACAAAAGAGCATCAATGCAGAGACCGTTTTATGAATTGCTCTTCCAGTAATGGGTTACAAAATTTCTATAATGGTCTAGATATTTTGACACAATTATTGGTTGTTTTATTTTCTTATTGCATATAAATAATTTCAATGAATTTCAAAATTATAAACTTTGCACAGAGAAGGTATCACAAGAGGCTACCTTAGTAGCATTGCATATGTCATAGCCTTGTACATAGGGTAGCTTAATCATGTTGCATGTTGTCAATGTGTGCTACTAATTCTCCAAAGTGAATGGATATAAGAATCCATAAAGGGGTTTAAGGCTACATTGCTTTCAATTCACCGTAGATTTGATTCCTAAAAGCCATTTTTATGATTATTGAAATTTTTTTGATCCAATAGATAGTCAAATATATAGACATCATTGATTATTCTCTCTTTTTGATTCCTATTGAAGTGTTATGCAATGCACCAACTTAAAGCTTTTGTAAGATGCTTGGAAGAACATTTCATGAAGTCACAAGGCATGCATGTCAAACAAAAAAAGATAATTAGCTACCCACACGCCAAAAGATTATGACTTGCACACGGACCCAACATGATGTTGAATAAAATTTGGGAACACCCTTAGTCAACATTGCTCCTTTTCTTCTACAAATCAATCATAGATCAAATCTTGCAAGGATGGATCTTGAAAAGATAAGATACACATTATTTGTTGTGCTTGAGGGCGATTGAATATATGTTAAAAGGTTATTCTTAATGACTTCACACAGTAAATATATTCACTACCTATATTTACTACCTACATAGTACAAAGACACTCTACATAGAAAAAAACTTTTTAAATTAAAAAAAAAAAACACAAATGTAAATAGTGCACCCTACTATCTCTTTTCATTTCATGCAAACACAAAAAGTCTTTTGACTTTCTACTTCCATTGGTCTTTTCATTTCCTAAGCTCACCCTTCGCTTATTCCCTTTTGATGTATTGAAAGGATTTTTAATTTTTTGAGATTGAAGACACTTGATTCTTTTCGAGTTAATGTGATTTCTCTCCACTCACAATTGTGAATATGGCCAAAAAAAGAAAATGCTAAAACTAGCATTCACATTAAGCTTCATGATCTAAAAGATTGCTCCCTCACGGCTCATCCCGTTAGGGTAAAGGGATCGGTACAAAGACGATTAACTTGTACTAGCCATTCCTCTCATTTTCTTCATGGGAGTACAATGGTAACAAGCGGAGAAGATGCACATTAAAGAGCAATAATTGCTAAAAAAATTTGAGCAACGATAATCGATTTTTCTATAGAGAAGGGTGATTTTTAATGCAAATTGACGTCTCACAGGCATTAGAGATGATGAACCTCTAGTGATGGTACTTTTTTCACCAAACAGGTTGCCACATCAATGATATTCCAATCAATGATATTCCAATTGTTTGCCTCTAAATTGGGTTGGGGTCTAGCCTTCTTCTGGTGACCATCTCCTAATCGGCCCCTTTACCCTATGGCAATTTGTTTCTGGCTATTCATTCTTCCATTGGTGGAATCTTCATTAGGCTATGCACACTTTCAATAAGTTTGAGGCTACTTTGTACATTTCTTCAAGGTTCTTTTAAAAGTGCTCACATGAGCTTGAATTGCATTAACATCAGAAGGTTACAATTTTCCCTGTGCAAAGAATAGAGTCCTTCGAGGTTTTAATGCATACACCCACTCACAATTGTGAGTTTGGCCCAAAAAAAAAGTGCTCAACAGGAAGTTCTTTCCAAAAACTTGGCAAATCTACATATGAGAAATTTTAGAGGTAAACTAACTAAGTTTGAACATTCTTACACTTAATTTCTCTAAAATTTGTAGGTTTTTCACCTTCAAATTTAAATTTAGAGGTTAATCTCAAAATTTGTAGATGAGATTACACTAAATCTAGGTTTTTGAGCTCTCTCTCTCTCTCTCTCTTTCTTTTGTATCTTTGTGGTAAAATATCGCTATTACTTGTTTGAAGTTGAGTAGCAAAGTTGGTAACTTTTGCACTTTCCAAGTGCTATATGGTTTATGTGACGGTCATACTTCTAGCATATTAAAAGGGATTTCAGAGTTCTACACATAGCACTTTGTAATTCTTTAGCAAAACTTTGGATAGAAATCTCATAGTGTTAGCAACGTGCCCCAGTAGCCCTTCTTGAGCAATGTCATTATGACTTCGTGCATTAAAAAGGTAAAAAGAAAAAGGAAGCTAGGGCTTGTTCTTTCTTGCATGAGGATGCTCCATCTTGTGCACAATCCTCGACCAATCACCCCTCATAGTGTGAGTTTGTGGGATGGGACCAACATTGGTACAATTGTATTACACACTTGGAATCCAAACACATCACCACATAGTTGAGGCTTGAAAGTTTCCTAAGCCAGCTTTGCCATATATGTATGTAAGAGGTGGCAACAGCCTAAATTTCATAATCAGAGACGATTTTTAGTTAGAGTTTGGTTAGAACAACATGGCGTAAAGCTCAACCATATGCATAGATGGGGCCTCAAATGACTAAGGAGCAATTTTCGCATTTGGCCCATACATGGTCTCATTTTGGAGCTAATCATGGTTGTACTACAATAAACAAAATTGGCTTAGGCTATTTAACTCCACAAGCAAACATGACAATGCTTAGTCTATACAGAGAGCTCATTGCCAACACTTGAAATCTCTAGCTTGGCTACTAATCCAACCTTGACATTTTCATTGCTCTAAAACTTGGTCCTCTATCCAAGAAATATTGGTAGACCCATACTTATAGGAGTTGTCCACACTCAAGAATACCCTTCGCTTTGCTCAGGCATTCAATAAAAGAGATTGTGCTATTTAGCGCAATGAAAGCACATCTATTAAATTACTAGTATAACTCTCTAGATTGGCGATAGTTGGAAATTCATTACTTTAGACATTTGGTCAATAAGGCGCCACCCGTATCGGTATAACTACCTTGTTTTCTTTGACACAATCATGTTTGTTGCTATATTTATGCATATATTTGACACAAAGAGTCCTTAATGTAGAAAGAATAAAAGCACATTTAGCACTTTTGATGACAACTTGGTTTGAGCACATTGGTGCATTGCAAGTTTTTAGGAATGAGTAATTGTGAGCAATTTTGTGTCTTCCAACTTCCAAGATTTAGCTAACTTTTGCTATAATTGGCATATAATTTGACAAATAAAGAAAATCTCCATAAATAGCTAATGCCAGTGGTAGAGGGGGATCTTGATATGGGTTTCTCATCTTCATCAAATCGTGCGTTGATGTCGCAAAAAATAGCTAGTGTGGGAATGTTTCCTTGTAAAAGGATAAGTACAAATTGTGTGTGTGATATGACATCTACATAGAAGATAGAGCCTAAAGGATTTTCAACCATAGTCGTCTTCATGTAATTTTAGGTCAAACCTTACCAAAGTTTGTGCAGAGAGATTGTGACGGCCTTACACCTCCAAAAACTGAAAAGAATGAGATTTTTATTATAGGCTTGTGCAACTTGCACACATCTTCTCAAGGTCTCATGGCACGTTTCTTTAGAAACGTCTCCTTTAGGAGCTCAAGTTAGGGCCTACTACCTTCTAAGTACTAGGTCCTATAGATTCTCCCCATTCTCATATTTTAATTTAACCACCCATTTTAAGTTTGCAACTTTGCATTACCATGGTTATGATGTTTTGCACCAAATGCAAAATGCATGCAATTTGTGTATTGTTCAAAGGAGCTAGCTTGGTTGGTTGAGTACTTGTCCTCTGTGATTCTGATCATGGGTTTGAGTGCGGCCAAGCAACCTTCATCAACCCTGATAGCACTCGCAGACGATTTGTGACACTTTGCATGAGAAAGTGCAATTTGCTACAAAAGAAGACATGTTTGTGTATTCTCTAGAGTGGCTCCCTATAAAGCCTGTTTATCTTGGGATGTTTGTGGAAATTGTTGTATTGCCTCTGTGTCTTCCATGGGTTTGTTGGAGCATGGAGTTATTGAAGGAGATGCTCTATTTTGTTGAATTATGCATTTTTTGACAAATAACCTTGCTTGTCAAGGAAAAGCTCTATTTGAAACATCTCATAAGCAGCCTCCTTACAAGAAATCTTGCTTGCTAAGGGCAACACCTAGTTAGAACAATCTCACACAAATGGTTTTATCCTTTTTGTTTTCATCAAATAATGTTTAAAGAAATCGGTTGGATTCTAACATTATGCATCTGTTTGTAGACAAAAAAATCATAATTTAATTTTCCTTAATTTTATTACTATCTGTGTGTCTACTTGTCTCTCTTTTTCGTTGGCTTGTTTTGAGTGATATTTATGTGTCTGTTTGGATCTCTCTTTCTTGGTTGGCTTATTACAAGGATGCTTATTTCAAAGTATAAAAATTCCTAATCCACACTGGCATATTCTTATTACCATTTGTGTGTCTGTTTGCCTCTCCTTCTTAGTTGGCTAGTTTTGAGAGCTATCTGTGTCTCTCTCTCTATTTCTTAGGTGGCTTACTTTGAATGCTATTTGTGTGTCTGTTTGTCTCTCTTTATTTATTGGCTTGTTGGACAACTCTCATTTTATCAATGAGAAATCAAGGCTTTTAATATGGACAATGACCCTTACCATTCTAGCACATTTAACAAGAAGGAGCAATCTTCCCCCACCAATTTTGTAACTTGGTTTCTTGTGGTGTAAGCATGAACAATGAAGCCATATGCCTCTAGTTTTGAGTTGTTTTTTCTTTTGTCTGCTTCTACAAGTTAGCTCTTGAAGGTACTATTCTTTGTAGAAACTGCACAACCCTAGTCCCTAAACTTAATGCATAATTTGCACAAAAAAGGGGGTATAGGGATTTTTACCATGTAAATTGTTCCAATAAACACAAAGGGTGAGAAGTAAATGAAAACTTATACCCTTCTTGTTGTCATACAACATAGACAAAATTACTATATTGATAGATTGTACCATCTCTAATAGGGTGGCAAACATGGAGAATTACTCCTAGTTGGACATCTCGCTATCTCACTGTGTGAGAAGGTGAAAGAAACTTTGATGGAAGTTTGTAAGCTTCATATAGAGTAGGGCAAATGTAAGTTTTGAAGCTAAAATTGAAGGTTTCCCTTTACCCATCTTCAGAATGCCTTGAGATCTTGCTTTCCCACCACGACGTCAATACATATGGAGATTGTAAAGAAAACTTCATGGATCGATGTTCTCAAGAAAGGGCACATACTTTTGTGCCTTGGGAAGACTTGAACCAACAACATGGCTATTTATCAAATGCCTTTACAGTTACATGAATGAACAATATCTTCCTACATGGACCTTTATGTCAGTTTAAGTCGAGTGAGGTGGTTGTGAAACTCTTTTACAGAGTCTTCTCGTTGCCATGCCTTATAATATGGATAGATGCAAAAAGCTGGGCATTTGGCCAAGAGGAGGGCCTGAGAGAGGATGTAAAAGGCTACAAATTTGAAGAGCAAGATGGCTTAGTTACTACTAGGAATGAATTTGCACTGCTTGATGATTTGACGTTGTCCGACAATAATCTTCTTCTAATGCTACAGTCTACTATTACTCTTGCTCTGCAGAGCAAAGAGGGATCTATTGAATAACCTTTGCAAAACATAGACCTGTCTACAAGGACATGTCAATGCAGGTCAAGTGTTGGCTCTTTGCGAAATGATGTGCCTCATGCTACGATGTTGGTTAAACCAATCACTTCAAATCCTAGATGAGTCAAGATCAAGACTAGAAAAAAAGAGAGATCAATTGTGTGGTGCATTCCTTCATGGAGTAAATTATAAACACCAACCATGAAGGGGAAGTCACTTTCTTTCAATGCCAATTTGGTCTCGTGAAATGGCGAGGCATAACGCTGTGATCTCGAGGGACGTTGAAGGGGAGATAGTTCAACTTGGGTGAGAACCAAGTGGAGCGAGTGAGGGTAGAGAACATGGCACGAGAATGAGATTCAAGATTGCTTTGACCTTTGCACAACATGGGAATGATGGGGCCAAATGACAAATGAATTGGTGCATTTGGATCACAGGATTTAGGTCACAAATGCACACATAAAATGGGTCATGTGAGGCTCGTCTCCCCCTCCCTCTCTCTCTCTCTCTCTCTCTCTCTCTCTCTCGCACGCGCGCACGCACACACATACCCAAAAGGCAACTTGATACAAGGAGGCTACTTAGTAGGGCCTATAATCATAACCCCTATGATCCTATCACACTTGTGATGGGTAGAGTACAATGGTGACAGAGAGGGCATCCCCATCCTCCCACATCCCTCCACCCATTGTCCAATGCTCTACCTTGCCCTATGCCCATCCGAAGGTCTTGCTTCTATCACTAGATTCAGTACAATTCAATAAATGGGACTACTCCCCTTCCTGATATTGCTTTTGACCTTATGGCCTGCGTGGCCTCCATAGCTTTTCTCTGCAACTCCTTCTGTCATGCTGCCTTGCGGCTTCCCTAAACCCAGGCCCCTGTAGTGTGCAGGACGGGAAGCTGGATGCAGCCTGGCATCACCCATCATCATGCCATCCATGTTTGCTTGCTGCCCTTTCTTTCCCGCTAATTCTGCTCACCTTTGCAAGGACAATCTGTGCAGCTTGTGCGTATGTGTATGTGTCTTGTAGAGAGAGAGAGAGAGAGAGAGAGAGAGAGAGAGAGAGAGAAAGAGATGTAGAGAGAGTGAGAGATACCTCCCTGCCTTAGCTGTCATCAACAGTGACCGCATTAGGGTTCCAGGTTGAAGCTTTAATGGCGATGGGGAGGCTCTATGCAGAGCTTTGCAGAGGTGCATTAACTATTGAGACCAGGGAATGCGCGTATCAGAGCCAAGCTTTAAGCAACGTGGCTGCTCCCATTGCCAATTGCACATGAAGGAGCCTCATGGCAATGGCGCTGCTGCAGTTTGAACAAGATGAGAGCGGAAAGGGCCAGGATGAATGCACATTTAGTATGCGTAATTGCACAGAGAATTAGGGGGTTTTTGTGATATCGCACACCGGAAAGAAGAAGAAGAAGAAGAAGAAGAAGAAGGTGGAGGTGTCACCCGGATGGTGCAGATACCACCTGATACTCTTCATTATCAGCCGTCTTTCTTTCATGTTTTCATGCCTGTTCTTTCCTCCTTTTCAAGAGTCTAGTTACGGGGCAGGATTGCACCTTGATTTGGTTCCTCTTATTTGTAGTACGGAAATGTCCTTCAAGGTCTCCATAGTCATCACGAGGCCTCTCTGAGCAGTGTTGAGGAATACGGATAATTACTCCTTCCCAAGGCTTCTTCTGTTCCCCTTGTGTTCACACGTAGCAAAGAATCGAATTCTTCAGCGCATGTAGATCTCTGAGCCCGTGGTTATTTCCTTTCAAGCTGGCCAGTGGCTCCAAACCCTTCTCAGAGCTCTCCTCGCTCAAACTTGTTATCAGAAAGCTGCAACAAATGTTGTTCCTTGCTGCTATGGCCATGACCGTAAATTTGTGCCAGCCGCTTCTCTTGGAACAGCTTGTTTCTGAAGGACAGGATCTGTGAATGCATTCTATGTTGTGGATATGCAGCCGATGTTCCCTAGCTGTTTTCTGGTGGAAAGAATCAGCATAAAGCCGATGTCTTTGTGGCACTACACTCTGATGCACGTGCATCAAGGCCCTCATTCAAGTTTGTGAGTTGTGTGAAGGAGATGATTTTATTGTCTGTTGTTGTCCATTTACTCGCATCTGCAGTTGTAGCTGTGGAAAGAGGCAATTGTCTATGCACTTAGTAGAGAAGCACCAAGATTTGCAAGTGTCTGTGCAGCATTAATGGGGCAGTGCCAACCGCTGTGCTAATCATGAGGGGTCGAGAAGATTCATTGGCTCCCTTTCTAGATGATCTACTTGAGCACGTGCTTAAGTTCATTAGATCTGATAAAGACAGAAATAATGTCTCTTTGGTCTGTAAGTCTTGGAGCAAGGTGGAAGCAGAAAGCAGGCGTCACATTTTTATAGGCAACTGCTACTCCATCTCGCCAGAAAGGCTTGTCAATAGGTTTCATAATGTAACGTCAGTCACACTGAAAGGTAAACCAAGATTTTCGGACTTCGATCTCCTGCCCAGTGACTGGGGTGCCTACGCTCTTCCTTGGGTAGAGGCCTTTTGCAAAGCTTACCCACATTTAGAGGAGCTCAAATTGAAGAGAATGACCGTATGTGATGTCAGCTTGCAGAAGATTGCCACCCATCTTCTTCATTTCAAGAGATTGACGCTTATCACATGCGATGGGTTTAGCTCAGATGGCCTTGCATCAATTGCAAGACATTGCAGGTATGTTTATTCGGTTTTACATTATGGGGCTAAGTTTTTAGGATCCAGACTTGAAGGAGCACATCTTGCAATTGCTTTGCTTATTTTTTGCATACATGTTGTGCAGATTTTTGGAATGTCTGGATTTGACTGAGAATAAAGTGGAAAGTCTGTCAGGGTCTTGGTTGGATCAATTCCCTGAAGAGTGCACGTCTGTCATGTCACTCAACCTTGGGAATGTTAATGGCGAATTAGGTTTTGAGGTTTTGGAAGGACTGGTGGAGAGATGTACAATGTTAGAATCTCTCAAACTAAACAGCTCAATATCATTGATTCAGTTGCAGGGTTTGCTGCACAAAGCGCCTCAACTGAGGGAACTGGGAACAGGCTCATTCTCTCAAGAGCTTGCAGCAGATGATTTTTTAAAGCTTCAGAGCTCTTTCAGCACTAGTAGGAAGCTGAGATCGCTGTCTGGCTTCTGGGAAGTTGGGCCAGGGCAACTCCCTGTTATCTACCCTGTATGCAAAAATCTGATATGTTTGGATCTGAGTTACACCTCCATTGGCGATGCTGAATTTATGGAACTTATAACTCAATGCCAGAATCTTGAACGTTTATGGGTATGCTCTAACTCTGCCTTGATTGTCTTGGTTAGAATTGTATGCTCTTTCCGGCTATCTTTTCGTTCTTGGATATGTCTAATTGCTTCAAGTTTGCCCCATTGTTCTTGTTTGCACAATTACTTTGTTTTTATACCAGATTCTTATCATTATTCTACCTTTCATTTCTGGTTGTGGAGGGTAGCATTGCTCAATGGGCTCACTGGCTTACATTTGCTGTGTTGTGTAGAGGCTGAACCCTTCTTTCTCATTGAGATCACCACTGGGTGACGTAGTTATCTTCTTGCGTAGGCATAGTGCGGCCATTACAAAGGACCCAGTCCCTGTTGAAGGAAGCTTCTTGCGTCTTCACAATATGGACCAAGTCTTTTTCAAGTGACAAGAATGCATGTGTAGCCTATCATTCGCATCTGTACTTACCTCTGAAATGAAGTCATAAGCACCGTATTCTGTTGGCAGGTTTGGGCAGTCTGATCAGCAGTTTCCATGAGAGACCAGATGGCATATACTTTGGGATAAAAAAGATGAGGCAAATTGGCTGTTGTCTTGTAAATTGCTTTATGAATCTTGGATTGTTGAGAAACATCCTAAGCACATAACTGGAGTGGTTGATTAGTTTATTGGCTAGCTAGTGGGCTTGACCTTTATGGCTTCGAATATGAACGTTTTCTGAAGTGGCTGGAATGGCCTTCTGAAAGAATGCCTTGGGAGACTAAAAAAGCTTCTTCCTCAATCAGAATAGAGCTGAGATTATCAGAATCCAGCTTTTCCTTCCTGATTTGCAAGTGTAACGCCTTTGCAACCATCCCATACTCCTTGGGCGACTTCGTAAATACCAAGTTAGCAAACTAATTACTAGTCAATACACTTTCTAGCGAGAGTTGATCATGGATGACCTTTTCCTTCATATAAATGACTGCATGGAAGTCCAGGCTTCAAACTTGGTGAAAAATAATTGGCCAAGAAGGGTGACCGCTCGCAACGTAGAGTCTTGATCAAACATATCTCCGAGCTTTGATCACATTTTACTAGCAGTTTACAAAGTTTGTACCTCAGGAGAGACTTCCTTTGTGAGTGAGTGAACAATGGCCAACATGGCCTTTGCATTGCTCGCTTCCTAATCAAAGCATATTGAAAAAATCGTTGTCTTGAAGTTGAGTCCTATTATTTTCAGACCTCACGGGTCTTGTCTTAACACTGCTGATGATGCCTCACAAGCCTTTAAATAGAAACCACAATGGCATGATCATTTTCCAATGAGTATAGTTGTCTCTGATAAGTTTGCCACTGTTGTTCAAACACAAGGGAGCGATCTTGAGGTCAAAGCCTTGCAAAAAGAGGCACTTCTGACAAGAAGAAAAATGAACTTGCCGGTAATTGTGGGGGAAAAATAAGAGATCCTTCTTGGATATTAAAATAACCAAGGGGTCCGCATTAAAATTATCACACATTGACTTATTGTTGATCTCCCATAAAAGTGCGAATTCCAAAAAAATCCCAAAAAAACACAATCCTCTTTTGTGCGGGCGCTTGTGTTTGTATCTGTCGTTTGACCTCCACCACTCGCTCCTCTTCTCATGAGGCTCTTCGATGAACATCAAGCTGATGGCTCTGATACCATGTCAAACTAGAGGATGCGGAAGCGTAGAGATAGAGAGAGATTGCATTAGAGAAAGAGATTGTTTGAACCAACCAACCAACGTAACAATGAATTATATGATTGATACGATGGGGGTAGAGTACTCTCGGGGTACTTGTATGCCCCTCACAAAAATTGCCCGACCGACTCATGTCAAATAAATCAAAGAATACCTTAAAATACAAAATAAATAATTAGGATCACAAAGAGCATTCTCTAAATCACTTGAGGTGCATGACATTTGGGCAAAGCTTGAGGTGCATAATGGAGCGGAATAGGCAAAAGTAGCCATTTGGAGGCATATTTGGGGTTGTTTGGAGGTAGATTTGGGGTTGTTTGAGGGCAGGTTTGGGGCTAAGCTGAATAGAGGCAGTTCAAGTGTTTCTTTCGTTGACCGTTCTGGCCCCATCCACGACCTCCCCCCCTCGGCCCTGTTCTGGATCCTCTTCATTCCTCTTCCCCATTCCGATAGCCGTCCTATTCTTGACAACCTTATCAATTTAGCTAGAAGGAGTGCCACATGAAAACACATTTCTCTCCCTCGAAACAGAGGGAAACACAAAATGCTTCAAATGTCTCTAAACAAACTTAAGACAGGGGTATGAAACGTGTTTCTCAAGTTTAATAAAAGAAGGTCTAACTTTCAAGATTGAGAATTAACCATATAGTGTGTGAGGTTCAATATATTTTACCTCATGTGTGACACCTACTAGACTCCTAAATATTTTGTTTCATGTAACCTCGAGAACCATGTATTTTGTACTATGTTTCGTCTTGCCATTTTCGAAACGAATTGAAACGAAACGCCTCAAAACAAGAGGGGATCTTATAGTTGGACACTCGAGGAGCATTTGCAACACCTTCAAGATTGAGATTTAACCATATAGTGTGTGAGGTTCAATATATTTTACCTCATGTGTGACACCTACTAGACTCCTAAATATTTTGTTTCATGTAACCTCGAGAACCATGTATTTTGTACTATGTTTCGTCTTGCCATTTTCAAAACGAATTGAAACGAAACGCCTCAAAACAAGAGGGGATCTTATAGTTGGACACTCGAGGAGCATTTGCAACACCTTTGCCTCGTCTTACGTATTTTATGATAGGAGAAGTTGTATGCAATCCAATCAAAGTGCGAATTTTTTAGGATGAAGCTGGTTTATTTAGGTCATGTCATCTTGGTAGATGGAATCCGAATTGATCCCTAAAAGGTGCGAGTGGTCTTTGAATAGCCTACCCAAACCATACAACGAGTGAAATCTTTCCTTGCTTTTTAGGGATTCAATTAAGGGACTATACTAAGGCCGTCGAATCCTTTACTAGCTAAAGGGAGTTGGAAGCAAGAAGCATAGTTAAAGGGAGTTAGAAGCAAGAAGCATATTGTAGTCTAGCTATCACGTGGACCGATGAGCTCGATCAATGTTTTCCAACATTACAGCAACTAGTTACATCCACATCAATGTTGTAGGCAGTGGATCCGAACAAACTCCTTGTGGTGGAAACGGATGTCAGAGATTATGCCATGGGTGCTGTCACAAGACGGGCACCACGTGCCAATCGAAAAAGAACAGACTAAACAGACTTTTAGCTCTTCAATAACAATTGAACTGAAAGAGAGAGAGACGACACGCGACACGGAGTGGCGGAATTCCACCCCAGAGAGTATTGGCCCCAAACCTTGGCGCCCCTTTCGGTATTTCTTTATATTGCATCAAGACAGTACAAGCCATTACTCCACACTCTGCACCTTCTCTAAGAAGCATGCCAGAGAATGAGCCCTAACCTCATTTTAAAAAGGCCCTAGGCCCCAAAAGCAGTTTACAGTAAAAAGCCTTCAAATTCAAAAGCTCCTAGTCCAAAAGCAATGCCAAAAAGCTGCCGGCGTAATTTATGGAAATCTGTACAGTTGCCTCAGCAGTCAATGCAAAACGCGGAAATCCGTACAGCCTGCCACGTCATCAATCAACATATTTTTTCGAAAATTTGCCAAGTCATCAACATCTACACAATTTGTGTGTGTGTGTGGGTCCTGCTTTATTTCCTTTATGTCACTTAGGGCCCCATCGGACGATGTCCCCATAAGTTGGTAGGACTTTTTCTTCTGTTACTTGTGCTTCTTCTAGGGTTTAGGCCCCTCGGCCGTTAGCTCCGTTCTTCAGTAGGTCGACACGTTAGCAGTTTGTTACAGGTGCTATCCTCTATCAAGAGGGTCGACATGTAGCATTTGAATATGAGAAGCTCACAGACATGCAATCTCATAACTCCATGAAGTGTTGGCGGTCATCCATGCTTCGAAAATTTGGCGTCATTACCTCTATGGTGCCTGCTTTGTGGTATGGATTGACCACCATTCATTGAAGTACTTTTGTGATCAGCCTTTGAGGTCACGAGGCGATGCTCTTTGTTAGGATCTCAGAGGTGAATCCTCTTTTGTTTATCGAAATCTCGACTAAATTCTATCTTTATCTCAGAGTTGCTAGACATATCCTCGCTTGGTTAGATTTGGAAACAAGTCCCAAGAGGGATTCCGTGACACGTAGCTTGGAGAGCAATGGCAGTTCGAATGTTTTCGGCTGGCTAGAGAGTGAAAGGTAGCAGAAAAGTATTCCATCTGTGGTGGATTATTTTTCAATCAACCCGTTGATGAGGATGTTTGCAAGAAGATTTTATTGGGGTGTCATGATGTTCCCAGTGCCAAACACCCCGGCATACATCGTATTTTGGCCTTGGTGAACCGGTATTGCTATTGGCGGCACACGAAAGCCGGTGTTTTATTCCCTCTTATAATTTGTAAGTTCATGGTATTCTAATCTTATAAGGTATTGGACGCGCATGAAAGCTTTCACTGAGAAGTAAGTGCAAGAATGCACGCAATTTAATAAGTATGAATGTCAGAAGCGTGTAGAGCTCCTACATCCTCTACAAATTCTCGACAAGAAATGGACTAGCATTTCTATGGACTTTGTATCTCAAACCAACCGTGGTTATGGTGTCATTGGGTCGTTGTTGATTGACTCACGAAGATGGAAGATGGCATTGTTTATTCATACTCACATCACCGCAAAGAGCCATGAGTGCGCTCAACTTTTCTGGCGCACTTACATAAGCTCTATGGTTTTGCCCAAAGAAATTGACAGCGATCATGACCCCAAATTCTAAGTGACGCGATCCTAAATTTTCTGTTTAACTTTTGGCAAACAGTCTTCCAAAAATTGGAGACCTGTTTGTGCATGTCGTCCTTGGATCATCCCAAAACCGATGGTCATATCGAATGTACTAATCAAACAATGGAGGACATGCTTCGCACATGTCTCCGATGTCAATCTGATTAGCAATGTTATCTCTCACAGATAGAATTTGCTTATAAGAGCACTAAGCATGATGATAGTAAGCTTTTGACTACTGGTGATAGCTCGTTCATGTTTATGTATGATTACGAACCAATCTATCAATTGTCAATGGACTCAAAGGCGGCAAGGTGCAATCCGTAGCTGATTTCTTGCATGATATGTAGGAAATGCTCATGATTGCTATGGAAAGCATAAAGACTGAGATCGGGCGACCTTTTTGCAAACGAGCATAGCGAACCTCGTGACATCAGTGGGTGTACCTATAGGTACCAAAGGATTTTGAAACGATTCGTGTATCAACTTTGGGATGACACAATGTCATTCCTGGGGTATGCTAGTTCAATAGATGGATTTGGCATCATATGTTTTTCATGCTTAGGACCTTGGGCTACAGAGGGAATTCCTAGGTATGCTTCCTTCTATTGTGCATGAGTTTGATATCCATTCCTGAGGTACTGTGTTAGCTACGATTTTTACATCACTCTTGAATGTCGGAAGACTCATTGTGCTCATATAACAGGCTGACAGCCTTCTCCCTATCGCAGCCACCTTGGCGGACATTTGGTTGACGGTTGGAGTAGTTGCATACAGTTTGCAGCCAGTGGGATATACTTCAGCGGGCCCCTCCAGGGCAGTGGAGCGGCGTAGACATTCATTGCTCAGACTGTGGCCACGCAGTTCAGTTTTCTTCAGTATGGATTGGGGGACACATCACATCCAATTATGCACCCCCTTGGTGGTTCGTATTGTACTCCTCACATATACCACCTTGATACATGGGTAGCCCTCACTGCACTCTTTACTTAGGCACTTCCTCTGGGAGGTACGCTCTGTTGAGCATTCCAAGAGGTCTCTTGTATAGAGAATGCAGCTCCCTATTTGTGACCAAAAGGAAAAGGGATTGTTCAGTTCAGCAGGCTGGTCTTGGAAATATTCAAGGTTGATGGCTGGTCTTGGTGAACCATGATTTATTTGCTGGCTGGTTTATGCCCCTTCCCTCACAAAGACCACTTGCCTACCCCATTTTGTCCGTATTAAGTAGTTGTGTCCAGTGTCTTGTAAGTATTTGCCTGTATTAAGATGCTCTGTCCAGTATCTCATTAGTTTTAACTGATTGAACAAATTGCGCATTTTCTTGATTGCAGATCTTGGACTCCGTTGAGGATAGGGGACTGAGAGCAGCTGCCTCAACATGTAAGGGTTTGAAACATATTCGTGTTTATCCAAGTGAGGGAGATGGACAGGGTGTGTCTGAAGAGGGTTTACTGGCAATTTCAGAGGGTTGCCCGAATCTCACATCGATCCTGTATTTCTGTAGAAGGATCACAAATGATGCTGTTGTTACTATGGCAAGAAGGTGCCCATTGTTGGAAACCTTTCGGCTAGCCCTCATCAATCCTTTAATGCTAGACCCAACAACCAATCAGCCGATGGATGAGGGCTTCGGAGCTATTGTAAGAAACTGTAAATGCCTTCGTCGATTGTCTTTGTCAGGAATGCTGACCGACAAAGTATTTGAGTACATTGGATATTTTGGGAAAGAGCTGCAAAGGCTGTCCATTGCTTTTGCCGGAGGAAGCAACATTGGAATGCAATGTGTTTTACGGGGTTGTACAAACCTATTGAAGCTTGAGATCAGGGATAGCCCTTATGGAGATGAGGCTCTCCTTGCTGGAATCGATCGCTATGAATCTATGAGGTCTCTTTGGATGTCAGGTTGCCATGTTACCATGCAGGGCTGCATGTCCCTAGCAGCTGCAAAGCGTGGGCGATTGGTTGTTGAGGTCATCAGGAAAGAGGGGAAAGAGGAAAGTGAGGATCTAGTTGAGAGTGTGTATGTGTATCGTTCTACTGTAGGTTGCAGGAGTGATATTCCTCCCTTTGTCATAGCACTTTAATGTGCATACATAGTATTGAGGTGAAACTTGTGCTGGAATTGAGGCACAAAGTGTTTTTGTCGGTTGGAAAAATGGAATTGTGGTCATTGTGCTCCAATTGAGAAGGAAAACCTCTCTCTCTCTCTCTCTCTCTCTCTCTCTCTCATGCCATCATTTTTTCAAAATTTCTGTTCCACCTTCAGATGCCTGTGGTTTGTTTTCATTTCATCAAAGCGAATCATGTCGGAATTTAAATATTTCATGGCTTGCACAAATCCTCTCTTCTGACCCCTGTTTCTTGAGGCATGTATAGCAGAGGCCTATGTAGTAGTGGTGGTGAGCAGTCCTAGGTCTTGGAGAATACGATCAATTAGATTCTGTGTAGAGGCAGACGATTGCACCCCCTTGGCACTTAGTAACACCCTTATTAAATGCGGGGTGGAGTAATGGGATCGACGATCCGGGTTCAGGGATGGGATCTCGAGGCGCACTAAACAAGACCTAGAGGCAAACAATTGCACCCCCTTGGCACTTAGTAACACCCATATTAAATGCGGGGTGGAGTAATGGGATTGATGGTCTGGGTTGAGGGGCGGGATCTCGAGGCGCACTAAACACGGCCTAGAGGCAAATGATTGCACCCCCTTAGCACTAAGTAACACCCATATTAAATGCAGGGCACCCCCTTGGCACTAAGTAACACCCATATTAAATGCAGGGTGCAGTAATGGGATTGACGATCCGGGTTGAGGGGTGGGATCTCGAGGTGCACTAAACATGGCTGGACAAAAAGCGAGGCATATTATACTCGGCCAGCGGAAAAAACGAGGCGCGTTGTTGGTGTTTGAACCAGTGGCCTTGCAATCTAGGTTGTCGCATAGGCTAACCACCTCACCCACGCGCGCATCATGTATGTCCTAATATTGTGAGGTGACATGCATTCCCCAAGCTGTCCAGGTTTAGTATATGTTCAGGTTTAGTTTTTGATTTGATTGTTGCAGTTGCGATCTCCTTGGCTTTGCGTGTGAGCTTCTCCGCCTTTGATCCCATTCCTCCCCCCTCTTAAATATGGGTGTTACTTAGTGTTGAGGATTGCACCCTTATGTTTCTATTCTTTGTCTTCTCAAAAGGCCATTTTAACTCTGCGCTTTTCACCAATTTATGTCAAGCTTAAGAGGTCTTGGTACAATGCCTCAAGCATGTATTGAGATGGTATTGTGATTAGGATCATTGAGAGAAGAATGCAAATTCTTGCACAGGTCAAAGCCCATATGACTTATTGTTTGCATCTCGCCTTATTTACTCACTCCTTTGTATTTTTTGTAGAAAAATCCCAATTCACAATCTTCTATATAATGACTTGTTGTATGCATCTTGCCTTCTTTTAATCACTCCTAGCATGAGGTAGAGCCGATGACAAGATGAGGGGACACCTAGCCCGCCATGTGACACCATGTCTTAGGGGAGGCATGATCGGGGAGTAGGCCACTGTGTATTTTTTTTTGTTTTTTGTAAAGGAGACAACAAAGTCACATGAACTAGATGGTTAGGGCGATGAGTGCAAAAATCATTTGACAATGTTTGGATTCAATTCCCATCAACTTGTGGGCATTTTGTGTTCCTATAGTGCTTCGAGGAAAGGCTCAAGGAGAGAAGGCTCAATAGTGGAATCTTAGTGAATCTACTAAGATTTGACCCAGTGAAATTGAAGGGAACCAGTAGTAGGAGGCAACTTTACATTCCTTAGGGCAACAAAAACATTAATCCATTCCGGCTTATCCTCACACACACACACACACACACACACACACACACACACACACACTTACTTTTGTGTATGTAGTTCCTTAATCAAGCATTTGCACTCACTCATTCATGCACACCATTTTCTTTTTGTACTCATGCAAACATCACTTACGCTTTCACTCTCACATACACACTGATATTGATTTCAACGATTTAGGCCACGACTTGTCCAATGAAAGCTCTCCATTTCAAATAAGCTATCCATTTGCCCTCAAAATCTATTCTCTTCTTTATTCAACTTAAACATTTCTCAAGCAAAGAGGCATGCCACGCGTTGGCAAGTTTCTTCCCCCTTGAACGTGCGAACATGGCCTTTCATTGAGTTTGAAAAATACTAAGCATAGTGTAGGGTTGTAACTAGGTGTAGGGAATGGGTAGGCTATTGGAAGTGGATGGTGCACACAAGGTTAAAAGAGTACATTGAGGCCGATGCATAGGGCATAGACTTATAGCTTAGAGGCGGCAATTGAAGTAGAAGGGGTCATCTTGAGGATAGCGGTGAGTGAAACCACACACATGAAGGACAAAGGCAAAGAAGAGAGAGGAGTATGGGGAGAGAGAAAGAGAAAGAGGGAAGAAAGAGATGGAAAAAGGGAGAAGAAAGAGAAAGAGAGGGGCCTTATTCTTCTTGATGGTGAGCAAGCAAAAAAACTAAGGTTTAGTCTATTTTTAATGGGAAAAAAATATGTATCATTGCTATAGGATCATACCAATTTCAACTCTTGTAATGGTTTTTGTTGATTTTTTAAGGTGTTTACATACCTCATGCCTACTACTGCCTCTCATTACACAGTTGGGCCCATTTTGCCAACTTGGGCAACATGGTATTGAGAGAGCTTGATTCACATGCCTAACATGTCATTGAAGGTAAGTAGATTATCCACACTCATGAAACCACTAATAAAACACATTAGTATTGATCTGTGGTAGGTGGGAACCCAACATACCAAAATGTTAGTTCCAAAGGGCCAATGTCAACCACGATAGGTAACTTAGGATGCATTCATGTTGGTCATATTGTTGAGTTATGGTGGAAATACAAGTGAGCCATTTATGGAGAGAGAAACATAGAAGAGTTTGATTATTGATATAATAAAAATGACTACAATGGCTACTTGCTATAGAGGCTTGAGCTAGAGGTTTATGCTTACATCATGGATAAGATATGAGAGAGCTCAATGATTAGGCCAAAATGAGAAATTCAAGTTGAGAACCCGTACGCTTTCTTTTAGAGTCTGCTTTGACTCATCTCTTGTTTTCATATGCAACTGGAACATGTGTAGAAACACCAATGGTCCATATAATAATGTATGTGTATTATTTGGAAAAGCCTAGCATGAATAAGTGGCTAGGGAGAGGTTCCATAGAAGGTGCGAAGTATGTCACACACTCCAATAATCCTCCCCGTGTGTGGCATATGGAGCACTCAACAAATATAAATGGTCCTCCCCTAGAACTTGAACAATAGGGCGTAGGAAATCAAAATCTATTTTAGAGAATTTAACAATAGGAATAGATGCAAAATGCCTCCCCTTGATGAGTGAATTCCATCAAGGTTTTGTCTACAAATGTTGGTTCTTCAAAGCATGTCATCGACGTAGCAAGTTTTAGCCTCGCCCTTTGTCATCAGAATCTTCAGATGCCATATTGACTTTGCCTTTGTTGTTGGGGTTTCTACCTCCATGTCTGTCTTGAAAATTGCTTGTGTTGCTTGTTACAGCATCTTTGTCTTTGTAAAAGTAGAGCTTTGATGAGTGTGTGTTCTTTCCATATTTTTTGCATGGGTTGATCTTGTAGCAATCCTTTGACGAATGATTATTTCTTATACAGTGACTCCAAATGCTCCATTAGAAGTTCTTTTAGTATTTTTGTTGTGCATCTTCCCTTCCTCTTGTAGCGATTATAAAAAACTTTCAAAGCTAGGTATGAGTTTCTTTTCTTTAAGCAAAATGGCAATTTAATTATATTCATCAGGACGAGCTTTAAGGAGAATTGTTATTTTGTCTTCTTCATTAACTGGTGCTTCTATGTAAACTAGTTGGGTGGAAATACTCTTTAATCTATTGATGAGACTAGAGAGATCTTCTCCCTCTTTCATCATCAAGCCATACAATTGCATTACTAATGAGGTTTTAGAGTATTTTGTTTTAGCATCAACCATGCATTCAAGTGTTTGCCAAGCATTGAGTGCAATGGTTGCTTCATCCATGTAGTGCACAAAATTATCATCTACTATGGCGAGAATTATACCTAGAGCGTGCTCGTCTTTGCTTTGAAATTGTGTTGTGGATGCTCTGGTCTGTACGGTCTCTCCTTGCCCTAAGGGTTTTACCACTCCCCATAGTTGCTTCTTCATTAGATATCCCTTTGATTTAACTTGTCATGTGTGAAAACTTGTATCGTCAAATTTGTCGAGGTCTCCTTTCCCCATGCTGCACCCTTTCGTGTGTGAGGAGAAAGTCTTACCACTTTTGTGTTGTGGAAATATTCAAGGTTGATGGCTGGTCTTGGTGAACCATGATTTATTTGCTGGCTGGTTTATGCCCCTTCCCTCACAAAGACCACTTGCCTACCCCATTTTGTCCGTATTAAGTAGTTGTGTCCAGTGTCTTGTAAGTATTTGCCTGTATTAAGATGCTCTGTCCAGTATCTCATTAGTTTTAACTGATTGAACAAATTGCGCATTTTCTTGATTGCAGATCTTGGACTCCGTTGAGGATAGGGGACTGAGAGCAGCTGCCTCAACATGTAAGGGTTTGAAACATATTCGTGTTTATCCAAGTGAGGGAGATGGACAGGGTGTGTCTGAAGAGGGTTTACTGGCAATTTCAGAGGGTTGCCCGAATCTCACATCGATCCTGTATTTCTGTAGAAGGATCACAAATGATGCTGTTGTTACTATGGCAAGAAGGTGCCCATTGTTGGAAACCTTTCGGCTAGCCCTCATCAATCCTTTAATGCTAGACCCAACAACCAATCAGCCGATGGATGAGGGCTTCGGAGCTATTGTAAGAAACTGTAAATGCCTTCGTCGATTGTCTTTGTCAGGAATGCTGACCGACAAAGTATTTGAGTACATTGGATATTTTGGGAAAGAGCTGCAAAGGCTGTCCATTGCTTTTGCCGGAGGAAGCAACATTGGAATGCAATGTGTTTTACGGGGTTGTACAAACCTATTGAAGCTTGAGATCAGGGATAGCCCTTATGGAGATGAGGCTCTCCTTGCTGGAATCGATCGCTATGAATCTATGAGGTCTCTTTGGATGTCAGGTTGCCATGTTACCATGCAGGGCTGCATGTCCCTAGCAGCTGCAAAGCGTGGGCGATTGGTTGTTGAGGTCATCAGGAAAGAGGGGAAAGAGGAAAGTGAGGATCTAGTTGAGAGTGTGTATGTGTATCGTTCTACTGTAGGTTGCAGGAGTGATATTCCTCCCTTTGTCATAGCACTTTAATGTGCATACATAGTATTGAGGTGAAACTTGTGCTGGAATTGAGGCACAAAGTGTTTTTGTCGGTTGGAAAAATGGAATTGTGGTCATTGTGCTCCAATTGAGAAGGAAAACCTCTCTCTCTCTCTCTCTCTCTCTCTCTCTCTCTCTCTCTCATGCCATCATTTTTTCAAAATTTCTGTTCCACCTTCAGATGCCTGTGGTTTGTTTTCATTTCATCAAAGCGAATCATGTCGGAATTTAAATATTTCATGGCTTGCACAAATCCTCTCTTCTGACCCCTGTTTCTTGAGGCATGTATAGCAGAGGCCTATGTAGTAGTGGTGGTGAGCAGTCCTAGGTCTTGGAGAATACGATCAATTAGATTCTGTGTAGAGGCAGACGATTGCACCCCCTTGGCACTTAGTAACACCCTTATTAAATGCGGGGTGGAGTAATGGGATCGACGATCCGGGTTCAGGGATGGGATCTCGAGGCGCACTAAACAAGACCTAGAGGCAAACAATTGCACCCCCTTGGCACTTAGTAACACCCATATTAAATGCGGGGTGGAGTAATGGGATTGATGGTCCGGGTTGAGGGGCGGGATCTCGAGGCGCACTAAACACGGCCTAGAGGCAAATGATTGCACCCCCTTAGCACTAAGTAACACCCATATTAAATGCAGGGCACCCCCTTGGCACTAAGTAACACCCATATTAAATGCAGGGTGGAGTAATGGGATTGACGATCCGGGTTGAGGGGTGGGATCTCGAGGTGCACTAAACATGGCCGGACAAAAAGCGAGGCATATTATACTCGGCCAGCGGAAAAAACGAGGCGCGTTGTTGGTGTTTGAACCAGTGGCCTTGCAATCTAGGTTGTCGCATAGGCTAACCACCTCACCCACGCGCGCATCATGTATGTCCTAATATTGTGAGGTGACATGCATTCCCCAAGCTGTCCAGGTTTAGTATATGTTCAGGTTTAGTTTTTGATTTGATTGTTGCAGTTGCGATCTCCTTGGCTTTGCGTGTGAGCTTCTCCGCCTTTGATCCCATTCCTCCCCCCTCTTAAATATGGGTGTTACTTAGTGTTGAGGATTGCACCCTTATGTTTCTATTCTTTGTCTTCTCAAAAGGCCATTTTAACTCTGCGCTTTTCACCAATTTATGTCAAGCTTAAGAGGTCTTGGTACAATGCCTCAAGCATGTATTGAGATGGTATTGTGATTAGGATCATTGAGAGAAGAATGCAAATTCTTGCACAGGTCAAAGCCCATATGACTTATTGTTTGCATCTCGCCTTATTTACTCACTCCTTTGTATTTTTTGTAGAAAAATCCCAATTCACAATCTTCTATATAATGACTTGTTGTATGCATCTTGCCTTCTTTTAATCACTCCTAGCATGAGGTAGAGCCGATGACAAGATGAGGGGACACCTAGCCCGCCATGTGACACCATGTCTTAGGGGAGGCATGATCGGGGAGTAGGCCACTGTGTATTTTTTTTTGTTTTTTGTAAAGGAGACAACAAAGTCACATGAACTAGATGGTTAGGGCGATGAGTGCAAAAATCATTTGACAATGTTTGGATTCAATTCCCATCAACTTGTGGGCATTTTGTGTTCCTATAGTGCTTCGAGGAAAGGCTCAAGGAGAGAAGGCTCAATAGTGGAATCTTAGTGAATCTACTAAGATTTGACCCAGTGAAATTGAAGGGAACCAGTAGTAGGAGGCAACTTTACATTCCTTAGGGCAACAAAAACATTAATCCATTCCGGCTTATCCTCACACACACACACACACACACACACACACACACACACACACACACACACTTACTTTTGTGTATGTAGTTCCTTAATCAAGCATTTGCACTCACTCATTCATGCACACCATTTTCTTTTTGTACTCATGCAAACATCACTTACGCTTTCACTCTCACATACACACTGATATTGATTTCAACGATTTAGGCCACGACTTGTCCAATGAAAGCTCTCCATTTCAAATAAGCTATCCATTTGCCCTCAAAATCTATTCTCTTCTTTATTCAACTTAAACATTTCTCAAGCAAAGAGGCATGCCACGCGTTGGCAAGTTTCTTCCCCCTTGAACGTGCGAACATGGCCTTTCATTGAGTTTGAAAAATACTAAGCATAGTGTAGGGTTGTAACTAGGTGTAGGGAATGGGTAGGCTATTGGAAGTGGATGGTGCACACAAGGTTAAAAGAGTACATTGAGGCCGATGCATAGGGCATAGACTTATAGCTTAGAGGCGGCAATTGAAGTAGAAGGGGTCATCTTGAGGATAGCGGTGAGTGAAACCACACACATGAAGGACAAAGGCAAAGAAGAGAGAGGAGTATGGGGAGAGAGAAAGAGAAAGAGGGAAGAAAGAGATGGAAAAAGGGAGAAGAAAGAGAAAGAGAGGGGCCTTATTCTTCTTGATGGTGAGCAAGCAAAAAAACTAAGGTTTAGTCTATTTTTAATGGGAAAAAAATATGTATCATTGCTATAGGATCATACCAATTTCAACTCTTGTAATGGTTTTTGTTGATTTTTTAAGGTGTTTACATACCTCATGCCTACTACTGCCTCTCATTACACAGTTGGGCCCATTTTGCCAACTTGGGCAACATGGTATTGAGAGAGCTTGATTCACATGCCTAACATGTCATTGAAGGTAAGTAGATTATCCACACTCATGAAACCACTAATAAAACACATTAGTATTGATCTGTGGTAGGTGGGAACCCAACATACCAAAATGTTAGTTCCAAAGGGCCAATGTCAACCACGATAGGTAACTTAGGATGCATTCATGTTGGTCATATTGTTGAGTTATGGTGGAAATACAAGTGAGCCATTTATGGAGAGAGAAACATAGAAGAGTTTGATTATTGATATAATAAAAATGACTACAATGGCTACTTGCTATAGAGGCTTGAGCTAGAGGTTTATGCTTACATCATGGATAAGATATGAGAGAGCTCAATGATTAGGCCAAAATGAGAAATTCAAGTTGAGAACCCGTACGCTTTCTTTTAGAGTCTGCTTTGACTCATCTCTTGTTTTCATATGCAACTGGAACATGTGTAGAAACACCAATGGTCCATATAATAATGTATGTGTATTATTTGGAAAAGCCTAGCATGAATAAGTGGCTAGGGAGAGGTTCCATAGAAGGTGCGAAGTATGTCACACACTCCAATAATCCTCCCCGTGTGTGGCATATGGAGCACTCAACAAATATAAATGGTCCTCCCCTAGAACTTGAACAATAGGGCGTAGGAAATCAAAATCTATTTTAGAGAATTTAACAATAGGAATAGATGCAAAATGCCTCCCCTTGATGAGTGAATTCCATCAAGGTTTTGTCTACAAATGTTGGTTCTTCAAAGCATGTCATCGACGTAGCAAGTTTTAGCCTCGCCCTTTGTCATCAGAATCTTCAGATGCCATATTGACTTTGCCTTTGTTGTTGGGGTTTCTACCTCCATGTCTGTCTTGAAAATTGCTTGTGTTGCTTGTTACAGCATCTTTGTCTTTGTAAAAGTAGAGCTTTGATGAGTGTGTGTTCTTTCCATATTTTTTGCATGGGTTGATCTTGTAGCAATCCTTTGACGAATGATTATTTCTTATACAGTGACTCCAAATGCTCCATTAGAAGTTCTTTTAGTATTTTTGTTGTGCATCTTCCCTTCCTCTTGTAGCGATTATAAAAAACTTTCAAAGCTAGGTATGAGTTTCTTTTCTTTAAGCAAAATGGCAATTTAATTATATTCATCAGGACGAGCTTTAAGGAGAATTGTTATTTTGTCTTCTTCATTAACTGGTGCTTCTATGTAAACTAGTTGGGTGGAAATACTCTTTAATCTATTGATGAGACTAGAGAGATCTTCTCCCTCTTTCATCATCAAGCCATACAATTGCATTACTAATGAGGTTTTAGAGTATTTTGTTTTAGCATCAACCATGCATTCAAGTGTTTGCCAAGCATTGAGTGCAATGGTTGCTTCATCCATGTAGTGCACAAAATTATCATCTACTATGGCGAGAATTATACCTAGAGCGTGCTCGTCTTTGCTTTGAAATTGTGTTGTGGATGCTCTGGTCTGTACGGTCTCTCCTTGCCCTAAGGGTTTTACCACTCCCCATAGTTGCTTCTTCATTAGATATCCCTTTGATTTAACTTGTCATGTGTGAAAACTTGTATCGTCAAATTTGTCGAGGTCTCCTTTCCCCATGCTGCACCCTTTCGTGTGTGAGGAGAAAGTCTTACCACTTTTGTGTTGTGGAAATATTCAAGGTTGATGGCTGGTCTTGGTGAACCATGATTTATTTGCTGGCTGGTTTATGCCCCTTCCCTCACAAAGACCACTTGCCTACCCCATTTTGTCCGTATTAAGTAGTTGTGTCCAGTGTCTTGTAAGTATTTGCCTGTATTAAGATGCTCTGTCCAGTATCTCATTAGTTTTAACTGATTGAACAAATTGCGCATTTTCTTGATTGCAGATCTTGGACTCCGTTGAGGATAGGGGACTGAGAGCAGCTGCCTCAACATGTAAGGGTTTGAAACATATTCGTGTTTATCCAAGTGAGGGAGATGGACAGGGTGTGTCTGAAGAGGGTTTACTGGCAATTTCAGAGGGTTGCCCGAATCTCACATCGATCCTGTATTTCTGTAGAAGGATCACAAATGATGCTGTTGTTACTATGGCAAGAAGGTGCCCATTGTTGGAAACCTTTCGGCTAGCCCTCATCAATCCTTTAATGCTAGACCCAACAACCAATCAGCCGATGGATGAGGGCTTCGGAGCTATTGTAAGAAACTGTAAATGCCTTCGTCGATTGTCTTTGTCAGGAATGCTGACCGACAAAGTATTTGAGTACATTGGATATTTTGGGAAAGAGCTGCAAAGGCTGTCCATTGCTTTTGCCGGAGGAAGCAACATTGGAATGCAATGTGTTTTACGGGGTTGTACAAACCTATTGAAGCTTGAGATCAGGGATAGCCCTTATGGAGATGAGGCTCTCCTTGCTGGAATCGATCGCTATGAATCTATGAGGTCTCTTTGGATGTCAGGTTGCCATGTTACCATGCAGGGCTGCATGTCCCTAGCAGCTGCAAAGCGTGGGCGATTGGTTGTTGAGGTCATCAGGAAAGAGGGGAAAGAGGAAAGTGAGGATCTAGTTGAGAGTGTGTATGTGTATCGTTCTACTGTAGGTTGCAGGAGTGATATTCCTCCCTTTGTCATAGCACTTTAATGTGCATACATAGTATTGAGGTGAAACTTGTGCTGGAATTGAGGCACAAAGTGTTTTTGTCGGTTGGAAAAATGGAATTGTGGTCATTGTGCTCCAATTGAGAAGGAAAACCTCTCTCTCTCTCTCTCTCTCTCTCTCTCTCTCTCTCATGCCATCATTTTTTCAAAATTTCTGTTCCACCTTCAGATGCCTGTGGTTTGTTTTCATTTCATCAAAGCGAATCATGTCGGAATTTAAATATTTCATGGCTTGCACAAATCCTCTCTTCTGACCCCTGTTTCTTGAGGCATGTATAGCAGAGGCCTATGTAGTAGTGGTGGTGAGCAGTCCTAGGTCTTGGAGAATACGATCAATTAGATTCTGTGTAGAGGCAGACGATTGCACCCCCTTGGCACTTAGTAACACCCTTATTAAATGCGGGGTGGAGTAATGGGATCGACGATCCGGGTTCAGGGATGGGATCTCGAGGCGCACTAAACAAGACCTAGAGGCAAACAATTGCACCCCCTTGGCACTTAGTAACACCCATATTAAATGCGGGGTGGAGTAATGGGATTGATGGTCCGGGTTGAGGGGCGGGATCTCGAGGCGCACTAAACACGGCCTAGAGGCAAATGATTGCACCCCCTTAGCACTAAGTAACACCCATATTAAATGCAGGGCACCCCCTTGGCACTAAGTAACACCCATATTAAATGCAGGGTGGAGTAATGGGATTGACGATCCGGGTTGAGGGGTGGGATCTCGAGGTGCACTAAACATGGCCGGACAAAAAGCGAGGCATATTATACTCGGCCAGCGGAAAAAACGAGGCGCGTTGTTGGTGTTTGAACCAGTGGCCTTGCAATCTAGGTTGTCGCATAGGCTAACCACCTCACCCACGCGCGCATCATGTATGTCCTAATATTGTGAGGTGACATGCATTCCCCAAGCTGTCCAGGTTTAGTATATGTTCAGGTTTAGTTTTTGATTTGATTGTTGCAGTTGCGATCTCCTTGGCTTTGCGTGTGAGCTTCTCCGCCTTTGATCCCATTCCTCCCCCCTCTTAAATATGGGTGTTACTTAGTGTTGAGGATTGCACCCTTATGTTTCTATTCTTTGTCTTCTCAAAAGGCCATTTTAACTCTGCGCTTTTCACCAATTTATGTCAAGCTTAAGAGGTCTTGGTACAATGCCTCAAGCATGTATTGAGATGGTATTGTGATTAGGATCATTGAGAGAAGAATGCAAATTCTTGCACAGGTCAAAGCCCATATGACTTATTGTTTGCATCTCGCCTTATTTACTCACTCCTTTGTATTTTTTGTAGAAAAATCCCAATTCACAATCTTCTATATAATGACTTGTTGTATGCATCTTGCCTTCTTTTAATCACTCCTAGCATGAGGTAGAGCCGATGACAAGATGAGGGGACACCTAGCCCGCCATGTGACACCATGTCTTAGGGGAGGCATGATCGGGGAGTAGGCCACTGTGTATTTTTTTTTGTTTTTTGTAAAGGAGACAACAAAGTCACATGAACTAGATGGTTAGGGCGATGAGTGCAAAAATCATTTGACAATGTTTGGATTCAATTCCCATCAACTTGTGGGCATTTTGTGTTCCTATAGTGCTTCGAGGAAAGGCTCAAGGAGAGAAGGCTCAATAGTGGAATCTTAGTGAATCTACTAAGATTTGACCCAGTGAAATTGAAGGGAACCAGTAGTAGGAGGCAACTTTACATTCCTTAGGGCAACAAAAACATTAATCCATTCCGGCTTATCCTCACACACACACACACACACACACACACACACACACACACACACTTACTTTTGTGTATGTAGTTCCTTAATCAAGCATTTGCACTCACTCATTCATGCACACCATTTTCTTTTTGTACTCATGCAAACATCACTTACGCTTTCACTCTCACATACACACTGATATTGATTTCAACGATTTAGGCCACGACTTGTCCAATGAAAGCTCTCCATTTCAAATAAGCTATCCATTTGCCCTCAAAATCTATTCTCTTCTTTATTCAACTTAAACATTTCTCAAGCAAAGAGGCATGCCACGCGTTGGCAAGTTTCTTCCCCCTTGAACGTGCGAACATGGCCTTTCATTGAGTTTGAAAAATACTAAGCATAGTGTAGGGTTGTAACTAGGTGTAGGGAATGGGTAGGCTATTGGAAGTGGATGGTGCACACAAGGTTAAAAGAGTACATTGAGGCCGATGCATAGGGCATAGACTTATAGCTTAGAGGCGGCAATTGAAGTAGAAGGGGTCATCTTGAGGATAGCGGTGAGTGAAACCACACACATGAAGGACAAAGGCAAAGAAGAGAGAGGAGTATGGGGAGAGAGAAAGAGAAAGAGGGAAGAAAGAGATGGAAAAAGGGAGAAGAAAGAGAAAGAGAGGGGCCTTATTCTTCTTGATGGTGAGCAAGCAAAAAAACTAAGGTTTAGTCTATTTTTAATGGGAAAAAAATATGTATCATTGCTATAGGATCATACCAATTTCAACTCTTGTAATGGTTTTTGTTGATTTTTTAAGGTGTTTACATACCTCATGCCTACTACTGCCTCTCATTACACAGTTGGGCCCATTTTGCCAACTTGGGCAACATGGTATTGAGAGAGCTTGATTCACATGCCTAACATGTCATTGAAGGTAAGTAGATTATCCACACTCATGAAACCACTAATAAAACACATTAGTATTGATCTGTGGTAGGTGGGAACCCAACATACCAAAATGTTAGTTCCAAAGGGCCAATGTCAACCACGATAGGTAACTTAGGATGCATTCATGTTGGTCATATTGTTGAGTTATGGTGGAAATACAAGTGAGCCATTTATGGAGAGAGAAACATAGAAGAGTTTGATTATTGATATAATAAAAATGACTACAATGGCTACTTGCTATAGAGGCTTGAGCTAGAGGTTTATGCTTACATCATGGATAAGATATGAGAGAGCTCAATGATTAGGCCAAAATGAGAAATTCAAGTTGAGAACCCGTACGCTTTCTTTTAGAGTCTGCTTTGACTCATCTCTTGTTTTCATATGCAACTGGAACATGTGTAGAAACACCAATGGTCCATATAATAATGTATGTGTATTATTTGGAAAAGCCTAGCATGAATAAGTGGCTAGGGAGAGGTTCCATAGAAGGTGCGAAGTATGTCACACACTCCAATAATCCTCCCCGTGTGTGGCATATGGAGCACTCAACAAATATAAATGGTCCTCCCCTAGAACTTGAACAATAGGGCGTAGGAAATCAAAATCTATTTTAGAGAATTTAACAATAGGAATAGATGCAAAATGCCTCCCCTTGATGAGTGAATTCCATCAAGGTTTTGTCTACAAATGTTGGTTCTTCAAAGCATGTCATCGACGTAGCAAGTTTTAGCCTCGCCCTTTGTCATCAGAATCTTCAGATGCCATATTGACTTTGCCTTTGTTGTTGGGGTTTCTACCTCCATGTCTGTCTTGAAAATTGCTTGTGTTGCTTGTTACAGCATCTTTGTCTTTGTAAAAGTAGAGCTTTGATGAGTGTGTGTTCTTTCCATATTTTTTGCATGGGTTGATCTTGTAGCAATCCTTTGACGAATGATTATTTCTTATACAGTGACTCCAAATGCTCCATTAGAAGTTCTTTTAGTATTTTTGTTGTGCATCTTCCCTTCCTCTTGTAGCGATTATAAAAAACTTTCAAAGCTAGGTATGAGTTTCTTTTCTTTAAGCAAAATGGCAATTTAATTATATTCATCAGGACGAGCTTTAAGGAGAATTGTTATTTTGTCTTCTTCATTAACTGGTGCTTCTATGTAAACTAGTTGGGTGGAAATACTCTTTAATCTATTGATGAGACTAGAGAGATCTTCTCCCTCTTTCATCATCAAGCCATACAATTGCATTACTAATGAGGTTTTAGAGTATTTTGTTTTAGCATCAACCATGCATTCAAGTGTTTGCCAAGCATTGAGTGCAATGGTTGCTTCATCCATGTAGTGCACAAAATTATCATCTACTATGGCGAGAATTATACCTAGAGCGTGCTCGTCTTTGCTTTGAAATTGTGTTGTGGATGCTCCGGTCTGTACGGTCTCTCCTTGCCCTAAGGGTTTTACCACTCCCCATAGTTGCTTCTTCATTAGATATCCCTTTGATTTAACTTGCCATGTGTGAAAACTTGTATCGTCAAATTTGTCGAGGTCTCCTTTCCCCATGCTGCACCCTTTCGTGTGTGAGGAGAAAGTCTTACCACTTTTGTGTTGTGGAAATATTCAAGGTTGATGGCTGGTCTTGGTGAACCATGATTTATTTGCTGGCTGGTTTATGCCCCTTCCCTCACAAAGACCACTTGCCTACCCCATTTTGTCCGTATTAAGTAGTTGTGTCCAGTGTCTTGTAAGTATTTGCCTGTATTAAGATGCTCTGTCCAGTATCTCATTAGTTTTAACTGATTGAACAAATTGCGCATTTTCTTGATTGCAGATCTTGGACTCCGTTGAGGATAGGGGACTGAGAGCAGCTGCCTCAACATGTAAGGGTTTGAAACATATTCGTGTTTATCCAAGTGAGGGAGATGGACAGGGTGTGTCTGAAGAGGGTTTACTGGCAATTTCAGAGGGTTGCCCGAATCTCACATCGATCCTGTATTTCTGTAGAAGGATCACAAATGATGCTGTTGTTACTATGGCAAGAAGGTGCCCATTGTTGGAAACCTTTCGGCTAGCCCTCATCAATCCTTTAATGCTAGACCCAACAACCAATCAGCCGATGGATGAGGGCTTCGGAGCTATTGTAAGAAACTGTAAATGCCTTCGTCGATTGTCTTTGTCAGGAATGCTGACCGACAAAGTATTTGAGTACATTGGATATATTGGGAAAGAGCTGCAAAGGCTGTCCATTGCTTTTGCCGGAGGAAGCAACATTGGAATGCAATGTGTTTTACGGGGTTGTACAAACCTATTGAAGCTTGAGATCAGGGATAGCCCTTATGGAGATGAGGCTCTCCTTGCTGGAATCGATCGCTATGAATCTATGAGGTCTCTTTGGATGTCAGGTTGCCATGTTACCATGCAGGGCTGCATGTCCCTAGCAGCTGCAAAGCGTGGGCGATTGGTTGTTGAGGTCATCAGGAAAGAGGGGAAAGAGGAAAGTGAGGATCTAGTTGAGAGTGTGTATGTGTATCGTTCTACTGTAGGTTGCAGGAGTGATATTCCTCCCTTTGTCATAGCACTTTAATGTGCATACATAGTATTGAGGTGAAACTTGTGCTGGAATTGAGGCACAAAGTGTTTTTGTCGGTTGGAAAAATGGAATTGTGGTCATTGTGCTCCAATTGAGAAGGAAAACCTCTCTCTCTCTCTCTCTCTCTCTCTCTCTCTCTCATGCCATCATTTTTTCAAAATTTCTGTTCCACCTTCAGATGCCTGTGGTTTGTTTTCATTTCATCAAAGCGAATCATGTCGGAATTTAAATATTTCATGGCTTGCACAAATCCTCTCTTCTGACCCCTGTTTCTTGAGGCATGTATAGCAGAGGCCTATGTAGTAGTGGTGGTGAGCAGTCCTAGGTCTTGGAGAATACGATCAATTAGATTCTGTGTAGAGGCAGACGATTGCACCCCCTTGGCACTTAGTAACACCCTTATTAAATGCGGGGTGGAGTAATGGGATCGACGATCCGGGTTCAGGGATGGGATCTCGAGGCGCACTAAACAAGACCTAGAGGCAAACAATTGCACCCCCTTGGCACTTAGTAACACCCATATTAAATGCGGGGTGGAGTAATGGGATTGATGGTCCGGGTTGAGGGGCGGGATCTCGAGGCGCACTAAACACGGCCTAGAGGCAAATGATTGCACCCCCTTAGCACTAAGTAACACCCATATTAAATGCAGGGCACCCCCTTGGCACTAAGTAACACCCATATTAAATGCAGGGTGGAGTAATGGGATTGACGATCCGGGTTGAGGGGTGGGATCTCGAGGTGCACTAAACATGGCCGGACAAAAAGCGAGGCATATTATACTCGGCCAGCGGAAAAAACGAGGCGCGTTGTTGGTGTTTGAACCAGTGGCCTTGCAATCTAGGTTGTCGCATAGGCTAACCACCTCACCCACGCGCGCATCATGTATGTCCTAATATTGTGAGGTGACATGCATTCCCCAAGCTGTCCAGGTTTAGTATATGTTCAGGTTTAGTTTTTGATTTGATTGTTGCAGTTGCGATCTCCTTGGCTTTTGCGTGTGAGCTTCTCCGCCTTTGATCCCATTCCTCCCCCCTCTTAAATATGGGTGTTACTTAGTGTTGAGGATTGCACCCTTATGTTTCTATTCTTTGTCTTCTCAAAAGGCCATTTTAACTCCGCGCTTTTCACCAATTTATGTCAAGCTTAAGAGGTCTTGGTACAATGCCTCAAGCATGTATTGAGATGGTATTGTGATTAGGATCATTGAGAGAAGAATGCAAATTCTTGCACAGGTCAAAGCCCATATGACTTATTGTTTGCATCTCGCCTTATTTACTCACTCCTTTGTATTTTTTGTAGAAAAATCCCAATTCACAATCTTCTATATAATGACTTGTTGTATGCATCTTGCCTTCTTTTAATCACTCCTAGCATGAGGTAGAGCCGATGACAAGATGAGGGGACACCTAGCCCGCCATGTGACACCATGTCTTAGGGGAGGCATGATCGGGGAGTAGGCCACTGTGTATTTTTTTTTGTTTTTTGTAAAGGAGACAACAAAGTCACATGAACTAGATGGTTAGGGCGATGAGTGCAAAAATCATTTGACAATGTTTGGATTCAATTCCCATCAACTTGTGGGCATTTTGTGTTCCTATAGTGCTTCGAGGAAAGGCTCAAGGAGAGAAGGCTCAATAGTGGAATCTTAGTGAATCTACTAAGATTTGACCCAGTGAAATTGAAGGGAACCAGTAGTAGGAGGCAACTTTACATTCCTTAGGGCAACAAAAACATTAATCCATTCCGGCTTATCCTCACACACACACACACACACACACACACACACACACACACACACACACACACTTACTTTTGTGTATGTAGTTCCTTAATCAAGCATTTGCACTCACTCATTCATGCACACCATTTTCTTTTTGTACTCATGCAAACATCACTTACGCTTTCACTCTCACATACACACTGATATTGATTTCAACGATTTAGGCCACGACTTGTCCAATGAAAGCTCTCCATTTCAAATAAGCTATCCATTTGCCCTCAAAATCTATTCTCTTCTTTATTCAACTTAAACATTTCTCAAGCAAAGAGGCATGCCACGCGTTGGCAAGTTTCTTCCCCCTTGAACGTGCGAACATGGCCTTTCATTGAGTTTGAAAAATACTAAGCATAGTGTAGGGTTGTAACTAGGTGTAGGGAATGGGTAGGCTATTGGAAGTGGATGGTGCACACAAGGTTAAAAGAGTACATTGAGGCCGATGCATAGGGCATAGACTTATAGCTTAGAGGCGGCAATTGAAGTAGAAGGGGTCATCTTGAGGATAGCGGTGAGTGAAACCACACACATGAAGGACAAAGGCAAAGAAGAGAGAGGAGTATGGGGAGAGAGAAAGAGAAAGAGGGAAGAAAGAGATGGAAAAAGGGAGAAGAAAGAGAAAGAGAGGGGCCTTATTCTTCTTGATGGTGAGCAAGCAAAAAAACTAAGGTTTAGTCTATTTTTAATGGGAAAAAAATATGTATCATTGCTATAGGATCATACCAATTTCAACTCTTGTAATGGTTTTTGTTGATTTTTTAAGGTGTTTACATACCTCATGCCTACTACTGCCTCTCATTACACAGTTGGGCCCATTTTGCCAACTTGGGCAACATGGTATTGAGAGAGCTTGATTCACATGCCTAACATGTCATTGAAGGTAAGTAGATTATCCACACTCATGAAACCACTAATAAAACACATTAGTATTGATCTGTGGTAGGTGGGAACCCAACATACCAAAATGTTAGTTCCAAAGGGCCAATGTCAACCACGATAGGTAACTTAGGATGCATTCATGTTGGTCATATTGTTGAGTTATGGTGGAAATACAAGTGAGCCATTTATGGAGAGAGAAACATAGAAGAGTTTGATTATTGATATAATAAAAATGACTACAATGGCTACTTGCTATAGAGGCTTGAGCTAGAGGTTTATGCTTACATCATGGATAAGATATGAGAGAGCTCAATGATTAGGCCAAAATGAGAAATTCAAGTTGAGAACCCGTACGCTTTCTTTTAGAGTCTGCTTTGACTCATCTCTTGTTTTCATATGCAACTGGAACATGTGTAGAAACACCAATGGTCCATATAATAATGTATGTGTATTATTTGGAAAAGCCTAGCATGAATAAGTGGCTAGGGAGAGGTTCCATAGAAGGTGCGAAGTATGTCACACACTCCAATAATCCTCCCCGTGTGTGGCATATGGAGCACTCAACAAATATAAATGGTCCTCCCCTAGAACTTGAACAATAGGGCGTAGGAAATCAAAATCTATTTTAGAGAATTTAACAATAGGAATAGATGCAAAATGCCTCCCCTTGATGAGTGAATTCCATCAAGGTTTTGTCTACAAATGTTGGTTCTTCAAAGCATGTCATCGACGTAGCAAGTTTTAGCCTCGCCCTTTGTCATCAGAATCTTCAGATGCCATATTGACTTTGCCTTTGTTGTTGGGGTTTCTACCTCCATGTCTGTCTTGAAAATTGCTTGTGTTGCTTGTTACAGCATCTTTGTCTTTGTAAAAGTAGAGCTTTGATGAGTGTGTGTTCTTTCCATATTTTTTGCATGGGTTGATCTTGTAGCAATCCTTTGACGAATGATTATTTCTTATACAGTGACTCCAAATGCTCCATTAGAAGTTCTTTTAGTATTTTTGTTGTGCATCTTCCCTTCCTCTTGTAGCGATTATAAAAAACTTTCAAAGCTAGGTATGAGTTTCTTTTCTTTAAGCAAAATGGCAATTTAATTATATTCATCAGGACGAGCTTTAAGGAGAATTGTTATTTTGTCTTCTTCATTAACTGGTGCTTCTATGTAAACTAGTTGGGTGGAAATACTCTTTAATCTATTGATGAGACTAGAGAGATCTTCTCCCTCTTTCATCATCAAGCCATACAATTGCATTACTAATGAGGTTTTAGAGTATTTTGTTTTAGCATCAACCATGCATTCAAGTGTTTGCCAAGCATTGAGTGCAATGGTTGCTTCATCCATGTAGTGTACAAAATTATCATCTACTATGGCGAGAATTATACCTAGAGCGTGCTCGTCTTTGCTTTGAAATTGTGTTGTGGATGCTCTGGTCTGTACGGTCTCTCCTTGCCCTAAGGGTTTTACCACTCCCCATAGTTGCTTCTTCATTAGATATCCCTTTGATTTAACTTGCCATGTGTGAAAACTTGTATCGTCAAATTTGTCGAGGTCTCCTTTCCCCATGCTGCACCCTTTCGTGTGTGAGGAGAAAGTCTTACCACTTTTGTGTTGTGAGGGCAATGTCTAATCCCCAAATTAAAATGCAAATAACCTCATCTCAAGCGTTATTCTTACAAAAGAAAACATTTTTTGAAGTCACCCTTCACCTTTTTGTGAAGCACCTCTTCACAAATTCGAAGTTCAAGATCAATAGAATTGTTGAGACTTAATGGATTTTCTTCAATAACAAAAAATATTCAAAGGGTTAAGGCTTGGGGGTGCACTATGTAATCATGTTAATTTATAACGTGAGTTTAATAGGAGGGGTTTTAAAATGAATAAAATTTAGGCAATTTAACAAAGATACATTAAAATAAGGGGTTTTTATATTCAATTTTGGAAAAAAAATCTTAAAATAAGGATCATTTTATTCATTTAGACATGTTAAAAGAGGGTTTTTTTAATGCACATTATATAGGGGGGTATTGAATGGTGGATACCCATGTGGCAAAGTTGTCCTAGATTTGATTGCCACTATGTGAACAAGGTCTCAAAAAGTAGTGCGAGAAATCCCTCCAAGTAGTGTGATAATTCTTATTATAAAGGAGGTGGTGCCAAAAGTTTTTGGGCAAGGATAGTTGGTGGATGTGGGAATGGGCCCTTTGGTGGTGGTTCTTTAGTGGAAAATACGTGTGAAGAAGCCCTTAGGAGGATTTAGCTAATTAGCTCAAAACAATGGAAACAAACTCCAATTATGGAGATAAAAACTAATGAACTTTTGTTGGTGGATGTGGGAATGGGCCCTTTGGTGGTGGTTCTTTAGTGGAAAATACGTGTGAAGAAGCCCTTAGGAGGATTTAGCTAATTAGCTCAAAACAATGGAAACAAACTCCAATTATGGAGATAAAAACTGATGAACTTTTGTTGCTGCAAGGTCGATGGTGCAATTCGGCCAAGGTTTGCAGCTAATTGTAGGATGAGCACCAACGATGGTGGCAAGGGTTCAGATGGTGAGGAGGTGATGGGGCAATGAGGAAAGGTGATTCTGTTGGTAGGTATAGAGTGGCCAGATGGCATAGGGGCATACACATGTAGAAGAGACACATAGGTAAAATCCGTGTGCACGTTGGTGCAAGGGATAACTATGGTGTAGCTAGATGCCAAAAGTGATGCAAGGGCTAATTGAGAAATCTTGTTGCATACTAGCAAGAGACAAGCTTTGGGCTTGAGGTTGCGGGGCACAACAAGTTGAGGTAGAGGCAATTGAGAACAAGATGGCTCCAAGAGGGGCTCGTGTATAGGCAATTGAGAATGGGATGGCTTTAGCAAAACAGTTGGCAACATAGGCAATGTTCACTACACCAGGCAACATGGGTACATGGCTCTGCCATTAAAAGAAGACGACGGATGTGAGAGAGATTTTAGAATAATACTGAGCGTCGATGGGGAGTGGAACCACTTGCACAAATGGTAGTTGATGCGAGAAAGCCATAGCCTTTAGATCATGTGCTTTGACCAAGTGGCTCACAAGCTTTCCACGTGGGCTATCATCCAAAGTAAACACTTTAAATTTTGTGCAGTCTTTCCTCACACACACACGTATACTTAGGTGTAGATTATATGGTTCTAATAAATCCGATTTTCAAGCTTAAGTGCTTATCGCATAGCTGGAACAGAAGGCTATAAGGTCATTCATAAAAATCAAGATCGGATTCTATGAAGAACTAAATAGGACAAATACACTCTACCTATGGAAAAATTGCTAGTGATGACGACCAAGTGTGTATGCATTAGGTCTACCATAGATATATGAGATTTAGATTGATGGGAGTAAATAAGAGATGCTAATTTGATAGCAATTGTAGAGTTATGGAGGAAATACAAGTGAGCCATTCATGGAGACAAAAACATATTAGAGTTTGATTATTGATATAATAAAAATGACTATTGCCTCCTTTATAAACTTGAGCTAGAGGTTTATGCTTACATCGTGGATGAGATATGAGGGAGCTCAATAATTAGGCCAAAACGGGAAATTCAAGTTGAGAACCCATATGCTTCCTTTTAGAGGCTACTTTGACTCATCTCTTATGCAATTGGAACATGTGTAGAAACACCCATGGGTCCTATAACAATGTATGGGTATTATTTGAAAAAGCTAGGCAAGCATAAGTGGCTAGAGAGAGGCTCCGTAGAAGGTGCAAAGTATGTCACACACTCTAACACATATCATGCATTTTAAAGATGATTGGGATCAACCTTATCATCAGCTGTGTAGTAGTGACCTTATGGCCCCTTGACACGGTAGAGAGTAAAGGTTAGTTTAATTCATACAAAGAGTGAGACAAGAAGGTTGGAGTAGCATAATCGACACACAAACGATGTTGTTGAGGCGGTCTAGAGCGGGCAACAAGAAAAGGGACCTCTAAATACTCCTAAAGGATCCCATGATGCTCAATTTTGGGACTGGGAAAACCACAAGCACAAAACAAAACAACAAACCCACAATCAAACCCAAACAAGAAAGGGTCACCACTTAGTTATGGGATGCCAACTTGGATGCAAGAGGGATTTTGTCACTACAAGAAGAAGCACAACAAAACACACACAAGAAATCTTACACAAACTTGCATATCAAGTGGAACAAGAATGATGTAGAGAAAAGGGAGATAGAGAGGAATGGAAGAAGAAAGGGGCACCACTTAGTTATGGGATGCCAACTTGGATGCAAGAGGGATTTTGCCACTACAAGAAGGAGCACAACAAAACACACACAAGAAATCTTACACAAACTTGCGTATCAAGTGGAACAAGAATGATGTAGAGAAAAGGGAGATAGAGAATTTGTGCAATGCTTGGTTTGAAACTTACAAAGTGATATTGTTTGTTATGACGCTATCATCATGGAGCTTACATAAAACTAAACCAACGTTTAGTGAATGCTAAACATTGCCATCACACACACAATCTCTTAGGGTTGTGGGACAACTCTCACCACATTACCCTCTTACAACGGGCAAGAAGTAGGCAATGAAAACACACTAAAACGCTTTCTCTACAAGCTTACTTAACACAATTGTAAGATACAGATTGCCTTGAATTTGCCAAACTTTAAGTATGTTACATAAATGAAAAAACAAAGATTCTAAAGCCAAAACATGCATTTGAAGCACCCAAATCTCAACTTGTTGATAATGGAAGAACATGTATAATAGTGGTTTTGAGATATGGCCCTCACACTCTCTCACTTGTAATGTGAAGCATCAAGCTTCCCACCAAGTGTGAAGCTTACAAAGTGGTCACTACACTCAAGTCTCTCATCACACATATAGTGTAGGGGTGCTATGTGTGAGATTAGAGATGATTTACAAGAAGAAGAGGAACCTATTTATGGTTAGAGACCCCTCATTAAGGTTATTGATAATCCTATTTTACAAGCTAAATCAAGATTATGATTTTTTTGAATATCAAAATATGGTGGGTCTTCTTTGTCTACTTGAGTCATGGATGTGGGCTCAAGAGAAGGGCATTATTAATAGATAATCTGAAATTAGAGTGTTAAGAGGGGGGAGTGAGAATCCTCAATTTTTAGAGGTTAAGCATGGTCTATATGCTGATTTTTTAATGTTTTTCAAGAAAAGGTAAGATAGAATGTAACTTAGAAGTGATAGAGAGAGACATAAAGGTGGTGTATGTTTGTAGAAGTTCATATGAGAGCTAAGGTTAGAGGGGAGGGTAAAGGTGAAGAGGGTGAGAGAGTCCATGGAAGGTTTTGGTTTGAATGAGGGATAGAGAGGAATGAGTGTGTGTGTGTGGAAGTGTGAAGGAAGGTGAGAGGAGGTTAGAATGACTTGTGAGAAAAAGTGGGCAGATTGGGGTCCACCAAAAAAATCAAATCTCAAAATCAAATGCTCCAAAAGTCATGAAAGCCTTTGAGGATACTTTTGAGCTTGTGGGCTATATTTTTCATATTGAGTACTTCTTTAAAATCGAAGTGAAAGTGGACGCCAAAAATTCCAGCAAAATACATGTCTTTTAGTGGTCCCCCTTTTGTTGAATTTGTATAAAGCTCCAAGAGTGAACCCACTATGTATGATATCATGACCTAATAGATTCTTAAGAGTTTGAATACATGCATGGAGAAGGATTATGATGAATATAAGATATATACATGATAAGAAAAAATAATTTAGTGCATAGACTTTTCATAAAATATGTAATGATGAACACATGGGGTCCATGATGGTGAAAATAAAATACAAAAATAAAAATAAGAACAGAGAATCATGTGAGAAGGGATCCTCATTTGTTTCTATTGATGCAATTTTATTTACTTGAAGTAAGAGAAAATACACGAAGGAAATACTTAAAAGTGACCGAATGAAAAGTATTTTTTGTGCATTTTTCTTGGAGTGGACTCACACAAATATTTAGATTGCTTGCATGAATACACCCATTTATAAAATAGGTGATATAAACAATGGTAAGGAAAGTTATGATAGCGGTGAGTTGATGTACGTAACATACTTAGACAAATAACACACTTAGCTATAAATATTTAAATAAATACCAAAATAGTAATAATTAAAAATACATATATTTAGATCCTCCATACAATGAAATACTTACACACAAATGACCCATAATATATATTTTATTTTTTATTTTTTTTGCCCAACTATCCCAGTGACTAGCTAGCTGAGGGTTTTGAAGGAGATATAGGCAAAGTCTCCTAACTCACACACGCCTATGTACAATGAAAAAGTGATGATAGCCATAGTGTTTCGATGATTTTGCATGGGCAAAATAGCTCACTATGGTGTGTATGGATAGCCAAAAAATGGCTATCATTGTCAATCAACAGATGCTTCCAAATTTTGAATTTTGATATGCCTTATTATAAATCATTTGTATACTCTTGCATTGATATGTCTTTCGATATGAAACCATCTGCTAAAGCAAATTGTGATTGCTAGGAACAAATCACTCACACCTTCCTTGCTTACGAGAGAATTTGATCTCGAGAACCAACCTTCCCTCCTCTGTTGTTTATCACGGCTATGGCTTACTCAAAAGTGAGAACTGTTTGTATGAGGGAGAACATGAGAGCGAGTTATGACGATTTGGCTATGGGGCTCAATTATGATGGCAAGGACAAAGATGTCAAACACAGGCAGCACTGCTGTGCGCAACGCCCATGTGAGGGAGGGGAGCAAGTCACCATGGCTGTGTCCCAAAACCTCTCGGGGTGCCCACTTGGGATATATAGCCCACTCTCCCCTGCTTAGTTTTTGCATGTGGGTTTATTCTTAGCTGCTGAACCTCCAAAACTACATTGCATTTTGGCAACCTAACAATCATGAATGACGGTATCAAAGAACGAGAAAAACCACGTGCAACCACCTCCCCGCTGCTAGTTGCTAGCTTCCAACTTTAATATCTTGATGCCCGCAACTCCGATTGACAAATTGACACTTTTGGCTAGCTTCAAATGCTTCATTCTACCTCTAGAATCCCTTCCGAAATTGAAAAAACATTTGAGGGTACAAATACTGAGGCAGTCCAAAAAGTGCAGACCTGGCCTCCAATTTTTTTTCATTTGTCCATATCTTGATCATTCGGTATCCAATTGCCAATTTGAAAAGACCAAAATGGTGAGTGTGTCAAGCACTACAATTTTGGCAAATAAAATTGCATTTTTAACAATAACTCCACATCCTGAAATACATGCATCATAACTTATTTGATGGCCCCAAAACCCACAATCACCATACATTTCAATCAACTTGATGTCATAACACATTCTGGCATAAATCATAGGTTTAACAAAACTATAAAAATGAATACAAATTTTCATATTTCATCCATACCTACATAGAAAGACGATAGCGGATTACAAGTACTGGGATAGGCTCACACATGTATGTGTGTGTGTGTGTGTGTGTGTGTGTGAGAGAGAGAGAGAGAGAGAGAGAGAGAGAGAGAGAGAGAGGTGAAAGCCAATGAAACACTAATTTGAGATAAAAGATGAAGAGGATTTCTTAATGTCAAAGGAGCAATCCAAAGAGATCTCAAAAGTTGAGGAGATAAGACTAGAACTCAAAACTTGGGGTAGGGGCGGGTGGAGATGATTTACTCTATGGATGGTAATATAGTGCTACCCATGCCATCAATGGGGAGAAGCATGTGTGGGAGATATGGGAAATTAGTTACTCAAATTGGATTCCCAAAAGGCAAGTTTTCTCTTGGAAGCCACGACAACGCATGGGTCAAATACTAGTATGTTGTTTAGATTTGTACTACTAATGAGGGTAGGTCTATGCCTCCTTTCTTAGCCTCTCCTTTCTTAGCCTCTTATTGATTCCTTTATCCTACACACACTCTCTTCCTCTGACTTTATGAATCTCTCCCTCTTAGTGATTAGGTTCAATTCCCTCATGTTTCGAGTTTTCTTGGCAATTTGTATATATGCCTCCTTTCTTAGCCTCTTATTGATTCCTTTATCCTACACACACTCTCTTCCTCTGACTTTATGAATCTCTCCCTCTTAGTGATTAGGTTCAATTCCCTCATGTTTCGAGTTTTCTTGGCAATTTGTATAAAAAATAGTGACTTGTTCACATGCAATAAATCATCCTACACTTTTTTCTCTATCCGGCACTTCAATCATCCCTCCGACTTCCTCGGACCCCTTGTTTAATTTGCATGCGACATTTCTCTTTCCGGCATGCCTCCCACCGCCTTTGAATCTTGCTTTTCATTGGCACTCATTAGCAGCCCTACTGTTCGAGTGAGGGCCTAGCCTTGGCACTTTTTTTATGTGGGTTTTCAAGTTTTTTTGAGGCCCCAGGGGAGGATCAATGTAATGGAAATGGCCTATTAACTTTGAGAGTAGTAGAAATTAGAGAAAGTACATTTGTGGAATTACTTTGTGAGCATAGCATGTGAACTTACATAGCATTTAGTTAATAGCATACTCATCTACCATAAAAGATAGATCATTGTGCGTTGCTATAGACACCACATTTACCCTTGGTCGTTGTGAAAGTGCATCAACCACTTGATTGTGCTTGCTAGCAATGTGAGCAATATGAAATTTAAATTGGAAAATAAAATTTGTCCACCTCATTTGTTTGTTGGAGAGCTTGGTTTGCATCATGAAGTTCTTGAGACTTTGTGATCCATTCGTAGGATTAATGGAGCGCCCAAGAGATAGTGCTTCTATGTGTCTAGGGTGTGTAGAAGAGCTAAAAGCTCTTTTTTGTATATGTCCAAGACCCGTTCATCGGCATTGAGCCTTTGGCTCTCATATGCTACGGCATTCCCCTCTTGAAGCAAGACTGCTCCAAGGCAATCACCACTAGCATCACATTGGACCTCAAATGGCTTTGAGAGAGTCGGAAGCATGAGGACTGGTTGAGAGGTAAGCTTCTCTTTGAGCTTGTCAAAAGCATTTTTCTCCTTAGCACTCCATGAATACTTAACGTTCTTCTTTGTTAAGTCATGTAATGGTCCTACTATTTGAGAAAATTTTTCTATGAAGTGTCTATAGTATGCACACATACCAATAAAGCTTCATAGCTCATATCGATTCCTTGGATTAGGCCATGCTTTTATTATCTCCAACTTTGATGGATTCATACATATACCATCTTGAGAGATAATGTGACCTAAATATTGAATCTCTTGTAGGAAAAATTCACTTTTCTTTTGATTAATGAAAACCTTATTCTCTCTCACAACTTGAAAGATAACCTGGAGGTGTCACTTGTACTCCTCAAGAGAATTTGAGTGGCCTGAATATTTTTGTCCATCATGAGTTTGAATGCTGATGGAGTATTTTCCAAGCCAAAACTTGTACCTTATCAAATAGATCTTCTAGCCGTGACACGGGAAATCTTTTCTTTTTATATTGATCCTGCTTAGTACTCTATAGTCGACACACATGTGATATGTGCCATATTTCTTTTGCACTAAAAATACTGGTGAACAGAATAGAGAGGAGCTAGGCGTCACCATCCCTTTTTCCACCCATTCATGCAATTTCCTCATGATCTCCTTTTGTTGAGCTTGTGAAACTCAATAAGGAGCTTTATTAGGCAGTGAACTTCCTAGTAGAAGCTCTATTGCATGGTCATCATCCCCTTGTTTTGGAGGTAGCTCACTAGGGATGTCATTGATGAAAACATCTTGGAATCTATTTAGGAAATTAGAAAATTAGACAACTCTAATTCCTCTTGATTCCCTTTATTGCTACTTGTGAAAACATTAGAATCATTTATGATTCTCTAACCAAAAATCATATACGCAAAAATAGAGCTTTTCATTGACTTATCAAAAGCAAGCATATTTACTAGGGATATGGTGTTTTCCCGACTCATTAGCATCTATGTACATGCTCTTTTCCCTATAGGTGAGGTAGATTATCCTTTCAGGGAACTTCATGTTGGCAGCCATGCAGTTAAACCATGGTGCCCTAGGATAACATCCTCGTGTTGGAGAGGAGAGATAAAAAAATCTTCTTTGTCGACATAGCTTTGGACATGAAGCCTCAACTTGACAATCAAGGGAGTAACGGAGGCTTGCTATCCCTTGAAAGCTCCATTAGAAGTTACAGTATCTCCCATCTCAAAATCTTGAATGCCCAAGTTAGTGGCCAACTCTGTTGATATGAAGTTGTGAGTAGAGCCAGGGTCAAAGAGAATAAGGGAATCATGCTCCCTTACTTTTCCCCAAGCATAGGAGAGGGATGAGCCTTTGCAATGAGTATCCTCTTTTGGAGCTTCAACCATGGAATCTCTAGGAGTGTCATTGCGTACATATCTTTTGGGGCAAGAACGATAACCATGTCCTTGCTACCCACACTTAAATCATTTATGGTCTTTATGAAAGGCCTCTAATTCTTCAGGAGAGATCTTATTTTTAGCTTTGTAAGCTCCTTTCTTCTTAGCCTTGTTGTTGTTGGTGTTGGTGTTGCCTTGGGAAGAGTTTTGAGCATTGCTCTTCCCTTTAGCTTCATTTTGATCCTTGTTTTCCATGGGCTTGAAATTTCTTCTCACCCCTTGTTGGAAATTGATCCTTGAAGCAACCATAGTGTGGTGGATGACTTTGGTGATAGTGCTAGGCCATTGTGATTTGTCATACTTGGCCATTTCTTTAGGTAATCCCGCACAAAATTGTTGCTTTTGTTCGGCAAAGTCTATCCTTTGAAAGAATGTAGCTTTGAGATGTAAATCCCAAAACTTGTCTACATATTTGTGGATAGACTCGTTGAAGAGCAGCTTCAAACTTCACCATTCCATGAGCACTTTGTCCTTGGCATCGCTTGTAAGGAATTGCTTCATGGTGGAAACTTGCAGAGTTTTCCATGTCTTTGGGGCTTCACCGTTGCCACGAAGGCTAGCCCACCATTGATGAGCCGATTTTTGGAAGTGCATAGCTACATGGTGTAGCTTGGAGGACTCCATGAAGCCCTCGTCTCCAAAGGCCGCATCAAATTGCTGGATGAAGGCCAATACTTTGTCGGTGGCACCAAAGGTGCCATCGTAGGTGAGAAATGAGATACTCTTTCCTCCCTCTTTGAACTTCTTGAGCTTTTGTGATCTTCGCCATGCAAGGTATGATTTGCGATGTCCTCCCCTCTTGTATTCTCTAAGAGAATAGCCATAGCTTTTGTCGGGAGATGAGGAAGGTGAAGAAGAAGGAGAAGAGGGTGACCTCTTTCTTGACCTTTTCTTCCTTTGTTTTCTCTCTTCCCTTTCGGAGTGATGAGTAGAAGGACCGTGTGTTGACCGTTTCCTCATGGGAGGAGTTGTCGATCATCTAAACCGCCATCTTCGTAGAGCCACATCTTCAAAGGAACTTAGGGATTCATTACTTTCTTGTTCTTTGGATTCCTCCTCTCGTATGGGAGAGAGTCTTTTTTTGGGGGTCTCATCAAGAGGCTTCCTAAGCTCTCTCTCCTCTTGGAGAGGAAGGGAAATCCCTTAAGCACGAAGTTGTTGAGTAACTTCGGCTTGCAAAGTAGGGTTGCCCATAGCTTGATGCAACCTAGTAACAAGATAATTGATAAACATGGGGGCATCATCATTAGCACCTTCATGGGAAATCCCTTAAGCACGAAGTTGTTGAGTAACTTCGGCTTGCAAAGTAGGGTTGCCCATAGCTTGATGCAACCTAGTAACAAGATAATTGATAAACATGGGGGCATCATCATTAGCACCTTCATGAGAAAAATCAAAGTTATCAATGTTCATTCTACTCTCTTGGTTATTGTTAGCCCTGCTAATTATACTTATGTGTTTACTTAGTGTATTCTTTGGAAATTCAAAACCTTAGTTGCTACTCCTCTTAGCCTTTGAAAATAAGCACTTAAGTATCTACACCTACGGCACGAATTGGTTAATTATAGAGAGTAGTGGGGTGGGTCTAACATAGCAAAATTGCCGAGGGATAGCTTCTTTTGGACTTCTTATGGCTCAATAATGGTAAAGCCGTAGGCAAGTCTAAAAAGATCCCATTATTAAGACCAATATTCTCGAGGTGTGCACCATATCCCACATAGTGGGCTCAACAAAATCGATAATATATCCCAGTCCCACTTACCCTTATATAATTAACAAAATCAACCATTAATAGGCTACTTAAGTACCTCTCTTCTTAAGCAAGAAAAGATAAACCTAATGCTCTGATACCAATGTAATGGGAATGGCCTATGAACTTTGAGGATAGCGGAATTAAGAGAATTATAGTGAGTATTTTTGTGAGATTACTTTGAGAACATAGAGGGTGAACTTAATTGATGTTAGCAACATAAACATAGTACTTAATTAACTTGGCATGAACAAGACTTTTGCAAGAGAGAGAGTATTAGAGAACATGACAATAGTTGAGGATCGGATTTACTTGGAGTCGGTCCCCCCTCTAAAATGCATTTGCATTATAGATTCTCCCATCAAGAGAGACTTGTTACAATATAATCTTTGTGTTCCTTGTGACCTTGGTGATGCTATGCTTCATGCATCATGATCATAACATAAAATTTGCAAAAAGCATTAACTATCCCAAGCCTCAGTCCCAAGGCCTCAAATACCTTTGAAGGTGGAGAGAGCTAGCGGGGAATGAGGGTAGGGAAGAGGAAGAACCATCCATATGAGAAAGAAATAGTTCCTCACTTATCATCACTCTTCTTGCTTAGCATAGTATAATAACATAGTAATGAAGATGAAGAAGATGGAAAGCTTAAGCATTGAAGCATGGCTCTTGGTTGGATTTGCATTCCATAGCCAAGAGTGTTGGTGTAGGCTCTCCACTTCTCAACAAGCTCGGAGAAGGAGATGGAGCTCTTGCACTTTGCACTCCACACAATGAGAGAATGTGTGTGTGTGTGTGTGTGTGTGTGTGTGGGGGGGGGGGGGGGGGGGGGGGGGGGGGGGGGGGGGGGGGGGGGGGGGGGGGGGGGGGGGGTGGGGGGGGGGTGGGGGGGGGGGGGGGGGGGGGGGGGGGGGGGGGGGGGGGGGGGGGGGGGGGGGGGGGGGGGGGGGGGGGGGGGGGGGGGGGGGGGGGGGGGGGGGGGGGGGGGGGGGGGGGGGGGGGGGGGGGGGGGGGGGGGGGGGGGGGGGGGGGGGGGGGGGGGGGGGGGGGGGGGGGGGAGAGTATAACCCCCTCTCATACTGGGTTCACACCTCTCTCTCTCTCTCTCTTGTATAATTTAAATATTTCATTTGGGCATCTGTCCTCTTTTTCCTCTTTGAGAGAAAGAGCTTAATTATTTATTTTTTATGTATCTAAATTCTCATTGGACCCCTTTAAAACCTATCCGATAGCATTCAAGCACATCAGGAGGGCCACATGTGGAGGATCATTTGAACATGTGTCTTTTATACTTATTAAGTCAGTTGGTTTGAATTGGCATAAAAATCACCTCAAGCTTTGGGCAAGGTTCCCATAAACATTTTAAGCACTTTAGTTAGCAAGCCGACAAGCACCTCATGTTTGGGTGGGATTCACACCTCAAGGTCAGCCCTAGCTTGCGTAAGGTCAAAGGACTTTTTAACACTAACTTTTGGAGGTCTTTAATGAAACTAACCCTGGTCCCTATTGAGATAAGTCTAGAAGCACATATCTATATCCTAACTCTTGTTTCCCTTTTATCTTCCCTTATTAAATGATCAATTTAATATGAGAAAATCATTTGGTAAAGCTAAATATTATATTTTATGACAAGGTTCATGAAACCTATCTCAACAGAAAGAGGAATTTCAAAAAAGAGAAGCAAACCAAAATCAGAACTCAAGAAGAACGCCTCTGAAAAATCAATGAAATTGTCAAAACAGAGTGCAAACAAAGATACAAAGAATTGAAACAAACTTCGAAAGAAGTTTGGACAACGGAGTTGGAGATTGAGGAAGAATCCGACAATGATAAGTTTGACACACCTTCCCACTACAACAGATACACTATCCAAGACAAAAAAAATTGTAGTTTAAAAGCCAAAACAAGACCCCAAAGAAACTGGAATCTCATAGGATGGGCCATAAAAAGCCAAGTGTATAGACCTAGCAGAACCAGGAGAGGAACCAAAGCCAGTATACATTGCTATTGACCTTATGAAAGAATAAGAGCAGCTATTGATAGCAACACTCTGACAAATAGAGATGCGTTAACATGGTTGTACAAGGATCCTAAGGAAATAAATCCAGAAATCTATCAAAACATGATACCCTTTAAAAGGGATGCCAAACCTTTCAGACAAGGTCCCTATACATACAACGAGACATTTTCCAAAAAGATTAAGGAAGAGATAGACAAACTAAAGGACGCGGAGTTTATCTATGAGATTGAACACCCCAATTGGGTGTCTCCGATTGTTGTAGTGCCCAAGAAAAGTGGAAAATTATGAGTCTATGTGAATCTAAAACAGGTAAATGTTGCTACCATCAGAGACAACTATCCCCTATTGATAACAAATCATGTGATAGAGAGAGTTGTAGGGAAAGAAGATTATAGTTTTCTGGATGGGTTCTCATGCTACAATTAGTTGACCATAAAACTAGAGGATCAACATAAGACAACCTTTGCAACAGAATGGGGCATATTTGCATATAGGGTGATGCCTTTTGGCTTGACCAATTCACCTTCCACCTTTCAGAGACTAATGAGTCATGCATTCAAGGAGTATCTTAGACAATTTTTGGAAATATACATGGATGATTTGTGCGTGCATTCTCAATTGAGAAATAAGCAAATAACACACTTGGAGAAAGTCTTTGAGAAGTGCAGATCTTATCGTATTTGCTTCAACCCTGATAAATGTGTCTTCATGGTAAGGTAAGGTAAAATCGTGGGACACATTGTGTCCAAAAATGGGATTTGTACTGATCAAGAGAAGATACAGGTGATTGCTGCACTTCAAGAACAACCAAAGTAAAGGAGGTACAAGACTTTATGGGCCATTGCATATATTATATGCGTTTCATATACATGTATGCTATTACAACTAAGCCTCTTTATACTAAGTTTGAGTGGACAAAAGAATGCGAGAAGGCTTTTCAAAAATTGAAGCAAGGGCTAATCATTGCTCCAATTTTGTAAGCCCTTGACGGGAACAAGATATTCCATGTCCATGTGGATGCATCAACCTATGCCATAGGATGCATATTAGCTCAACCTAGAGAGAAAAACATGGATTTTACCATTTGTTATTCCAGCTAAATAGTGCAAAGAAGAACTATACTACTACGAAAAGAGAAGGCCTAGGGATTAATTTGTCACTCTACTTTAGAAGTATGATATGGACTAAAGAGTAGACATGCTTGAGGCAATTGAGTCTCTCAAGCACCAAATGGATTAGTCATCCATTCTGGAAGATCTTGTAGGATAGAAAGGATCCTTTACCAGCTACGAAACCATCGACTAATGACGAGGCTTTACCTTCTCTTATCTCATAGTCAAGGATGACTATAATTTCAAGAGAGAAGTAATGTCATAGAGTATAATATCTACCTATCCCAAACAATTTTCTCATATTTAAATTATCATTCAATATGGGAAGATAAATGGGAACAAGAGTTAGGATATGAATATGTGCTGCTAGACCCATCCTCAGTAGGGGACCAAGAAGAGAGATGAGCTTATCTCAATAAGAGTCCAAATGGAGGGAGGTCTACCAAAGAGAAATGTACATTTAATGGGGCTGTAAAATACCTTAGGTTAAGCCTCATCAAAGCCTCCAAAGGCTAGTGTTAAAAGTCCTTAGGCCTAGAACCTTTATGTAAGATTTTGGCCAACTTTAAGTGTTTGAGGTGCTTGAGCACAAAATTCAATGCAAGTCCTAGAAAGGAGGGGGAGAGCCCTATTAGAAGGATCATGAGAGAGAACACACACACACACACACACACACACACACACACACACACACACACACACACACACACACACACACACACACACACACACACACACACACAAAATAGTCACCCTTCCACAAGAGGCATAAAGTACACATGTGAGGCCCACTAGAAAAAATATGAACCCCAAAAAGGCCTTGTAAGGATCCCTAATTTTAAGGGATTAAAGCTGAAAATGTGTGTGGTTTAAGAGACAAGGCCATTGAATGAGGGTATTCTCATAGGCTTTTTTTAAGGCTGTCATAGGCTTTTTGTAGGTTGAAATAGAGGCTAAGTAGGGAGGATAGGTACATTCTCTCTCTACCTAAAAGAGTGGTGGTCCTTATGACAATAACTGCCCTCCCCCCCTTTCTCTTGTCACATTATCAAGGGCATCCATAGCTTCAGCCCAAAAAAACACTTTTTTCAAAAAAATTCAAAAAAACCTTACTTTTGCTCAAAACTTCTCCCCAACCAAAATCAATTTTCTCTCTCAAAATCTCACAGCTAGACCTGCAAAATATGAAACTTCCCACCTTTTTTAATTTCCCTCCAAATTCACTCCTCTCTCTCTCTCTCTCTCTTACTCCTCTTCATCTCTTCTCTCTCCTACTTTTCAACACACACTCTACCTCGTTTCCTCTCTATCTCCTCTCCCTCCCTCTTCTCTCTCTTACTTTTCAATACACACACTTCCTCCTTCCCTCTCTTTGTTTGCAGGTCCACTCCATAGATTTGCTGCAACTCTCCCCCCATTGGCTCTCCACTCCATAGCTTCCTCCTGCCCTCTCTTTGTTGTAGGTCCACTCCATAGCTTTGCTGCAACTCTCCCCCCCATGGCTCTCCACTCCATGGCCCTCCTCTCCACTGCATAGCTCTCCTGTAGCACTCCACTCCATAGCTCTCCTATCCACTCTTTAGCTCTCCTAAAGATCTCCATCCCATAGCTCTTCACTCCGTGCCTCTACTACAACTCTCGACTCTTTCTTGAGGCTAGCTTTATTCTCCTTGCCATGGAGCTAGGCTACATTACAAACCTCCCATACACAACAAGATTGTCAAGTTCGGAAATGGTTTCTCTACATGTTCGGTTGCCAAAGGACTTAGCACCCTCAAAGCGTCATTACTTGCAAACTGCACAACAATGCCGTGCTGCAGGTCACACCAATGTGGACCTTTGGGTGCATGGTTTCCTCTACCCTAATGATCTAGCCATCAATGTGTACCCAACATTCAATAGCCTTGCTTCATTCTTACAATATGTAGGTAGAGGGGAGCAAGGTCTTCTTGGATACTGCAAGCGTTTGTCGACTATTGGAGTTGATAGTGCACAATGGTCTTTGCATCAATGTCAACTTCTTTCCCATACTACTAGGGGATTTCACGAAAGGATCTTTCATGCGGAGGAGGAAGTGGAAACTCTTAAGCTACAGGTGGAAGAGAAGGATGGTAAGATTGTGAAGCTTGAAGATAAGCTCCTGCATCTTAAAAAGACGCCCTTAGGTGCAAGGGAATGTAAGAGGAACTTCAATGCCATAGAGATTTTAGCCTCCGAAGGTGGTGCTAGAAAAAGAAGGGTTACAACTACAAGGTACATTTTGCTATGCTCCAATCTGTGTTTCTGTGGTAATGTTTTTGTCCATTCTTGTAGGAATTTTATCCAAGAGCTGTGTGGTGGACACAGCCAGGAGGAGCATATCCATTTGTTAAATTTGTGCCTCAAGAAATCGGATGTCGTAGCCCTTTTACGAGCACCAAATGTAGAACATTGAAACAATGCTGTCACAAAGGAGGCGATGCAGAAGTTTTCAAATCTTGTGAGCGATGTTGATGTACAGAAGGCTTGTGATAAAGTTGGAATTAGTACTAAGGGATACATTGCCTTATATGGTCGCCTGAAGGATGCTTTAAGGGAAAGAGAAATTACTGAGAATGTTTTTCCTATACCACTTAAGGTCAATCTTGCTAAGAAGGCCTCGAACAAAGACATGCACTTTCGAATAGGAGCCTATTTGCACATAGAGGAGATAATGCCTTCATCTATCTTTACCAAGCAATCCAAAGGAGTTAAGAAACATACCAATGCAAGCGTAGGTGCAGACAGGGTGGACAAGGGATTTCCTTACTCAGTGTCAAATAATATTTTTGTTGATTTGAGAAGGCTTCAAATGGCAATGATACAATTTTGTGGTGTACCACCTAATGGTGAGGCTACAATAATGCGGTCTTTTTTTTTTCAATTAAGGTTTTCTTTATGTTATTTTGGACATTTTTCAGTTCTAGGCTCAAAGTTGGTGTTTGTGCTCAAGCTAGACGAGTGTCAGATTGTGAAGAAACAAAGATTAGAAAGGATAAGTATTACTCTCATGAACGAGGCACTATTTCATGCAAAACGTACAACTATGAATGAGGATTGTGCACCATCTTTTAGTGTGCAGTCGAAGAAAGAAATTTGGTGGCTTGGTGCTATTGAGGTTCCCAAGGAGACCCATGGAGTGCTTTCTTGGAGTTTTGAACGCATTCCGTGGATAACAGATGTCATTAAGGCACAACTAGCTGAGGAAAAACTCCAAGTAGATGGCATAGGGGAGTTTGAAGTTGACTGGTACTTAGGTGGCGATTTGAAAACAATCAAGTGCATTCTAGGGTGCAAACAAGGGGCAGGAGCTCTATATCCTTGTCCATTTTGCATTAAGGGTTATAAGGAGAATGCACGCAAGATCGCAATGGTCAATGAAACAGAGGAAGATGACAATTCACAAATTACACGTGTGTGGGAGCATTCGGTTCTATGATGTCCTATGCTAGAGGAGCCCAATCGTGCCGCAAAAGACAATGAATGGAACCCTATAATTAACTTCCCTCTCAAAAATGTGCATTTTTGCACACTTCAAGCTTTTATGTGCATCTTTGATTGTTTATTAAAACTTCATATTGATTATGCCTTTACAATGAAGCCTGCAGAGAGGTCGTTTGACACTATCTCAAAAGTGGAAGGGCTCTTAGATTCAATAGGTTGTCATGGGACCAACACCTCCATTGTTGCACAGAAGAACAATGCGCTTTAAGCACTCAAGAAGTGGCCCAACCAGTGTCCATGAGTGGAATAAAGGCAAGGCATTTTTTGAAGAGGGTTCGGTCCAAGGAAAGTGGTGGTACTGCCGGAACATCAACATCTGAAGGTGGATGGGAGTTGTGGAATGATCTCTACAAGTATACAACGGAAAATGATAGCAATGCAAGTGTTGTGCTTAGCCGACAACATGTTTGGGCGGTATTCGACAAGATGATGACGATACTACGACTTGCAAGCACAAACAGTGAGCAACGACAAGAATTCCAAAATTTGGTGGTGGAGTTCATAAAGGCAGTCGTCATTGCATGGGGTGAATCGAAAATTACACACTATATGGTGAGTGCTTGCTATTCCAACTTGGTCTCTACTATGCTTTAGTTTTGATCATCAATGTGTTGTGGCTTTTTGGGCAGCACATCCTCTATGCCCATGGTGCATACTTTATGAACATGTATGGTTCATTGGATCTTTGGAGCATGCAAGGTATGAAGAAGTCACACTATCATGCCAGGGATGTCTACTTCAAGAATACAAGACATTGAGGAGGTTTAGTGCGCTCATGCTATCTTCAGGAAATGTTCAACTGGTTTTATCGCACCAACTTTGGATGCAAAGTGTCAATTGAATGTGCAAGGTCATCGCACTTGGCAAAAGAAACCCGTTGATGGCTGGCCCATGTTCGTTCCTCAGAACGCTAAAGATCCTCACAAGGTCCAACACGGCATGCAGTGTGGCAAGCATCAAGGACTAGGGTTGGAAAAGTTTGGGTCAGGTGGTAGTAGTTGTATTTAGAATCTCAAAAAAATGAAAAATCTACTACATTTAGATCCTCTCTTTTTTTGGATCAAGCGTTTGCATTGTTTGATTGTTTATGCAATTTTAGAAGTGTATGTTTTGCTTTGTGTGTTTGAATAGTTCTCCAATTTCATGTGGTTTTAAAATTCAAAGATTATTTTCTCGTGCTTTTAGCGGCTCTTTTCCACCATGTGAACCTGCCCTTATATGGCCACCCTATATAAAGAGGTAAACCCCCCCCCCCCCCCCCCCCCCCCCCCCCCCATTCTCAAACACATAACACTCCTTCCCTCACCGAACACCACAAGCTCTAAAAAGGCCCCCAAATGCACTTTCACGATGGCAAGGACAAAACAAACTGCAAAGAAGAATCCAAAGACCATTGAGGCATGCAGAAAGCAGAAGATGCGTGCAAATCGACCACTTGAAGAGCTAGCTGACCCAGATCAAACAGAGACGGACACGTCCGATGAACATTCGCTCTGGGAAGGGGAGGACATCCCAGTGAACCATAGGGCGGGCGGGAAGACATATCCACGCCAAATGGGCTCGATGCCATCTGGCCCAAGTCGCCATACTTTGGCCGGCAAGTGACTGCCCAGAGGAATGGGTGCCATGCCTTCTGATCAACCCAATAATGATGAGCGTAGCAGTGAAGATGAGGATTATGATTTAGATGAATATGCCCCCAAGTCACCTCCCAAGAACCGTTGAAAGTCAAAATTCTACAGGAAGCTACAAAGAGAAAATCCACAAGGAGCTCAGAGGCCCCCACAATGCCCACCTCAAAAAACACGACGATTTTGTCGAGCGTTTGCTGAGATTCGGCATTGACAGAAGACAACAGACCTGCTTATTCGGAAATGACCTTTTGCACGACATGTAAATAAGTGCTACAAAGCTACAACACAGAGCTTTGGATGTCTACAATTGCCCTCAAATCAATTCAGGAGGCTTCAGAGGCTTATTTGGTCAGTCTCTTTGAAGACACATTCTTATGTGCTGTCCATGCCAAGCGTGTAACTATCATGGCCAAGGACATGCAACTTGCATGTTGCCTAAGGCACGACTGATACCTCTGATGTCAAAACCTTTTTTTGTAACTAACTTTTGTACTGAAATCAATTTACTTTGGAACCCTTATACTGGATTCAAGTTTTTTTGAGAACTCAATGTATTTTCACTTTGTGACAAATACAATCCGTCTCCTTTTGTCTCTCTATGTTACCTTAATGTCCAATTTTAATGTCCATTTGTCTACATTTATTTTGTTGAATGGTTGAAGGTGAGATGCTAATCAGCTGTACAAAAGGCTAATCAAATGGCAACCTAAGCTAAATAAATTTTTTTGTTTGGCTTGAAATTGTCCATTAGGTAAATTTTTTGCTTTGTATTTGCCAAAAACTTGCAACACTCGACAAATTTGGGCTGTCCACAAGACAATGAGGATTGGCCAGATAGTAGTCTTGCAAGGCCAAATCTCGCTGCCTTGTGGACACATTGAAAATTGCATGAAATGTCAATTCAGGGCACAACTAGTACCAAAAAAGCTATTATATGCAATTTTTTGGACAAATTTTTTTCAATGTACAAAATCAACTTTCAAACAGTTTGCCTTGCCACTGAACATGAACAAAATAGTAAATTGAACTTTGCAAAGATCATGGAGAAGAGAGATAATTTTCATTTGAAAGCTTGTACATCTGACGATATTTTGATAGGAGGCACTTTGCAACCTCTCTACGATGTTCTACAGTGTTGGGTAGAATAGATGTAAGTACTGAAACAACTATAGCTTGGGCACTGTCAACCCCCAGGGCTTGACAAAGAGCTATGCGTGTCATGACCTTGCCATGAAAGCCAGTGCCAAAAGTGGCAATTGCAAGTGATATTTTCACAAGAATAATTACATGGGATGTTTGAGGGATGGTGGCTAAACATAGGAGTTTACTTGCGGCCTTAAGCACCCACAAAACAAAATGGCCATTCGGGGAGAAATCCTTGTGTTGTATGATGCACACATCTTTCATTGGTTGTTTGCCAATGTAATGTGCTAGGGTTGCTTGAGGCCCAAACACCATGCGCTCTCCCCCCTTTCGGCTAGCCCAAAGGTCCATGTCCAAAACATCCTGCAAAATTGTAATTAACCAAAAGAAAAGAAGAAAGGATGAATTATCAACATAGAAGATCCTTAGTATTACCTCTTGTTGCTTATCCTCATCATCCATTGTTGGTGTGGCTTCAAGGTTGATAGAGGATTTGCTCTCATCAACCTTGTGGAGGCTCTGTGAACCAGGAGAATCGGGGCGGATAGGAGTTTGTTTGGCAACAACTTTGGCTTGCGTGGCAATGAACTCCTCGTTTGTGACTTTGCTATGCTCTGCAGCAGCAAGAATATCCGCTATCACTAGTGCAATTGTGTCAGCAACAGAGTCCCCCAATGGAAGCAGCTAGAGCTTCTGGTGTAGGATAAAGGGGGAACTCCATCTTGGTGCATATGAGGCTAAGACACTCATCTAGTCGGACACCAAAATCCTTTTCAAGATCATGTAATAATAAATAATCCTCATCTTCTATAATTATGTTGTTGAGACGGCTAATCTCCACTTTGGGAATTGCAGCAGTAGGGTCATGGCACTCAGGGTCGGGCACCTTTGAGGTGCTGGCAATCTGCTCTCTCGCTGCAACTGCTTCTTCAAAACCATGGGGATATTTGGCAGCTTGTAGTCTTTGCTCACTTTGGACATCTATAGCGCGGCCTTGGGATCTTTACGATCCGCTAGCACCCCACCCACTGCCAAATGCGGGATCTCCATCTCCTCCAAGGAGGGCTCCTTATTGACGAGGAAGAAGAGAGTGGCAATATTGGACAAGAAAGATTGCCCAAGTTTGCGCTTCTTGAAGGAGTCTGCAACTTTGTCACTTGACGGAAGTGGTTCGCCTCTTTTGCAATCGCTTCAAAGCAAGCTAGTCTCTTTGAAAATGCTGTGTCACCCTTGTGGATGTAGCGAAGTAGATCACATGGCAACCACAGCATGGCATTGTCTTCAAAGTTCATAGCATACTTGAGTCTATGTGCATGTATATACTCTATGATGTCATGAAAAGTGTCATTGTGGAGTTGCATGGTTTTTTGTAAGTCCACTATGCGGGTGAAGAAGCCATGAAGATCACTGCATCCAACATATTTGGTGTCCTGTAAGAAAAGAAGAAACCACGAAACGGGGGTGTGTATCTCTTTCGATGCTGCTGTTACGTGGGAGGAGGATGCGCTAGCATGTGCTACCATGGTTCTGTGTGTGTGTGTGTCTTCTTTCTGTCTCTCTCAAGTGTTGACAAAAAAATAAGAAGCCCCCTCCCCTTTATATACCCCCCCCCCCGGCAGACAAAGACACCATCCCAAAGCTCTTTGATATACATACAAACACACATGGGTGCGCACACAAACACTCAAACAAAATCTAAAAAACTTAATCAATGAAGGTGATACTATAATGACAAAAAATGTTTTGAATTTCCATTAAATAGAAGGCTTTACAACATGGCATTAGAGCCGGTTACATTGATCTATCAGATCAACTTAAAGACAGTGCACCGCCAACCCTCCACTCCTCTTGCACTTTCATGGCTGCCTAGATCCGCTTACCAATCTGAAACAACAAAAATGCTTTTAATAAGACTAAGAATCAGCACACGTAGACAACATATAAACTAAACTGACCTTTTACCGATTGAGACGAAAGTAAGCATCTTTGATTTCTTCGTAGCCCAAGATAATCAAGTGTTCCCGTATGTTTGTGAGTGTCCAATGTTCACTGACTTGCACAATCTCAAAAACATCATTTGAGAAAGTAACGGGCATGTCAAATGTCACAAAATTAGCAACACTAGATTGCAAGGGTATCCACTTTCCACTCTTACACATCCAACGCTCATAGTGAAAACGTAAGTACAAAGTAGTGTGCACTTTCAAATATTGTATCCCTATACCTGAAGCGCCCACCTTACACTTGTATTTATCTCCATGGTGTACTCCCTCAACCATTTCCCAATTATCTCTAAATACCAGTTTTAGTGCTTCATACATGACATTCTTGCTACAAAACATAGTAGGTGTGACATAGAATGGAAATGTATTGAACAGGTGTACAAAAACATGCACAGAGCAGCACCAACTAAGCCCTATTAATCTGGAAGCCTTCCCGAATTTTAATGAGGAGCAAATATCAAAAAGCATCTTCTCCTTCACTGAGAAAAGTGACCATGCATCAGGTTGTGGCCATTCCGGACTCAGTAATGAAGGTTTGTCAACAACAATGATCTTACCATATCCATCCTTTGAGATCAGCACTACATACGTATGTGAGTACTAGAAGATTCTACATTGCGGCAGAATCAAAGGTGACGAGTTGGGAAGCATCATAACACCAATGTCTGCATGAAGAGCGTTGAAGGTTCCTGTGAGACTCTTGATTGGTTGTGCCTTAGCAATGCTGGATGGGAATATATCTATGACAACACCAAAAACTATTAAATTAAAAACAAATAACAAGCATTTACAATCAGCAAAACCAACAATGTTTTACAACTTACAATGTATTGGGAAATCTCTTGAGCTTCCATTTCTCAAGCACATGCAACGCCAAAGAGTACAGGTGTTGAACAATGGCCACTATGCCATTGACTCTATGGTTTTTGAAACCAAGAAGTCACCCCTTCCAATGTTCATCAAGGTTGTCACGGTTTTGAACTCGATGAGGCCCGATGGCTGCAGGTTGTATGAAGATCCAAGATCCTTTAGAAAACACCTGCGGCACGCATTCCCCATCAAAATCCCTAGTGTTATGCAAGAAAACCGCCTCTATCTCATCCTTTGGCTTCCTTGAAGTGGAGGGGGTTGAAATGGTAGCACTAGAAGTAAAAGAGTTGGGGTGTTAGAGAGAGAGGACTGTTGTTTCAGGAATGAAAGGAGAAGGAATGGTTGAATGGGAAACAAAAGGGAGAAGAAGTAGTTCAAATGTATGGTGTGGATGAAAGGGGGAAACAGGTCATGCAACTATGGAAAGCTTCATTTGTGATGCAGCTATGGAAAGCTTGGCGGGAGGGGGAGAAGTGGCTAATGGGGAGCAAGGGGAGAAGAAGTAGTTCAAAGGGATGGTGTGGACGAAAGGGGGATACAAGTGGTGCAGCTATGGAGAGCTTCCTCATGTGCTGCAGCTATGGAAAGCTTGGAGGTAGAAAGAGAAAGAGAAGAGAGAAGAGGTAGAATAGAGGGTATTGCTAAGAAATGCAGATTTTGGTCAAAGGAAATAGTTTTTTGACCATGTATTTGCTTAGGAGAGCTTTTGGAGAGTGAAAGGATGGTTCAGTTAGGGCCACATGCAGGTTGCAGCTTGTGCATAGTGATGTTTGTGGGCTCATGCAAACTCCGTCCTTGGGGAATTACCTTTACTTCATGACTTTCATTGATGATTACTCCAGGCATGCATGGGTATTTCCGCTTAAAGAAAAGTCTGAAGTTTTTATGTGCTTCAAATTTTTTTTTGGCTAAGGCTGAAAATGTATCGAAATGTACTATGGGCACCCTCCGTTCCGATCGAGGGGGGGAGTATATGTCTCATGAATTTAATGCATTTTTGGCTAGTCATGGGAGAAAACACCAATGTACAATGCCTTATACACCTCAACAAAATGGTGTTGCTGAGAGGAAAAATAGGTCACTTACGAAATTGGCACGATGTATGGTCAAAAGTCAAGCTTTGCCACATTCTTTTTGGCTTGAGGCAATCATGTGTGCCACTTATGTACTTAACAGGTGTCCTATGAAAGATTTGCAGTCTATTACTCCATATGAAGCATGGCATAATAAAAAGCCTTCTATTGAGCCCATGCGTGTTTTTGGCTGTTTGGCATATGCTTTGGTGCCACAAACACAGTGCAGAAAATTGGATGATAAGGCTGTCAAATGTATTTTTGTTGGTTATAGTGCTGAAAGCAAAGGTTACATGTTGCATCATCTGCAAACAAAGCGTATTCTGGTTTCATGGGATGTAGTGTTTGTGGACGATTCTGTTCAGCCCTTGCTGTCATGTACTAGAGACAATAATGTAAGCTCATAGGACATTTATGAAACTTTGTTGCGTCTTTTCAATGGTGGAAATACAAATGTAAATTCCAATGAGGCAAATGTACAGCCTACGGGGTTTTCTAAAAATGTTACAGATCAGCCTATTACTAATGCAGATGTACATGATGTACTTGATGAGGAAAGGGTTGAAAATGAGCAGGCTAGAGGTATGCCAAAATGGGTGGTGCATACACTGCGTGACAGTAATTTGGATGCACCTTTGTCTAGTCGAACTCGTTCAGGCTCTTGCCATGCATCTTATGCATCAAATTGTTATGCTTTGACTATGTCTAGCTTACATGATGTTGAGGAACCCCTCTCTTTTGATGAAGCACAAAATTCAAAAAATTGGATGGCTGCCATGCAATCAGAATATGACGCACTTATAGAACATATGTACTTTGTGTGATTTGCCTCCTGGAAAAAAGGCCATTAGTATGAAGTGGGTTTACAAGTTGAAACGCAAGCCGGATGGTGAGATCAATCGCCATAATGCTCGACTTGTTGCAAAGGGTTATGCACAACAAAAAGGAATAGATTATGAAGAAACTTTTGCTCCCACTTATCGTATGACTACTGTTTGTTTTCTATGTGCATTGGCAGCTCATTTTGGTTGGAATGTACATCAATTAGACATTGTTACTTCTTTCTTTAATGGTGACATATTTGAGGAAGTTTATGTAACGTAGCCTTGTGGTTTTTTCAAGAAAGGACAAGAGGACAAAGTGTGCAGATGTAAGAAGGCTTTGTATGGGTTGAAGCAATCTCCTCGTGCTTGGTATGAGAAAGCTGACACTCATTTGGTCAAAGGAGGCTTTCGTAACAGTCCAACAGAAAGCACATTGTATGTAAAGCATGAGGACGATGTACTTCTTATTGTTGTTCTTTATGTGGGTGATTTTTTGATCACTGGTCCCAATGAGGCACATATTGCTGAATTTAAGGTTAATGTGAATGCTAGTTTCAAGATGAAAGATTTGGGACTGTTGTATCATTACTTGGGCATATAGTTTAAGCAGTGTGATGGTGGTATTTCCTTGTGTCACAAAAGTTACATAGAAACATTGCTATGTAAGTTTGGACTTGAGGATTGCAAACCTATTGCCACTCCCATGGACCGAGTCTACATGAAGCTGGTGATCCTGCTGATGTCACTCTTTACCAAACTGTTGTTGGCTACCTTATTTATGTATGCAACACAAGGTCGGATATTCAATTTGCAGTTTCAGAGGTCAACAAATTTATGCATAGCCCAGGGTCTAAGCATTGGCAGGCTGTCAAGAGGATTTTTTGCTATCTTAGTGGCACTTTACATCTTGGCTTGTTTTATCCCAAGGGGGGATCACTGCCACCAGACTTACATGCTTTTTTGAACTCAGATTGGGCTGGTTGTTTTGACACACGAGTGTCCACAAGTGGGTTTTGTTTCATGCTTGGCAGCTCATGTATATCATGATTGAGCAAGAAGAAACCTACTATGGCCACTTCAAGTTGTGAGGCTGAGTATAGGGCAGTATTCACAGCTACGATTGAGTGTGTATGGCTCAAATGCCTTATGACTGATTTGGGTATTGGATAGGACAATGCCAACACTATCTACATTGACAGTTAGAGTGCATTGGTAGTTGCGAGGAACCCAGTTTTTCATGCTCGCACAAAGCACATTGAGTGCATTACCACTATGTCAAGGAGAGGCTCTCAGCAGGAGAGGTCAGCTTGGCTTATGTGCAAACACAAGACAACCTTGCATATCTTTTCACAAAGGCATTGTCTTGTGAGAAGTTTGAAGCTTTCCAAAAAGCTTTGTGCTTACTCCCCTTTGTGGACTGATCATGTCCTCAGGGCATGGAACTTCCCTTTACTCATGTGCAAGCTCTTGTTCACTGCATCACTCCAGGGGGGATTTGTTACCATATACACGTGGTAGTGATGTATGTGAACACACTAGGACCATTGGGGATTTTTTTCCCTCTTTAGGAGGTTTTTTTCCCCCTGTGCATTGTATATACGCCCATTCATTCTAGGGCTATCTATCTTTCCATTGCACACTAAGTATTATACTCTCTGTTGTGTGCCTTGAGCTTCCTTTGTCTTATCCAAGCTATGTGCATTCCCTTGCAACCCTAATTCCAACACACAAAACTCTAGCTCTAAGCTCTCTTCGCATCTTCTTCTCAAACGAACCCATGGCAACGTCTACTTATGCACCTCTCACACAGTTAGAAAAGGTAGGACTTGCAGTTCGAGCACATGAACTACTCAGTGTGTTTGAGGGAACAACTGACATGCAGGCCACTGCCAACCTTCATGCAAAGGCATTCAAAAGCTTTCTTGACTACATGGCATAGCACATAGAAGAATATGCCATAATCTTTGAAGGATCCAACATGGCATGGTTGCTAGTGGATTTCTTGAAGCATCTCTATGCGGCCAACAAAAACTTTTGGTTTCTCTTGTTGAGGTTTATTAAAGGCCTCAAGGAACGGGACTATAAGACAGAGGATAAGGATGATCTCCTAGATTTCAACATGGGGTGCATAGGAGCCCAATTCATTTCTTGGGACATGGTTCTGGTCTTACTTGTGCTTGAGGGCATGGATAAGGGAAAATCAAAGGAAAAGGTCAAACAAAGACCACCTGCGACCATTGTGGAGGAATCAAATGAAGCTATCAAAGAGATTGATGAGCAGACTGAAGCATCTATGGCACTCATTCTCTTGCAAGATCCCAGCTCCACTGAGGAGGAAGATCGAATGATAGAGGGAGGTGAGGTGCTGGAAGAGGTTCCAGACCTCCAAATTCTCACTTTTATTCCTTACTACAAGTGTTAAAGTCAATTAAAATGCTTTGCAGACGGCATATCATGTTGATAAGTTTGCATTGTATATTGGAGGTTCACACAACGTGTCCATGGGTAGGGATAACTCGCTTTTGGCACTACCTCAGCTACCTAGGGTCATCGATTCTTATAGTTTCTCACACAGAGTTCTCCAAGAATGGTTCTATGGAGCTGCTAAATTCCAAAGCATTAAGTGCCATACTCGTTGAAGATTCTCTCATCGTAAATGCTCACAAATGTATATTGGTGGATCGAGAGGCAGCATTGTATGCCTTTACAGGCAAGCACCTAGGCTCGGTCCTCTCCCACTACGCCTTGAGCCTAGGTCAAGGATTGCAAAACCGAGAGGAAATTGTAAAATCCCTTGGCGTCGAGTTGACCATTTGCCCCATATCCATAGATGTAATTCATAGAAATCCTAGTTTATCATGATGTAATATCCAAATCAATACAGCATAAGTGATTTTGTCAACGATTTCTGTCAACATTTAGTACTTGTTTTCTTTTCTAATCATATTTTTCAATAAATTTCATTTATGCAACACATGCATAGAACCTCAAACATGTAGCCACTGGACGGTTGGGGGCACATCTTGGTGATTCTTTTGCAAAACGGGGCGAGGGGGGGGGGGGGGGTACGGGGTCAATCGGACCACAAATGGCCACGACGACGCTTGACGGTCAGACGGGGCAAAAAAATGTGTCCCACGGCACACAGGGGCTTTTTTTGCCCCGTCTGACCTCGTCAAGCCTCATCGTGGTCATTTGTGGTCCGGTTGACCCCGTACGTCCCCCCCCCCCCCCCCCCCCTCCCTCATTTTGCAAAAGAATCACTGAGACGTGCCCCCCGAGTGGATGCATGTATCAGGTTTTGTGCATGTTGACACCACCGGACGAGCCATGTGCCATAGTGGTCAGTTGAAATTTAACATACCCAACAATTCAAATACTTATAAAAAACAATATACAAAATAAAGTTGAACAATCGCACGGAATGGTATAAATTCGACATTTGATGTTATGGGAAAAGATTACAAGTCTCATCAAGAGAGAGTACATGGGATAAACTATTTCTTATGAAGGCACCCTTCATTTTGTAAATTGATTGCTAAAGCTAAATCCATATTTTTCAATGTTACACTTACACGTTTAGCATGCACCATACAAGAGACGCCATCCTAAAAAAGCTGCACCAAAATGTCTTCGGCGGCATTTTGTACGGCTAGTAAAGCTCGTTGTATACACGTGTAATAGAATTGCTATATTCGTCCATCATCTCTCTCATTAACCGAGAGAAGGCCACTTTGGGTATAATTGGCTCAATGCTCTTTTGATATTTCCTGATCTCACGTAGAGCGACTGTGCTTGGCTTCCATCTCCGCTTTTTCTGTGCTGTTGGTGGTGGTGCAGGAACCGCTTGCCTGGCCCATTGAGGAGGATCACCTTTATACTTTTTCCTCCTGTCCTCTTGGGCTTGTTTCTCTTCACGTGTCACCTTGTCCTTTTTTCGCTTTGCACATTGCTTGGCTCTTTGAGGTATTTTTGAAGGCCTTGAGCTCCCAACCTTTGCTTTTTGGGTGGCTTGAGCTCTATCCTGTACCGCCTTTCTCTTTGCCTCTACTCGTGCTTGTGAGTTTGCTTAATGAGCTCTCTCGACCTTGGCTCTCTTCCATTCCTCTTGCCTCTCTATCTTCTTTTCTCTTCTTGTACTCTCTGTGCTTCCTTCTCAACTGCCTCTTTCTTTTCCATCTCCCTTATTCTTTTCCTCCTCTTGGAATCTCTTGCTTTAGAAACTGGGTCGCTTGGTATTACCTTGATTACTCTTTGTTTGATTCGCGGTGGAAACTTTTGCGGCATGGTTTCCGTGGTGGCCTGAGCACCAGTTTTGCTGTGAGCGAGGGCACCTGATTGTCAAGAGATTTCTTGCATGGCTCTTTGTAGAGTTGAAATTGGTAGGGGATCTAGCAAAGGTGTGCAATTTGCATGGTTTAATTCTTAGAGATATCCAAAAATATATCGCACGGTGGTTAAATCATCTGGATTTGATGGTTGGGGAGTCTCTTGTGGTCTGGAGTGGGTTGGGGCACTGGGTTATCCACTTGTGGTTGTGGATGTGGATTTGAAGCTGTAGATTTTGCATGGGGTTTTGGCTATGGATTTTCTGTGGTGTGAGTGGCTGTGGTGGTATTGTTGTGCGTAGTGCCAATCTGCTTGTGTGAATCGTCCATGTGGTGCAAGATATGAGTGCATGCGCGTTTGTGCTGTGGATCTTCTAGAATATGCAAACAAGAAATGAACTTCAAGTTGTGAGTTTTGACTTATATAGTATTTAATTTTAAAGAAAAAACTTAAAAACTCAATAATACTAATAAAAATTTAAAAAACTCCAAAATTGTCGAAATTCGATCCATGGAACCACTGATTGGGGCGTCAACAAATCACGTGGCATTACATTGTATGTTTGCTATAGAAGTGATTAGTGTAAAAAATTTATTGGTTTTTCACCCAACACCCGCAATTTCATCACCTTGTCTCCAACCATTGTTCGAATCAATCTTTTGTACTAGAAGCATGATATGATTGTGATTGCCTCACGTTAACCAGTTTCTCTTTTGTGCATTTCAAAATTCTTTGTACTCTAGTCTTCTTCCTTTCTTTCCCTGCTAAAAGTCTGTAGAACCAATTGAACATTTTGTGTAGGGCATTGCTCCTTTTCCTCCCACCTCCATGCCGTGTATTTTTAAAATACGTTGCTTTTGCTTGATAGTGTGAGCGCTCCATTCCTTAGCTACTCTAGATGCCCAATGAATCGAATGTGTCAAGAAAAAATAACTGAGGATACCTTGAAACCATTGTTGTAGTGCTTTACCCACTGTTTGTGTGATGGTAGGCTTTGATTAACACCATAGCTACTTACTACAATACGGGAATAGGTGAACGTGTTGATAGTAAAAGTTTATAATGTGTTGTCCACAACACTCTCCTCCCAGTGGGGCACATAAAAATTTTGTTATTTTTTAGAAAGGTGGGATGCTATGGCCACCTTGGTGGGTAGGATGTACACTACTTAGGTCATTGCATAGTGTGCAAATATACATCTACTGGTACACAATGTATTTCCTGCAAAACAACAACGGTATTCAGCTAGAGACACCATTGACAACACTATGCAAGATGGTAACAAGCATGTTACTTTAGATATTTCTCTCCCCTTCTTGGTGTATGTGCTAAGCATGAAAACAAATAAGTTTCTATTTTAACATGGGTACCACTAGAGCAGTTGAATCACCAAGTAAATTCAATTGCAAGAAGAGTAATATCTCCTTGATTGTTAAGCACTTGCTGAGCTGTTCTCAGTGGGGTAAGAAACTTGCTTTTGTGTATCCTCCTATATTACATGTGGGGATGTTTCTCCTATTGAGCATGCATTGAAATAAAGGTGGAGGAGGAAGCTAGGGTGTTCTTATTGGGGCAATATCAGTAATATTAGCAGTAAGTAAGATCAATTTTCACTTTTTGGTCCTTGATGGGGAGTATTTTTGTGAAGCTTCCAAAGAGGGCTGGGTGTTCATCCCCATAGGTCTACAGTATCCTTTGTTGGTGGTATTACTGCAAAGTATGTGATGCATGACTTCCAATGGTAAGTAGATTTGAATAGTTTTGAAGCCCTTAGATCCTTCTTGTCTTGCACCTATGGTTGAGAGTTGTCAAGAGTGCCTGATTTGGGCATGTCTTCAATTAGTGTGTCTCAAGAGGTTGCATCCCAGAGACAAACCTCCTCAATCAATTTCTTTTTCTTTCTAATGTACACCACATTTGGCATACAAGTCATCCAAGGCATTGCCATGCACTAGGTTTCTTTTCAATAGCCCCTAACTAACTACATCATCATGAATTCTTATGCCCATATTAGCATCTTGCCTAATCCCACATGCTGAGGAGATGCAAGCATAGATGATTGCATTTGGAGAGACACACTCAATTTGCATCCATTGAAAGCAACCCATAGCTTCGTAATTGTACCATTGTTGGGCATATCCTACAACTAGTGTGTGTTAGGAGATAGCACCCTAGAGATGAACCTCCTCAAGCACTTTTTGTGCTTTTTGATGTACAACACATTTGACATACAAGTCGTCCAAGGCATTGCACAACGCTAGGTCTCATATGATGAATTCTTATGCACATATCAACATCTTGTCTAATGCCACATGCCACCAAGATGCAAGCATAGGTGATTGCAATTGGAGAGATGCCCTCACTTTTCATCCATTGAAAATAGTCCAAAGCTTCTTGGCATTTTAGGGAATATCTTGAAATTAGTGCATTCCAAGGGATGCAATCGGTGAGAGGAACCTCCTCAAGCACGCCACAATTGGAATATATGTCGACCTAGGCACTACCAAACACAATGTTTCTTTGCAATAACCCTAACATTAGCATCACTACATGCCTATAAGATGCAAGCATAGGAGATTTCATTTGAAGAGATGCTATCCATTAAAAACAGCCAAAATCTTCTTGGTTTCATTCACATATTATATAAAAAAAAAGAGCGGACGGGGGGGGGGGCTTCTTCGCCCTTTTTTTTTCCATATGTGTATATCAAGGATTCCGGTGAATTCTCTCTCTCTCTCTCTCTCTCTCTCTCTCTCTCTCTCTCTCTCTCTCTCTCTCTCTCTCTCTCTAATCTCTATACATGCCCAATCTCTAACCGTAATGAGTCAAGCTTTTCCCAAAGATTCCTTCGTGAATCTCCAAAATTAAATAATGTTTTTGTCCATGTTAGAGCACCCCAATGGAAGGAAACAAGTGGTGGTGAACTAATTCCAATAGCATTTTCTTGGCATTGGAGCACCTTAAATAGATTTTCTTGCTTGTTGAGCTCCAAACTAAGAAAAAGAAGAGGGGCAAGAGCTCCTCTATCATCCATGTGCAAGAACATGATCATGAGCGAGCTCTTGTCCGGTTTTTTTCTTCTGGGATGCTCTTGCTCTCCCTTTTCTTTCAACTAGATCTCTAATAAAAGGCAGCATACCACTATTAGGGGAAACCTTTTCCTAGTGTAAAAGCCTTAAACTAGGTTTGTCTTGGCTTATGAGCCTTAATCTTGGTTTGTCTTGGCTTATACGCCTTAAGCTAGCTCATTAAGAGCATAAAAATGTTGGAATAAAAAAATCAAAATTCTACACACATAATAAAAACATGGTCTTACATTTTTCCTTATGTTGAAAAAAACGAGGGGAGCAGGAAAAAAATCAAAGGCAAAAAATCAGCCAAGAGAGGCCTCCCACACAGCTTTGATAGGCCCCAAAATGTGGTCGAAAACTCATGCAGCAGCAACTGGGAATTATGGCCGACGTGACCATCATCTCAAGAGGAGTGCTAGGCATAACACGACGAAGCCTACGGAGGAGGGTAGCCATCTCTTGGTGGTGAACCTTCTTGGAAGCATCCATATTGCTCTAATTAGGGGAGAAAATGTGCTAGTTGTAGAGTTTACAGAGGGAGCGCTAGCGGGGGCTCTATATTGATATGAAGGCAGATCTCTAAGAGTCATGGAAGGTGAGGTGATCAAAGTGGGAAGGCAGGGATGTACGCAAACACGTGGTCATGCAAGTGCAGAAACTCTTTGATTATAAGAGCGGGGGTGGTCTGGGATGCTCTTGCTCTCCCTTTTCTTTCAACTAGATCTCTAATAAAAGGCAGCATACCACTATTAGGGGAAACCTTTTCCTAGTGTAAAAGCCTTAAACTAGGTTTGTCTTGGCTTATGAGCCTTAATCTTGGTTTGTCTTGGCTTATACGCCTTAAGCTAGCTCATTAAGAGCATAAAAATGTTGGAATAAAAAAATCAAAATTCTACACACATAATAAAAACATGGTCTTACATTTTTCCTTATGTTGAAAAAAACGAGGGGAGCAGGAAAAAAATCAAAGGCAAAAAATCAGCCAAGAGAGGCCTCCCACACAGCTTTGATAGGCCCCAAAATGTGGTCGAAAACTCATGCAGCAGCAACTGGGAATTATGGCCGACGTGACCATCATCTCAAGAGGAGTGCTAGGCATAACACGACGAAGCCTACGGAGGAGGGTAGCCATCTCTTGGTGGTGAACCTTCTTGGAAGCATCCATATTGCTCTAATTAGGGGAGAAAATGTGCTAGTTGTAGAGTTTACAGAGGGAGCGCTAGCGGGGGCTCTATATTGATATGAAGGCAGATCTCTAAGAGTCATGGAAGGTGAGGTGATCAAAGTGGGAAGGCAGGGATGTACGCAAACACGTGGTCATGCAAGTGCAGAAACTCTTTGATTATAAGAGCGGGGGTGGAGATGACAATCATGGGTTTGCAGCCAAGGTGTAGTAGGAAAATTCAGTGCATGGTGTTGTGCGGGATAGCATCCAATATATAATATGCACATGGCAGATGAAGGGAAAACCTAGGGGCCCGGGGGGAGGGGAGCCTGCATCACAAGAAGTTTTGGACAAATTCTTACAATATTTCCTACATTGTGACTTACCTCAACATCTTGAGCGTCTGTGAGGGAGGCACCCCATACCTAGCTAGGTACGATTGGGGACAGGGGACCGCCGGCCCGGTGGGGGGGCCATTGGTCCCCTGCCCCCAATTGTACCTAGCTAGGTATGCAGTGCCTCTCGAGCAGAAGCTCATGATGTTATGCATTGTATGAAAGTGACACTAAGAAAAACTCCCCTTTTCGACACGAGAAACTTTCTAAATCTTCTTGTGCATGAGGATGCCATCATGCATGAGGATGCCATCGCATCTGCATTTGAATGAGTATAAGCTGTGCCACAATAGCTGCATTCACATGACGCAAGATGTGAGAAGAAAAACTAGCAAGGTCAAGTCACTAACTTCCACATTAGAAACGATGTAGATAAGATTATGAACTAACTAGCTTGACATTTTGTTTGCAAAGTAGTTAATTGCAGTAGTTGACTTAAACTTACTCTATGCTGCAAGAATATTGATCCTGATGATCCACCCCTGCAGGTGTGTAATAGTTAATGTATGAAAGAGAAGTTTTGGCCTACCTTGCTAGGAGTTGTGAGGGCATCCATTTATATGGGCTTTAGATTCAAATTTCTCAAATTAGCGGGGTGCATCTCTATTGACCTACGTACAAGAGGGAGGAAATTTCTTCTCTTGATCTGAGTCCTGCATATTCATAGATTTGGTGGTTGAGGATCAAGCTGCTGCTACAATTGATGCTATATTGATATTGAGATTTATTGCAAACGTTTCCCAAGAGAAAGTCAGGCTTACCAAGCACTAGTAGTTCCGTGTGTGATCCATTAGATCGTCCCCCTACCATTACCTCATGATGAATATAGCCATATGGAGAATCCAGGGGAAAAGGTTTCCCTATCCCACATCGAAAGACAAGAGAAACTCCCTATCATTGTGGATTTTGGGGGAGGGGGGTGGACTTTGTCAAAGTTTCTCTCTAATATTAATGATGATAGGTTCTGAAAAAACATATAATGGCATACTCATGTCCACGTGTAAGTAGGCTGCAAATGAAGGTTGTAGTGAAAGATTGGGTGGTCTCGCTTCTACTTGCACAGTCAAACTTGCAATTAGTGAAAATTGGCAAGTATATTGACAACATTGCATAATGCAGTATGCATGTAAATTCTCAAGGCATGGCCATTGATCAAAAGTACCAAGAGGAGCCAAAGATCTTTTGGCGGAGAAACCCTAATCAAGAGATCTAAAAACAAGGCCAAATGGACGATCTATGCCAACCAATTCTCCTCTCTCTGTCTCTCTCTCTCTCTCTCTCTCTCTCTCTCTCTTTATTTCTTTCTCCAAGTCAAGACACAAACACCATTGCTTGATCTTACTTCCCATTGCCCAAGTTTGGATCATGTACATCCCATTGATGTTATGGGTATAGAGAGAGTCGTGGAGTACGTGTCGAGACTAGGAGAAAATTCCTAGGGACTTTTGAGGGTAGCATTATTCTTTTAGCAACCCTAGGTCATGAAGTGCATGCATTTGAAACTCTCATCCTTTTTTATTTGTATTCTATTTAAAAAAGCCCTAGAACGGCCTATAAAAGACAACCATCTAGCATGTTGTGATGGGCTAGCAATCCCTCTCTCGTGGATTGCTTCCATCAGAAATGGCTCCAATCATCGTACAATGCATGAATGTAATATATTAGGACTAGTATGAGGTTTGTAGCATCCATGATTTACCCCAAGCGAGTGAGTTAAGGAGCTAATTTATAATGGAAGGTAGCCATGTGTAACAACATATTGGGTTTATTGTATATTTTACGATTGCTAAAGATCTTTCTCTGTGTGTGTGTGTGTGTGTGTGTCTATATATATATATATTGATAGCCATTTTTTGGCTCTCATAAAATAATTTTAAGAAGACACTTCACCCCACAAAAACACCCTAGCACAATGACTAGGCTCGCTTTTTCATTATAAATAGTGTACGTGTGTTTAGGTTTTTATTATATTTTTTCATATCAAATCATTGAGCAGCACATGGGGCTAGGAGACAAAAAAATAAATTTATAATATTATGGTCCTCTTTATATGTAAATATTTTCTATCAAATAAAGGACCTAAGTATAAAGGGTTTTTTTTCAAAATTTTTGTATTTATATAAATACATATTTCTAGGTGTGCGTTATCAGGCCTAAGTATGCTAGCTTCCATCTTGTGTCATTCCTTATACATATTTTACTATCATTATATCCCTTAAGCTCTACTCACACAAGCCTTGAAAAACCTTTATGTGACTTCATTGTAAAAATTCACCAATAACCTTATCGGCTCCGTCATTTTTTTTTCCATCCCTCCCAGTTAAATATTCACAAGTACATAGATTTTATCTTTAAATAAATTTCATGAATTACTCAAAGTAGAGAATAACTGAGGGTCCCTTCCCTCATGATTTTCCTCCTTTTATTTTATATATTTTTTGCCACCATGCATCCCATGTGTTCATTTTTCATGACTAGCTAGCCTATCTTCTTACCCCACAAGTATATATTATGGCCGACTTCAAAACTGCCACCTCATACACCAAAAACATCTTCCTATTTCTCTCACCCTTCCACACACCTACTCACTCTTACACACTCCTCCCTCTCCTTCCCACTCCCAAAATTGCAACTCCCATGTCCTAATTCACCCTCTTCACCATTGCCACTTCTCTCACACCTCCATAGCCTTCATCCTCCATTTCTACACCCCTAGATGCTCCTCGTTCTCTCTACATATATGTCCATATTACCATACCCTCTTCACCTTTGTAAAGAACTTCAAAAAATCAGCAAAAATCCAAGGTTAACCTCTGCAAATGAAGGCTTTTATCATGAACTTTCCAAGGTTTGAAGATAACATAGCTTCATCGACACGCGCTACTTCGCCATGCTGACTGCTTCTTCTACCGGTGCTGTAACGAGGTGAATTTCAACTTCTCCAAAGCTTCAACCTTGCTTTACAAGCTTATCCCTTCTCTAACTTTTCTCATCATATATCTCACCATTTGGTGAATGATTCTGTAAATATTTTGTAGTGATAATTACTAACTACTAACCACTAACCACTAACCTTATTGTAAAATGTACTCTCTACTAGAGTAGGCGCTCCCAAATTATTCACTCAATCCTCTCTCCTTTCATCCTCAATAATTCTCTTCCCTTGAGCCCAAAGCCATGTGACTCAAAGGACAAGAGAGACCCACCCTCATTTAAAAAAGTAAAAACTATGCACAATCTTTTATTTTTTCAAATAAACTTGATTAGGTCTAATCTTAATCGGGGCTTCTAAAACCTATAAATAGAGCCCTTCTCTCCCTTGGAAATGATCACATGATCACACTACACCACACCATTCTCAACACATAGCACACCACTCTTCAAGCCTAGTTGTGTAGAGTGTGTGCATTGTGAGTGCTCTATTCCATCACTACACATAGGTGCATGGAGAAGCTTGAAGTTAGTTATGCCATCTAGAGGAGTGGAGTGATACCATACTCTGCATCACACTTGTAGCCTACTCTTGTCCATAAATAAGATTTATAGTTTTGGGTGCAATTGTATGCTGCAACTACGACTCTTCTCTCCAACTTGACTTGATAAGTTGTCTCATCAGGTGGTTGAAGTTATATTGTCCTTGAAGTCTGTTGTGCTATTTCATGCTTGTTGGTTTGAGGTCTTATTGAATTGTTTGCCTAAAAAGTAAATTGTAAGAGGGTGCTTGGTGAGAGGGCTCCCGTGACCCTAAGACAATTTGTGTATTGGCAACAAGGTCAAGTTTTGTGTTGTCTCTCTATTTCTCATCAAGCTTTGTGTGCATCTAGTCTTTAAGGCTAAAAGTGAGTTGCTCAAGTTGATTTGTGCTCTTTATCTCTCTCTGGCGTGGTGAATGCTTGTGTTTGGTGTGTGTGTGTCTATTTTGCATTCCCCTACCTTTGTGTGTTTGATTACAAGGAGATATCGTGTGCGTCCTAGTTTGCATCTACAACTAGGTGGTGCCCCTTTTCTTGTATTGGTTTCTGGCTGTGGGTTGTTGTTATCTTTGATTGTGCTTGCCCCAGCCCCAATTGACCAGCACGGGATCCTTGAGAGGTGTTTAGAGGTCGCCTCTCTTGTTGCCCACCCCGGACCGCCTCAAATTGGTGCCCCCACTGAGGATGGCTTGTGTATTTTTGTGTAGAATCAACCTTTAGCATAGTCAAGTAGTTTGCATGAATCACGAGAATTTGTATGATCCTTTTATTCCCATTGCAAGGCAAAATGTGCATATAATTGTTAGTACTAAGTTACAATTTCAACGAGTAATTCGTAGAATTTTGGGCCCTTGTAGGTTAGCCGAGATAAACTCTTCAGTAAATTCTTTTATTTTGCCTCTTATTAGGTACAACCTTAGTTTGGACGTCTATATTTTTGTTTTGTTTTAAGAATTAGGTCATGCATAGACCATGGATAATGGCCCAAGAATAGAGGTTTTTCCCTTCCATTTCACTCCACACATTAGAGTAAACATTGCAATTAGTAGAAAAATCCATTTTCAACAACGTATAGTGTTCATATTTGGTGCCCAAAGAGTAGGAGAAATTATCGCGTCACGAAACCTTGTCATCCTACCTCTTATTGATTATCATAGGTCATTTGATGTGAATATTTTTATTTTGTTGTAGAATAGATTGCAATTTAGAAAATATTATTGAAAAAACAAAAACATGCGTCACTTTGAAATCAGTTCAATGGAGAGCCAACGCCAAATGTCTAGATATCCTCTTTTCTTTGGAGATCCTGGAGAGGATGCATAATTATTTTTAGCGAATTTCAAGATGTCTTGCCGTATCAAGAGGATAGTAACTGATCAAGAACGTGTAGAAATGTTTGAGTTGGTCCTTAGGAAAGATGCTAGCACTTGGTTTGACTCTTTGCCTGAGGAAGTTAAGGGGGAATACACAGAAGTTTTGAATCGTTTCAAGAAATACTTCTTTGATCCCCAAAACACTCAAAAACTATGGCAAGACATTGTTTCTCATAAGCAAAAAGACTTAGATGACTAGGAGTGGAAGGAGTGGAAGGAGTCTAGTCACAAAGGCCAAATGGAGCAAGACCACCTCCACAAGGAGTGGAAAGAGTTCCACCTTTGCCAGACCAAAACATGCATGTGGTGGAGGTGAAAAATTCAAGAGAGGTTGACATGGAAGCAAATGGAATTAAGCGTGACCAAGGAAAAGGTAAGGAGAAAGAAGGGGTTACATCACAAAGTGACTATGGACGAGAAAAGAAGGCAAAGGAGACCAAGGAAGCTAAGAAGACTCGACGTCGTATCAACCTCCAAGACTTCCCTCTTGGACATGGTATGGCTCCATACAACCTATTGGAAGACATGAGAGGCAAGGGTCCTGATATCTCATGGCCTCAGTTTCTTGCATTATGCCCACAAGTTAGGAGGGATTTAACGAAGGCAGTTAGCACTAGGAGAAAGATAAAAGAGAGTGTTCCTGTTGTAAAAATTGCACATGCTAAAATGAATGAGGATATTACACCTGTGGTAGATTGTTACATCAAAGGAAGATTGGTTAGGAAAGGTCTAGTGGATAGGGGTGCACAAATTTGCATCATGACAGAGGGACTCATGCAAAGACTAGGCATGCACATTCATGAGACACCTGAAATCAAAGTGAAGATGGCAAACAGTAGCAAATCTAGGTGTGTAGGCATTTGTAAAAATGTTTTTGTAGAGGCCTTTGGAATTAAGAAGGCGGTGGATTTTTATGTTATGTCGACCAAGGGAAGTGGTTATCCATTTATCCTAGGAAGACCATGCCTAATGAAAATGCGAGCTTTGCAGGATTGGGAGAGTGGAAAATTAATTTGCAAGAATGACAATCATAAGAAGGTTGTCTTTGACATGAAGGAGCAACGCCGAGAGGAGCTCCATGAAGAATAATCTCAAAGTGAGACGGAGGAAGGCTGGACCAATAGCACTTCAAAAGGAGAAAGTAGCGGCAGCATTACTGAAGATGAGTCTTCCATCAAAGTCATGCGGGTAAGGTTTAAGCAAAACAACCAAGAGACCTCTTGCCCAGGTTTGGAAGAGGTAGGTTCCCAAGAGAACCAAAATGTGCAAGATGAAGGAATGTTAGAAGGTATGTTGTTTACAACACTTACAAAGGACGAAAGAGAGGAGTTCAAATGTGTGCTAAGGAAATTTCTTAGGCTTTTTTCTAAAGACTACACTGATGTGCGTGGAGTAGATGTTGTTCAATACAAAATTGAGTTGAAGCCAGAGGCCACACCTAAGGCTCAGAAGCTACGAAGGCTAGGAGTCATCAAGGAGTAGGCTTTACTCAAGGAGGTAAGAAAGCTTCTAGCAGCAAGTTTCATTTATCCAGTGGAGAATTCAGAGTGGGTCTCTCCCATTGTTGTCACTCCTAAGAAAAACAACAAGTGGAGGGTGTGTGTGGATTACCTTCCACTCAATGAGGCAACAAAAAAAGATCACTTTCCCCTCCCATTTCAGGATGAGATACTAAATGAGGTAGCTGGTCATGAGAAGTACACTGTGTGTGATGGCTACTCAGGTTACTGTCAAATAGGTATCACATTGGAAGATCAATTGAAAACAACCTTTATCACTCCTTGGGGTTGTTATGCTTTTAGAGTCATGCCATTTGGTCTGACAAATGCTCCTGCAACATTCCAACGTTTCATGAACATGGTGTTTCAAGAATTCTTTGGAAAGTCAATTAGGGTGTTCATTGATGATTTTTGCATTTATAGCTCAAAATCATTGCATCTACAAAGGGTAAAAGAAGGTTTAAAGAAGCTCTATGACATGGGAGGTCAACTCAACCCCAACAAATGTCACATAGGTGAGGATGAAGTGATCTTGCTTGGTCACAAGGTTTCCTATAAAGGCATTGAGATGGATCCTTCAAAGGCAAAGGCTCTTATTGAGCTCCCATCACCCAAGAATCTCAAAGAGGTCATCTCATTCATTCAAAAGGTGAAGTATATGTCACGCTTTATTCACTTAGCTTCGGAGTTGCTTCATCCTTTGCAAAAGTTGACAAAACAAGTAGAATTTGCATGGTCTGATGAGCTTGAAGAGTACTTTTTTAACATTAAAGTCATTTTGTCAGAGCTACCAACACTCATGCCTCCTTGTTGGGAGTACACATTCTTTGTTAGCTCTAGTGTTGGGAAGGAAACAATTGGTGCTGTGTTACTACAGCAAGATCCCCACAATACCGGGACAATACCAAAATGCGACCCATCTACTTTGCTAGTAGGGTCATGAATGCCTTGGAGAGAGGCTACACGGAGGCAGAACTCATGATGCTTTCTCTCATGTTTGCGGTGAGAAAGTTTAGATCCTACTTGCTACCAAAATCTTTTTTAATTCTCACTGCAGAGAATTTGTTCCCTTGGGTGTCATCTCAAATGAATCTTGGTACTAGGATCTCAAAGTGGATCATGGAGTTGCAAGAGTTTCAATACTCCTTCAAAGTAGAAGATAGTGTGCGTGCACAATTGGTAGGGATCCTTACTTATAGGGTATATGAGAAGGAGATTAAGGTTCCTGAAGTAAAGACCTTACCATTGCCACCACCTAAAAGTATTCCTAATGCTTTTACCTTGTTCTTTAATGGAGCTTTTCGATGAGTCACAGGAAAAGCAGGGGGAGGGCTAGTATTGCTCAACCCAAGTGGAGAGGTGGTCATGAAAGAGAAGGTCAATCTACCAGGTTCAACTAGCAACAATGAAGCAGAATACGACACACTACTTCATGGTTTAAAAATGTGCATTGGCCAAGGTATAAGACATCTCATGGTAAAGGGAGATGCACTTTTCATTGTGAAGCAGATTTTAGGCATTTGGGCATGCAAGAATGAAAACCTAAGGACAAAAGTTCATGCCATTCGTAGGTTGTTTAATCAATTTGAAGAAGTGCAACTATATCATATCCCTAGGAAACAAAATGAAGATGTATATTTACTTGCACAAAAAGCAGTTGCATGTGTTGAGAGTGAAGTGCAGGTCATCATGGCAGCAACAGTGATAAAGCAACCAAGGTACCAGGGGATGGAGTCATTGGCTCCCATTGTGAGCTACATTTTAGAGGGCGAGTTTTCAGAGGGCTTCACAAAGGCTCAAAAGTGGAGGCTCATTAAGAAGGCAAGTTCATATTTGTTTTTGGAAGGTGCCCTTAACCAAAGGGGAAAAGATCAAGTTTGTAGGAGAATACCAACAACCAAGGAGATTCCAGCCATTCTCGAAGGTTTGCATGAGGAAGCGTGTGGTGGTCATTTTGCACAGGAACTCACTGCAAAAAATATTTTGCTTGCCGGATATGTTTGGATAAGCTTGCACATTGATGTTCAACATTGGTGTAAAATCTGCCACAATTGTCAGATTAATGGAAACAAGCGTCTGTTACATGGTCCATGTCAGTTAGTCCTTGCAAATGGTCCATTTGAAAAATGGGGCATTGATGTTATGGGTCCATTACCTAGGACTAAAAATGGAAAATTGTATATCTTGGTGGCTATAGACTACATGACTAGGTGGGTAGAAGCTCAAAGTGTGGCAAGAGTGAATGAGAGGACAGTTAGCAAGTTTGTGTACACTCACATTTGTTGCAGATTTAGCACACCTTTGGAGATTGTTTCTGATAATGGTCCAGGGTTTAGGAAGAGCTTGCTCACGGAAGTTTGTGATGAGCTTCACATTATACATCGGCATAGCACACCCTACTACCCTCAGTCAAATGGTTTGGTAGAGAAGGCTAATGGTATCATTGAGGGAATCATCCGGAAGATGGTAAAGAACAAGACAAAGCTATGGGATGACTTCTTGGATGGAGCATTATGGGCCTATCGGACTACCTACAAGGAAGCGACAGAGTTCATACCCTTCCACCTAGTCTATGGTCAAGAAGCTTTGCAACCCATCGAGCTCAACATTCCAACAATGCGACTTCATGGAAAGGTGGCACAAGGAGAAGAAGCAGCATGGGAAGATCGACTTCTCACCCTCGCAGAACTAGAATGGAAACGGGAGGCGGCTTATGAGTGCTATAAAAGAAAGGCTACGCAAATAAAGGACAAGCTCGACAAAAAGGTGAAAGACAAAGGAATCAAGGAAGGAGATTTGGTGCTAAGGTACGATAATCGCCTTGACAATCGCTTTGATGTGAAGTTCAATACCAGATGGCAGGGACCATACATTTTCAGAAGACCTTCAACTCTAGCTACTATCAACTCATGGATTTGGATGGCAAGGAGCACCCCAAGAAGGTGAATGGGTATCGATTAAAGCCTTACTTGAGTCGAGTTCTACCAGAGGATCTACAAGAGCATGGAACAACTACAATACCATGTAAGTCTTTGATCTTGGCACTACAAGATGAAGATTCAACTAAGCCACCAAATATCACGAAGGATCAAAAAACACTCTCATTGGAAGATATGTCTTTTGATGGTACATGAATGTACCATCATCTAGGGGAGGGCTAAATGATAGCCATTTTTTGGCTCTCATAAAATAATTTTAAGAATCCACTTCACCCCACAAAAACACGCTAGCACAATGACTAGGCTCGCTTTTTCATTATAAATAGTGTGCGCGCGTTTAGGTTTTTATCATATTTTTTTATATCAAATCATTGAGCGAGTCATTGGGCTAGGAGACAAAAAAATAAATTTATAATATTACGGTCCTCTTTATATGTAATATTTTCTATCAAATAAAGGATCTAAGTATAAAGGTTTTTTTTCAAAATTTTTGTATTTATATAAATACATATTCCTAGGTGTGCGTTATCAGGCCTAAGTATGCTAGCTTCCATCTCGTGTCATTCCTTATACATATTTTACTATCATTCTATCCCTTAAGCTTTACTCACACAAGCCTTGAAAAACCCTTATGTGACTTCATTGTAAAAATTCACCAATAACCTTATCGGCTCCGTCATATTTTTTTTTCCATCCCTCCTAGTTAAATATTCACAAGTACATAGATTTTATCTTCAAATAAATTCCATGAATTACTCAAAGTAGAGAATAACTGAGGGTCCCTTCCCTCATGATTTTCCTCCTTTTATTTTATATATTTTTTGCCACCATGCATCCCATGTGTCCATTTTTCATGACTAGCTAGCCTATCTTCTTACCACACAAGTATATATTATATTTGATACTTATCCTATACCATATATGTGTGCAAGCTCCTTGGCAATATTAGGTCATGATTGATGTATGCGGGGCTCACTTGGAAGACTACAAAGGAAAAAGAATCAAATAGTGGCCCACTTCAAGCTTTATTAGGTGCTGCAGGGACAACTTTTTGCTCGAATTTTGGCACCTCCTTATGATCCGATTTGAGGATACTTCCAAAAGACAAAACGTAGCTCGTGAGCTGAAGTATTTTCCATAATTTTTTCAGAAATTTTGAAGTCAAGGGCGATTTTACATGAAATTTATGGCCGACATCAAAACTGCCACCTCATACACCAAAAAAATCTTCCTATTTCTCTCACCCTTCCACACACCTACTCACTCTTACACACTCCTCCCTCTCCTTTCCACTCGCAAACCTGCAACTCCCATGTCCTAATTCACCCTCTTCACCATTGCCACTTCTCTCACACCTCCATAGCCTTCATCCTCCATTTCTACACCCCTAGGTGCTCCCCTTTCTCTCTACATGTATGTCCATATTACCATACCCTCTTCACCTTTGTAAAGAACTTCAAAAAATCAGAAAAAATCCAAGGCTAACCTCTGCAAATGAAGGCTTTTATCATGAATTTTCCAAGGTTTGAAGATAACATGGCTTCATCGACACGCGCTACTTCGCCATGCTAACTGCTTCTTCTACCGGTGCTGTAACGAGGTGAATTTCAACTTCTCCAAAGCTTCAACCTTGCTTTACAAGCTTATCCCTTCTCTAACTTTTCTCATCATATATCTCACCATTTGGTGAATGATTTTGTAAATATTTTGTAGTGATAATTACTAACTACTAACCACTAACCTTATTGTAAAATGCACTCTCTACTAGAGTAGGCGCTCCCAAATTATTCACTCAATCCTCTCTCCTTTCATCCTCAATAATTCTCTTCCCTTGAGCCCAAAGCCATGTGACTCAAAGGACAAGAGAGACCCACCCTCATTTAAAAAAGTAAAAAATATGCACAATCTTTTATTTTTTCAAATAAACTTGATTAGGTCTAATCCTAATCGGGGCTTCTAAAACCTAGAAATAGAGCCCTTCTCTCCCTTGGAAATGATCACATGATCACACTACACCACACCATTCTCAACACATAACACACCACTCTTCAAGCCTAGTTGTGTAGAGTGTGTGCATTGTGAGTACTCTATTCCATCACTACACATAGGTGCATGGAGAAACTTGAAGTTAGTTATGCCATCTAGAGGAGTGGAGTGATACCATACTCTGCATCACACTTGTAGCCTACTCTTGTCCATAAATAAGATTTATAGTTTTGGGTGCAATTGTATGCTGCAAGTACGACTCTTCTCTCCAACTTGACTTGATAAGTTGGCTCATCAGGTGGTTGAAGTTATATTGTCCTTGAAGTCTGTTGTGCTATTTCATGCTTGTTGGTTTGAGGGCTTGTTGAATTGTTTGCCTAAAAAGTAAATTGTAAGAGGGTGCTCTGTGAGAGGGCTCCCGTGACCCTAAGACAATTTGTGTATCATTAGGGGAATTTTGAGGTCATTTTTGTGCCTTTTAGCATGTAGAGAGAGAGTGGTCTCAACCGATGGTTGAAGGCTTCCGTTACGGAACCTCTATTTTTGAAAACTCACAAAAAAAGTAAATATTCTATCTTTACCGCAACTTTGAGCTGGTGAATAGCAATGTAAACAAGTAAAAGTGCAAAGGCATTCAATAGCTGTCGCTTTTAGAAAGACGTACTTCTCATATTATATTGTTTTCATTTTGCACGTCGCCATCATAAAACAACGTTTGGATTCTATCTCATGATCTTTTCCAGATTTGAACCGTTTTTTGCACATTCTGCTTATTCTTCTCTTGAACTCAAACTAGACTTCTCTGCTCATTTCTTTTTTCACCATGGAATCTTCATCACGATCAAAACGACCAAGAACTTCCATTGAAGCCATTGTCACTTACAACACGACTGATCAAAATTGACAATGGATTCCAATAACTATACACAAAGGAACGTGGATACTGATGCAACAGAACAAGAGAATAAAGTCTTCCACCAAAAACTCTTTCTTGGAGGGATGGAAGGGTATTGTTAAAGATTTCAGCTTTGGCGACAACAAAAAATCAACCGAAGAGGTGCTAGTGCAGCATGTGTACATGCATAAAGATTTGCATATTGACTCAGAGAGTTCTGCTTTGCCATTACATAGACCAAACTGTAAGTCTCTTAACTTAAATCCTTATTTGTAATGCATGTTGTATAAGGTTATTTGTTGTACAGATTTGTATCCTTCAAACATTATGGAATGGCAGCCAGTAGAATGTGTTATAAATATTCTGGATGTGTTTCATAGATCCATTGGTGAAGAAATATACAAGGGAAGGACTAAGGGTTCACTGGCAGAGAATGGAATATTCTTCTTTGACCATTATTATGTTCCACCTAGAAGGACTGGAGAACTTGGAGCCACAACCAAGCTAGACTTGCCTGATTTCAAAAGTGGAGAATGGTCACTCCCTAACTCAAATACAAGTGAGGGCTACAGGTGAAAACTGTTTTGTGAGATTCAAAAGTGTTTGAAAGCAAACATAGCAAGCAAACAGAGTAGAATTTCTGTATTCATGCCCATTACAGTTTTTGTAGAATTCTTCTCTAATGCTGAAGTCAGAAAATCTAGAACAATGTTTTTAGTGAAGACTTTAGACTCAGCAAATGTACTTGAATTTGTGGATGAGGGTTGGAACACCAAAATAGTGAATGGAATCACTTGTAATGTGCAAGCTGGCTCAATTGCTTGCAAATACATGATAGGGACACAAAACTTCATTATGTCATTTAATTACAGAAGATGGCACTATGTTGGTGGTCAACTAACTCCACTTGATCAAGACATGGAGGACTTCATTGACAGCCCAATAGAAGACATTGATATATGGGTAAACAATGAGCATCTGTCAATTGTAAAGATAAGAGGCATGTGTAGCTTACAACAATTGAGATTGGACCTGCAAAATGATGAAATTGAACGGCCCACAACATTCTGCTTTCAAATAAATGGTGGAAAGGTAACTGTTATGCCTAAAAGTCTCTTGTTCTCTTATTGGTTCTTTATTTAACTTGGACTGTTTTTGTAGGTATCAAAAAGGAATGAAAAGAGGCTACAGTGCAAGGACATCTTGTATGGCATTGTACATTTGGTGCCTTAAACATCCTTCAAGGCAATTTTGTAACACATCCTTCAAGGCAATTTTGCAAGGATCTTATTTTGTATCACATGACCTGCAAGGATCTAAAAGGATCTTTATTTTGTTATTGAAATGCAACTTTTACAAAAATCCAATGATTTGATTTTACTTCAATGATTTGATTTTGTAACAGAGTCTTAAAACAAGGTGATCAAAATGTATTCAATTTCAAATATTTGCACTTACATACAAGGGTCCATACAAGGGCCAATTGGTTACAAGTGGGCTATAGAATAGACAATTGGATACAATAGAGAACTGGGAAGCTTGATACAAGTGGGCTACAATAAGCTAGAATAGTTTTCTGCCAGGATTTTTCCTGTCCCTAGGGGACTTCCTTAATGGGGTTGGTGCTTTTGCAGGAGATTTTCTTTTTGAAGTGGGCTCTTTTATCCTGGGAGATTTTCTTTTTGAAAAGGGCTCTTTGGCAGGTCTGGCTCATATGTATGCATCATTAACCTGGTACAAGATATTGTTATATAAAGAGTTCTTGCTATAAACAAAAATATAGAAGAAAACAAAAACAACCTGAGGCATGTGATAAGGAGTGGAGAATTTGTAGACATGTAGTAGTGTTAGTGTGTATACGCGCTTCACCAGGGGCACTTTTCTCCCACTGGGTTTTTCCCCCTGGACATCCGGTGTGAAAGGACACTTTATCTCTTAGGGTTTCATATAAGCTTTGTTGCTCTGAGTTTGTACACACTATTATTCCAATACAGAGAGACAGACTACAGAGATCTCGTACACAAGCTCTGTGTCTTCTCCTTCTCCATCTTCTTCCTACTCTGAGTTGCTGTCTTCCTTCTGTTTCCTGTTTCATCATCTTCAACAATTGGTATCAGAGCTTGGTGATTTCCAGAGCCTCTACTTGCGTTTTCGCGTCCGCGCGCGCAATCGCAGTTTTCAGGCAGTTTTCGGAAAATTTGCTCGTGGGAGCATCCTCGACGTTCCGGGAGTATTCTGATCAGGCGACCCGGGGTTTTACCCCCCTTTCGAAGCCGTTCGAGCCCTCAGAATTTTGTTCTGAGCAGCGTAGCAGAAGTTACTTTTCGGAGGCGTTTAGATCAAGAGGGTGTGCTTTTTGACAGATTTTCTTCAGGTAAACAGTTCTTTTGGGAAGCAGCTTGTCTTAGCTTTGTGCTAAGATTTTGTGTAGAGTTTTGCTTGGATTGGAGAGGAGATTTGTGAATCTCTTGGAGGTTCTTTTGCTCTCTTGTGTGCATCTACAGTATGGCTCAATCTACGGAGATAGAGATTTTTGGTGCGTTTACATCCGAAGACAAATTGGATGGTACCAACTATTCTCTTTGGTCTTTTATGGCCAAAAATGTTTTGGTTGGTAAAGGATTGTGGGATTATGTATCTGGAGATGAAGTTCGTCCAGGTAGCATTGCACCTGCCACACCTGGTCCTGGTGCAGCTGTTGGTGCAGGACCCTCACAAGTCACTCCAGAGCAAAAGAGATGGGATACTAAAGATGCACAGGCTATGGCAGTGATTGCCTTAACCATAAAGAGGACAATCACACCACATATCAGATCTTGCAGAACTTCTGAGGATGCTCGGAACACTCTGCAAGCTATGTTTGGAGGAAGAAACGCTGCTAGAATAGAGTTTTTGAAGAAACAACTTGACAAAATACAGATGGACGAAGGTGACGATATTGTCGAGCATCTTACAAAAATCAGGGATCTTAAAGAGCAATTGCTTAGCATTGATGAAGTGATTCCAGAGAAGGACTTGGTTTCCAAAACACTCAATTCACTACCACCATCTTATTTGACTTTTCAGACTTCTTTGACTCTGTCTTTGCGAGCTAATCCTGACCCTCTTCATTTTGAAGAGTTAGTGGTTTTGCTATTGCAGGAGGATCAATCACGTAAGAACAAGTCTTTACAGGTGGATGGTATGGATCATGCTCTTGTTGTACAAAACAAAAACAAGGGTAAAGAGAGTGCTCATCACTCCAAGTCTGGTGCAGGACAGTCTTCAGAGAAGTCTAAAGGTGATTCCGACAAGTCCAAGAAGAAAGGTAAATGTCACTACTGCAAGAAACCTGGTCACTACATTAGTGAGTGTAAAAAGAGAATTGCTAAAGAAAAGAAGAAAGAGTCAAGTTTGGTTGTTTCAGCTTCTGGTGATTCTTCTACAGCTAAAGAAGAGTCTGCAAACTTTGTGCAGGATTCTTATGCTTTTGTAGTATGTTCAGATTTTTCTGCTTACAGTGTTGATAAGACACAAATGATTTGGTACTTTGATAGTGGTGCATCCAGGCATATTACTTCAAGGAAGGATTTGTTTTGTTCATTGGATGCAGCTCCAGCAGGAAAGAAGGTGACATGTGCAAATAATGCTTCTTATCCAATCAAAGGAGTTGGTAAGATTTTGATTACCATTTCAGATGGTTCAGATTTATGCTTGCCAGATGTCTTATATGTTCCAGGGATCAAGAAGAATTTGTTGTCTGTATCCTCTCTTGCAAAAAATGGTCTTCGGGTCATTTTTGAGGATGACAGATGTGTTGTACGAGATCGAGAGAATGGTTATTCTCTTATCACTACAGGTACGCTGGACAATGGACTATTTGTGCTAGATCGTTATGAAAAGCTGATTCAGGTATGTATTGCAGAAACAAAGACTCAGGCCATGCAGGATGCTGAGTTGTGGCATGCTAGATTTGGGCATGTTGGTTATGGCAGTTTGATGACTTTACAACGTCATGATATGGTGCATGATTTGTCTTTATTGGAGATGCCACCAAGACATGTATGTGAAGGTTGCGTTCTTGGAAAGATGCACAGATTTGCATTTTCGCAGGATGGTTCAGTTAGAGCGACACGAAAGTTGCAGCTTGTACATAGTGATGTATGTGGTCCTATGAGGACGCCATCTATAGGAAACAGCCTTTATTTTGTGACCTTCATTGATGACTTTTCCAGGTTTTCTTGGGTGTATCCACTCAAAGCAAAGTCAGATGTGTTTGTAGTTTTTCAACATTATGTCGCCATGGTTGAAAATGAAACAGGTTGCAAAGTACAGACTCTTCGTACCGATCGAGGAGGTGAATACATGTCAGGTGCATTTAAGGATTTTTTGGGAAAGAAAGGCATTAAACACCAATGCACTATGCCATACACACCACAACAAAATGGTGTTGCAGAAAGGAAGAACAGGTCTTTAATGGAGACGGCTAGATGTATGCTCAAGGCTAAGAGTTTGCCTCATAAGCTATGGATGGAGGCAGTTGCTTGTGCAGCACATGTTTTGAACAGGTGTCCTACTCGTCCCTTGAAGACCATTACTGCATATGAAGCTTGGTATGGCAAAAAACCTTCAGTCAGTTATCTTCCTGTTTTTGGTTGTCTTGCTTATGCTCACATCCCTCAACAGTTACGTGGGAAGCTTGATGATAAGGCAATCAAATGTATATTTGTGGGGTACAGTAGTGGAAGTAAAGGTTATAGACTTTACAATCCTGCTACAAACAAGATTTTTGAAAGTCGTGATGTAATTTTTGCAGAAACTACTGCTCAACCTATGGTTGCTTTTGATGTACCTCATATGCAGACACATGATGTATTTGAAGGTTTGCTTCCTTCTTTTGTGGAGAATCAAGAATCACAACAGGTTGATAATCTTGATCAATCTTTTGATCAGCATGTGACACCTCATGATGTAGAGGAAATTTTGCGTGAAGAGCAAGAAGTTCTCAGGGAAGAAAGAACCTTGCCTAAATGGGTTCAGAAAACTTTGCAGGATAGCAAGTTGGATGCACCGTTGCCACGAAAAACACGTGCTGGTACTACTTTTGGCAGAGAGCAAGTAGATTTGGCTTGCTTTAGCACTCTTTGTGATGCAGATGAGCCTGATTCATTTGAACAAGCTTTAGAGTGTGTTCAGTGGAAAGATGCTATGCAGCAAGAAATTGATTCTATTCATAAGAATCATACATGGGATCTAGTGGACTTGCCTACAGGTAAAAAGCCTATTGGTACAAAGTGGGTTTTTAAGGTAAAAAGGAAACAAGATGGTACTGTTGACAGGTACAAAGCAAGGCTTGTGGCAAAAGGCTATGCGCAACAGAAAGGCATAGATTATGATGAAACCTTTGCTCCTACTTCTCGTGCGTCCACAGTTAGATCACTAGTTGCAATTGCTGCTCATCATGGTTGGAAAGTGCATCAGTTGGATATCAAAACTGCTTTTTTGAATGGTGATTTGCAGGAAGAAGTTTATGTAAGTCAACCAAGTGGTTTTGTTGTAAAAGGTCAAGAGCAAAAGGTATGTAGATTGCGTAAAGCTTTGTATGGTCTCAAACAGGCTCCAAGAGCATGGTATGAGAAGATACATACTTATTTGATTGGCCAGGGATTTCAGAATAGTTCAACAGAAAGTACTTTGTATGTCAAAAAGAGAGATGGAGTTCTCATTATGCTAGCACTTTATGTGGATGATATGCTTCTTACAGGCAATACTGCAGATGAAATTGAAGCGTTTAAAGATGCTTTGAGAAAAACCTTTGAGATTTCTGATCTTGGTTTGCTACATTATTACTTGGGTATTCAGTTTGTGCAATCAGAGGATGGCATATACATGTTGCAGGCAAAATATTTGCATAAAATTTTGGACAAGTTTGGTATGCAAAATTGTAAGCCAATCTCTACACCCATAGAAACTGGATCAAAGTTGAGCATGCACGATGCTGGAGAACCTTTTGATGTACATACTTATGCAGCAGCCGTTGGTTGCTTGATATATTTGGCAGGCAACACTCGTCCAGACATTCAATTTGGGGTTTCACAAGCAAGCAGATTTATGCACAGCCCAGGTATGCATCATTGGCAGGCTGTGAAGCGCATACTTCGTTACCTTTCAGGTACCCCTAATCTTGCCATGTTCTTTCCAAGGGGGGATATGTATGGAAAGCACAGTTCTATGCAGCTTCTTGGTTATAGCGATTCAGATTGGGCTGGTGATTTTGACACACGACATTCCACAAGTGGCAATTGTTTTTTCTTGGGAAATGCATGTATATCTTGGCTAAGCAAGAAGCAACCCATAGTGGCTACATCAACTTGTGAAGCTGAGTACAGGGCAGCTTTCACGGCAACAGTTGATTGTGTATGGATACGCAGGTTATTGGCAGATCTTTGTGAGTGTCAACATGCACCCACTACCATTTTCACTGACAGTCAGAGTGCTATGGAAGTTGCAAGGAATCCAGTATTTCATGCAAGAACAAAGCACATAGAGGTTCACTACCACTATGTCAGGGAAAGGCTACATGCAGGGGAGATCACACTAACTTACTGTCCTACACAGGATAACATTGCAGATCTATTTACGAAGGTGTTATCACGAGAAAAGTTTGAAGCTTTCCGAAAAGCTTTGGGCTTACTGTCATACACATGATGATCTGCTACCTTGTACGGATTCACACTATCACTACAGGGGGGATTTGTAGACATGTAGTAGTGTTAGTGTGTATACGCGCTTCACCAGGGGCACTTTTCTCCCACTGGGTTTTTCCCCCTGGACATCCGGTGTGAAAGGACACCTTATCTCTTAGGGTTTCATATAAGCTTTGTTGCTCTGAGTTTGTACACACTATTATTCCAATACAGAGAGACATACTACAGAGATCTCGTACACAAGCTCTGTGTCTTCTCCTTCTCCATCTTCTTCCTACTCTGAGTTGCTGTCTTCCTTCTGTTTCCTGTTTCATCATCTTCAACAGAATTGATCTCCTTGGTCCAGTCCTTGAGAATTTCCAAGGTCTCAGAGTCAAGTGAATTGTAATCCTCCCTAGGATCCTCCTCACTGAATAGAGTGACAACAAAACCAGTAAGATTGACACTCCTCAAGAGGATTGACACTCCTCAAGAGGGGCACTAGCTGAGGTTCCAACATGTCAAGCTCCTTTCTCTCTGCAATTTCCTTGTCTTCCTTGGCTCTCTTTTTCCTTTCCTTTTCCCCTTCTTCAGTAATATCAACAACTCCTACTTCAGGCTCCTTGGGATTCCTCCAAGGAGGAATGTTGAGAATATTGAATGCCTTAATATCATGCATAGGGACAGGCTCCAAAATTTTTGAAAACTTGTATCTCAGCCTCCTGAGAGTGATCATGTCTTTGTCCATCAAAGTAACACTATGGGCATGAGCTGCACAGATATAGGCATCTTGGAAAAGCTCAATCATAAAGTCCTCAGAAGCCTCCTGGATACATGCCAATATAGTTCTAGTCCACCTCATGTCAATCTTGTACTCCTCTGCAACTTGTCTGCACAGTCTCTGGAAGGGCCGTTTGGGAATTGCAAGATTGATGGCCTTTATGGCCTTCCTTATCTCTCTTAGACATTTGACCCCCTGCTTGAACTTTCTCTTTGTAAGGAGAGGCTTAAGCTACAGAGGCTTGGAAGCTTTCCTCTAATGTGTAGCTTTCCTTTTGCTTGGTTTAGGGTCAGGTAGAGAAGAATCCTTCCTCTGAGATGTGCTCTTCTTTGTGCCAGCAGAGGTTGGTTTGCCAGGAACTTTGGAAGTGGATGGTTGGTTTGGTAAAGTACCAGCTGAAGCTTTGCTAGGCTGAGGAACTTCTTCTTCATCTTTGGATAGAGGCTCATCAACCTTCCTTGCAGTCTTCTTGGTCCTTGCCATCTTCAAAAGGAATAGGAATGATTGTTGCACAACAAACAAAAAACATTAGTAAAAAAAGTAAAATATGTATATATAATTTTTACTATTACTTTCACAAAGAACGATAGAAAAGCCTCTGGCCGTGTTGGCAATGGTTGGTGACACCCCGTGCGCGATAACAATAGCACTGGAAGCTTTCAGCGTCCAAGCGGCTCGCGCACGGAGTGACAAGCGGTAGGCATACAAACACATGGTAAACTCCTCCTGGTGGACTTAGTGGCACACATTGCATGTGACACCCCGTACACGAAATGACGAAGGGAGCAATGTCTTCACACTCACGCAGATCGCGCATGGGGTGACGGTTATCAAAGCGTTGGAAGAATCGGGTTGTGGAAGTGCAAGAACCGGGTAAAACCTCCTTCAAAATGTGCTTGATTTGGGTTTTGAGGAGCTTCTTGGGCTTGTATAGGGCGCTATGCGCAAGTCCCTAGGCGCACCGCTCCTCCCTAGGCGCATACTAGCCATTGGGCACACACTTCGAGGGGAAAACCGCTTTGCACACCCCCCGAGGCGGCGTTTTTGGCCATAAAAACAACCTACCCAACCCGCTTTTCCGCTTATTGTGCTGCACAAGGCTTAGAAATAAAGCCTCCAACCCTCCAAGCGACACCCCGTGCGCGATTTTTGAAGCTGTCGACCTCTTCCTAGCACGTGGATTTCGCGTACCAAGTGTCACGCCGTGCGCGAATTTAGTGAGTGCCGACTTTCTCCTAACCCTCGCAGATCGCGTAGCAAGTGACAAACTTAGCAAGTGACACAATTTGATGTAATTATTTCTTGCTTGCTTAGATTTACAACTTGCATACTTGTTTATAAACCATTATTAGTTTTTTCCATTATGAAGGAAGGGTGGTTTATTTATATATTTTAGTCATAGAAGAAATTTACACACCATGTCATGTCTATTTCTTAATGTCTTGATGGAATTCTCTTTTCTCTTTCTCAGACATTTGTGGATTGTCATAATGGATACAGAGGATATACAAGAGACCGCTGATGACAGGCTGATGTCTTTTCTTTACAAAGTTAATGAACTTACAAGATTTCAAAGTGTCAACGAGATTTTTAATGCTGCCTTTGATCTTCAAGTACTTGTGGATGGCTTCTCCACACAAATTAGTGACTTGAAAGAGATATATACAGCATTAACTAGAGATCACAGGCTTGACAATCTTGTTCATTTTGTTGATATATGCAAAGCAGGTAGCTTGTCAAGGACAGGTATTGCAAAGAAGTGGTCAAGCCTTCATCCAGACTGGCAAAAGATCATAAAACCTTGCAAATTTCATGGTAATATGCATTGCCAGTTGGTAGAGTATGACCTTGGACTTATCATTTTCTTCAGTGTACTCCCAACACCAGAGGGCAAAGAGATTCCAAAGCAGATTTCTCAGGTTGAGGAGGACCAGGAGGAAGAGGAGATAGAGATGGAGTTCCATGAAGAGGAAGAGAAACTACAAAGCACTGAGATGCTGGACATTGCAAAATTTAAAGCAAAAAACATCACTAAAGTGGAGAATCTTGACATTGAGGATGAAGATGTTGATCCTTTGCATTGCACATCAACATTTCCCACATACAAAGTTAACAAAAAGGAATATGTTTTGCTGAATGACATTCAACATCTTTTTGATCTAAGGGAAGATTATGCTTTGGCAGTTTTGGCTGAGTGGGGATCTAATGACATAGGATTTATTGATTACTCACCTTGCCCCTTAGAAGTCTTGGACACAGAGGCAAAAAATTTTATTGACAGCTCAAGTGTTGGAAAGCATGTGCATGACATTGTTCTGAGATATGAGCAACAGGGTGTACCTTTTGAAGAGGAGTTCAATGAGATCCAGAAAAGGCTTAAAATAGAGCATATGGGAGAGGAAAAGACCAGAGATTATGAAGTAAGGCCAACTAGATCCATTGATATATGGGAACCTGCCTTGTTTGAGGAGGATGAGTCTCCTAAGGTATGTTTATGACCATTTTGATTTGTCTAATTAATGTGCTGACAATTAACCAAGACATATTTTTGCAGATTGAAATACTGGACATAGACAAATTCCTTGGCAGGGGGAAGGGTTCCAGACCCTTAAATTTAGGAAGGAACCAGAGCTTGGGACACTTTATTGGGAAGCTCAACAAAGAGACTGTCATTATATTCCATAACAAGTTTACAAGAGAACCATTGCTGCCAATGCTTGCAATTCAAGCACTTGCAAAGGTTGTTGGTTCATATCAGCTTCCTCCAGGGTTAGAGAAGTTAATATTGGTGGAAAAGGAGGAAGCCATCAGAATTTTTGGATTCTTCCCTGGCCTTACTGGTTCTAGAGCTGGTTATTTTGCAACAATGGCATCCTATGTGCTTGCCCACTCTGGGGACCTCAAGAGACAAATGATAGGCTACAATAAGCAGAAGTTTCTGAAGTTTAGGGGTGAAGTTGATGTACCTTCATCAAAAAACTGACTTTGCTCAAACCTGTACTTTGGCCCACTTTCTACCTTGTCTCTCTCTTGTAGCTAGCCATTGTAAGATTTTTTCATTTGCAGATGAACTATTATATGAATTTTGTCTTTTTTGCTTGTTCCCGTGTAAGGCATTTGCTAAATCTGAGTTCAGTAGTGCTTTCTTTGTCATTTTTGATCTGGTTCTATGCCATATTTGTCTATAGAACCATTGGAAAACCTCAAGCAAGCTGTTTGCCTTCACTGCACCTCCCCCATGTCTTGTATGCTTGAAAAACTTGGTTCTTGCTTGATAATGGGATTTCTCCATGCCTTGTGTAGACCATATGGACAGGGAGCCCCATCTCTTTACAAACCAAGGAGTGTGATTGTAAATTATATGCTGGCAAAGTAAAAGTGTGTCAATAATTAGTAAGTATGAGATTAATCATATGCTGCCAAACTAAAAGTATGTACATATTAAAAAGGTAAGAAAATAAATAAAAAACTTACCATGTAATGTGTGAATTCCTGATCCCAAGCATCTTTCATTGCACTTCTGAAGTTATTGAGCACTTTCTTGAAATTTGGCAGATCATTTTTGCCCCAGGATGTCTTATCACAGTAGGAAAATACTTTGTCTAGTGATTCCCATACCTCTACTTTTTTATTTCTTGATGTACCTTCAAGACCATGATCTTTGATGGCATTGTGGAGAGCTTTCCACTGGTTATACTTCACATTGGATGAACCCTTCTTGGCATTTACCTTTCCTAGTTTGCCATGAAACCCTAGGAAAGCTCTGGCCTTCACACCACCAATAGAGACCTTTCTAGGCACATTGTTTCCATTTGAAGACCTCTTCAGGTCTGTTTCAATCTTAACCTTACCACTGTGAAGGCCAATTTCTGATAAATCCCTTTCAATACATTTGATTGCAGCATCTCTAGATGCTTTTGGCTGTAACTTCCAGGCAAACCCAACATACATATGTACAATTTTCTCCACAATTCTGCAAAGAGCATGCAAAGTGCATATATGGACATTAGAAAGTGGAATATTTAAAACTGCTTTGAAGTTTGGATCTTGAGTATGCCTATTGGGTGCTTTGTTCCAATTTGCAGGATTATATTCTTTTGTTGATTCCATACAATACAGACAAGGGCTCTTTGCCATAGCTCCTTTGGAGACATTGTACATACATTTAAGGGTTTTAAGGTCTCCTCCCATGTGCCATTCCACCGTGTAACTTCCAAACCCTTCAACTTCAAGCTCTTCCCCTAATTCTTGTGCATTAATGACTTTGGGTATTGTTGTTTTATGGAAAACCCAATCCAGAACATCAAAGTCTTCACTCTCTACTTCAAAATCACCTAGCCACCAGACATTCTTCTCCAATTTCACGCTGAAGTACTTGGTATCCTTCGGTTTCAATGCTCTGTTCATTAAAGTTATGGAAATCCTCTCAATTTTTCTGTTCTTAACAATCTCTCATTCATCAATCTTTATCACAAAACTGACAACACCATTTGCTTCTGTATGCTCCAGCTCATAGAATCTGATCATTTCCTTCTGAAGTGTCTTCAAGTCAAGGAAAATATTATTGAACTCGTCAAATTGAAGATCCCTCTTTTTACAATGATACATACCATGAATGTGGTGAGGCTCACCCAACATCTCCATTATCCTCTCATTCATATTTTTCCTTGTCTGCTGCACAATGAATGGCTTTGGAAGCAAAGAGGACTTGACTTTACATTGCTTTAACCTTGACTTCATATTTCTGAACAACTTGCTATAACCATCTCTGCTAATGCCTACCTTATCCATAGTATATTGCACATCCTCCTTGTCCAAGCAAGAGCTCTGCAAAAATCCCTCAATGCACTGCTCCTTTGCCTTTTTAAACTTCTTCTCTGTGAAAATCTTTTCGGCAACCTTGGGAGGTAAAACATCACAATAATGTTTAGCTGCCATTTCCATGTTTGATGCAGAGTTTGGTTGTAGCAAAGTCCTAAATCAAAAGGTACAAAATTAACTGATTATTGATCTTGTCCAAACGACACCAACAAAATAAACAAACAGTGATCAACTAAATTAAAGTTAATTGAATATTAATCATTTAATAAAGAACAATAGCATAATAACAACCTAACAAAAAGATTAACAACCTAACATAAGCATAATAATGTGGAGAAGAATCATAATACAACTTAACAAAGAAAAGTAACCTAAGCATATTAACAAAGAAAGTAGCAACTTAACAATATAAAATAAGCATATATACCTTGCTGCTCTAATTCTCCTGCTGCAACCTCCTCCACCACGTCTCAAGGCTTCAATGTTCTTTAACTTCTTTTCTCTTTGTCTGTTTCCTAACATTGTATTCTTTCTTCTAGCTTGTTTGAGCTGAGTTTGTAGCTTTTCATTGCTCTCTTTACATTCCTCAAGCTATTATTTAAGAGTATTTATCATTTTTTTGGTCAAATGATCTTCTAACTTAAGATATCTCTCTCTGCCGCAAGACTCTGTGTATAACCCAGCAACCCTCTTTGACCATCACCCACAAATTTTATCAAAGATGAACAATTTGAGAATGGGGGAGTGCTCTTTGTCATTGGGTCCACTGGATTCAATCTTCCATCAGTCCAGAGATCAATGTGATTTTTTTTTAATCTTGCCGCATTGCTTCAAATATGGACGAGGACACCTCTGCACATTTGTTTCTCTTGCGCACTGGACAATATTCTTCATTTAGCTCAATGTGTAGATGGTATAAGCTTCTCTTCTCCATGGAAGTCTGTTAACAGTATTTGTCAGAGATAGTACTATAGGGAAAAACTCTGCAGATACGAGGAAGAAGACGACACAGAAAAGGTTTGTTTCAGCTTTTGGAAAATTTGAATTTTGGGCTAGAACTGATGTTTTCGTTAGTTTTGGAGGGAGTATTTTTTAGAATACTAAAGATCCTAGAGAGATTTGACAATGACATGTTTTGGCGGAGGTAAAAAGGACACAAACTCACCTTTTTACTAACATTTCACTATTTTTAAAATAAAGTATATATTCTCTCTCTACATATTCTTACAGGGCACAAAAGTGACCTCAAAATTTCCCTAATGTGGCAACAAGGTCAAGTTTTGTGTTGTCTCTCTATTTCTCATCAAGCTTTGTGTGCATCTAGTCTTTAAGGCTAAGACTGAGTTGCTCAAGTTGATTTGTGCTCTTTACCTCTCTCTGGCGTGGTGAATGTTTGTGTTTGGTGTGTGTGGCTATTTTGCATTCCCCTACCTTTGTGTGTTTGATTACAAGAAGATATCGTGTGCGTCCTAGTTCGCATCTACAACTAGGTGGTGCCCCTTTTCTTGTATTGGTTTCTGGCTGTGGGTTGTTGTTATATTTGATTGTGCTTGCCCCAACCCTAATTGAGCAGCACGGGAGCCTTGAGAGGTGTTTAGAGGTCGCCTCTCTTGTTGCCCGCCCCCGACCGCCTCAATACACACACACACACACACATATCTATGTGTGTATGTATGTGTACACACATGCGCGTGCACGCGCGCGCGCACACACACACACACACACACACACACACACACACACACACACACACATGTATATAACACAAATATTTAGCCACATATACAATTCTTTGAATTTGTCTCTCTGTCTATAGGATTATATTGGAAAAGATCAAAAAATGGTGCTTTCATTCAAAAAGAACAAAATAAAAAGCTTGCAATTAACACTAGGTTGGTAACCTAATAGGACATAAAGTGTCCTTTCAGGGTTTTGAAAAAAACCTCCAAAACCATAGTAGATCCACTCATTTTGTAAAATCCTTTCATGAGGTAATAGTTCAAGGACTACTACACATGGAAAAAATAAGAAACTTGTAAAATTTCTCATCTTTTGGTCACACCAAGCCTCCAAAGTTGATGGACCAGTACATTTTCATCAAAACAGTCATTTCTTACGTTTTGTTGCATAAAAATAAGTTTCGGGATTTTTGTAGGACTTGAGATAAATTCTCTAGTTAACTTCAATGGGTTGGTGATCAGAACATATGATTGCTTCTCACTCACTATTTTTTGTTTTGCCAAAAGAAATAGGTACAAAAAAGTTGAATTTTTACCATTCTGCAAACCTATCATCAAAGTTTCTATAGCCATGCTCAATACAAATAATATATGCATCTTTTCTTAGTTCCCTATTGTCCTTTAGGCTCATAAGGAGCCATGAAGTATGTCAAAAGAATAATACATCTCTTACCAAAGGGAATCTTGGGGACAAAGATGAAGTGCTAGATACAACAAACATGAGAAAACTGGGTTCAACATTATGAGTTGTAGAATCCCATAGAAACTATTCAATATCTAGCCAAATTTGATCCTCATGACTAGATATGGTTACTACCTACAAAATGCATGTAGTTGTCACAAGAAACTACCAATATTGAAAAAGTTATACTTGATATACTAGAATGTTTCGTTTTCTTCTATAATTGAAAAAATCAACCATCGTTGTCTACTATGCAAAATAGGGTATTAGGTGCCCCAAAACTCAAGGAATATTAGCTTTATGTTACAATATGCGACATAGAAAATCAACAGTGCAGTTGGATATCATGAAAGCCACCAAAAAAATCACAGAAGAGCTAAAATTGGCTAAAAAACAGGATTTGACAATTTTTGTAATTTGGTCATAACTTACAACTTTAACATTTATTTCTCCCTAGAAGCATCAGGACATGTTGAGGACTACTAAAGATAGTTCTCTAGCATTATAGACCTCACAAACATGAATTCTAGAGTGGTATAGTTGCAAAAAGTTGAAAAAAGGCAAAAACAGGACCCATTTTTTCACACAGTTTAGGTTGTGAAATGTTGTGCAAGGACAAGGTTAAAGATGGAATTGATATTCCAAAAAAATGTCGAGTTTTTTTCAGCTCATGAGACAACTTTCTAGACAGATAGCACCTCAAAATCCATTTTGAAACTCTTGACATAATTCAAGGAAAATGGTCACTTAACAGGACATAAAAGTGTCCCAGGACATAAAAGTGTCCCATTACCAACCTAGTGTTAAGATGCACTCCCACTTAAAGATACACTCAATTGCATGTCAAATAGAAAATGCTAACTATGACATTGCAAGCAATCTCGTTGATTCATTGAGCAAATGAAGTCCAAATGAGACAAAACTTATATGATGGGTAGGCAACATCTAAGGACACATGGCCATGCCCTCAAATCCCTTTCAACCACTTGCCAAAATTATGCTTATTATTTCTAGGGCAAATTTGACCTAACTCTTTTTGGCCCTAAATGCACCCTAGATCTTAGCAATGATGTCCCAACACCTCCTATGCATAAAACGTAGTTTTGTTATGTAAATCTTGAGTTATGAGCCAATTTAGAAGGAGGTTAGCTGCAACAAAAACACAGTTTTACCACGAGAGGCTTACAATGTTGCAAAGAGATTTCACATGTGAATGTGATGAAGCAGACGACACCTCAAACGGACACTTCATGAGGGAGTTATGAGCTTGAGAAAGAAAAAGAAGAGTACACAGTGCTTTGTAGAAATATCATATTGCTTATTATCCAAAACATACAAAACCCTTACAAAAGTTGTCTTTTATACCTTCGCCATAGCGTTTGAAAATATGTAATGTTCGGGTACCCAAGGCCTTTAGGGCTCCACAACTTATTGTATCTACAACCTAGCAACACTAACCGACCTATTCTTTATAGCTTGGAACTCTCATTGAGCCAGTAACACATTACAATTATTACAATGGCTTGAAATAAATAAAAAATTTACAATACGTGGCCATATTGGAAAAATAAGGAAAATTATATATCTTCAATCTTTACTGCTTCTTTCTATTTGTCTTTGATGAGTTTTTGCAATGCTTGGGCCTTTAGCAACTCCTATAAACTGACGTCCGCTCAGTTTTTTAACATATCCCCTCAGGCACTATTGAGAAGTGCCTATGGAGGCTAGAAGGTTGTTGATTGTTTATTGATGGGCTAATTTTTTGATGAATCTATTGATGAGGTTCATTTTGTTATAACATCTTGAATGTCCAAGTTTGTGTCTGGTGTGAGAGATGCATTGTAGAAGCATAATGGCAAGGTTTGCTCTTTATATATATATTCATATGAGTATTCACAAGAAAACTAGAGAAGTGAGGATCTAGATTAGGATCTAATACTTGGATGAACAAAGGAAAAAACCCAATGGAAAAAAGTGCCTTTGAGATACGTGCATTATTGGAGTACTTATTAGCATGGAAAATATTATTACGTTCTGAAGAGATTATGCAGAAGTGCATTGAAAACAACATGTTGTTGAGGGGTTCTTCAGAAAGAAGGTGTAGCTATAAAACTATATATCCTGGCTCTACATGCTAGCATCCCTTTAAAAAGGGCTTTTATTCTCGAGGTTATGTGCTCTCATATTAATGTGCAAAGTGCAGGAGTGTTGGACTCTACATCACTTCACCATGATTAAGTTAATAGACTTTGGCTCTTATGCTCATCTTATCTAGCATGAGCGGCACGAATTAGACATGCTCAACTCTTCCATCTTGAGAATAAGCCTAATCACTATGACTCTTAGCACAAAGTTTAATAAGATGAAGCTTTGAGTGTGATGCGACTCAGCAGCTCGACTCGGACTAGGTCAAAGTGTTTTTTGCACCCCGACAACTTGAATTTTAACATTATTGTTCTTACCACAAACATTCCTTTTGGTAAAGGTAAGCTTGAATCCTCAAAAATTAGATTACTGAATAACCAAGTTGGCATTGAAAGTTTTTTTTCGTACATGTTTTACTACCTTTGAATTTGCATCTATGCTGAACTGGTTGTCTTTGTTTGATTGTGAAGGCTCCATTGTTTGTTTGATTCTCTAGTTAGGCCACTTGTAATGAGTCTTTGATGTTGATGTAGGCCTTTGTTGAGTGTCAAGACTCAGCATCTGAATTTTGACTAGGAGCATTGAAAGACTTAGGAATCCAATTCCTTTCATTACCTTTGTAGCTTCTTTGATGACTTTGTCTAGCATGAGGTGTTGTTGAGCCCTTGAGATCTTTATGTAGTTTTGTAAGTGCAATTGGTCATATTCATATAGCCTGTGTAGAACCTTTATGCAAGACGAAGGCTCTTTGAGATCCACATCTATCTATTACCTCTGTAGTACTCTTGTTCTTTTAAACTGCATTGTGATGCTATCCATCCCATGTGTTTGTCTTTCTGTGTTGATCTTTCATCTTCAAGCCACACCAAATATTGAATTTTACTAGATTGCTTGAGACAAACACTTGCTTGACTTTCTTTTATTTTAATGAGTACTTAGAAAATGATTGGGAGTTTCTAAAGCTTGACTTGTTCAAAGTAGTTGATCCATGAGGGTTCTTTGATGTAGAGGCATATGATGTCACACATTTTACGGTCATCCATTGTAGGTTCAATTTAACTTTATCTTTGTCTACAAGATGTGGTGGTGATTCTTATGACATCTGCAACTTTGAATCCAACATTAGTGGTACCTGTAGTTGTTTTTTACTAGCACTTGGAAAGGAGAGTAATAGCATTGTATCTCCTTTGTAGGCCTTGTGTTTGTCTAACCACCGATGATGAAGGATGACATTTGAAGGAATTCCTTTTGAAGTATTTACTTGAAACTTTACCTTCTCCTCATACTTTTTGATGCTAAGGGTAGCAACCATTTTTCCTTGACTTGTAGACTTACCCATGATTTCTTTGCTATCCTAATTGCATGAACAATCTCAAGGATTCTCTGAATGTTTTTTGAAAGCATATCGCACTTCACTTCTTTATCTAGTAGAGCATTGCATTGGACACTTTCTCCATTGACACTATCAAGGACTATAGCTATTCTCATTGGTGGTTCCATTTGCTGGGTTTGCAAGACCTGGTTCAGAAAGTGGCCATCTGTGGGGACAATCTTTATGGCTTGCAGACAACATTAGTTATGTGAGGTTTAATTTGCATGGAAACTTTTAAACCTATATACAAATCAAGTAATTTAAAGCCTGATATTTTCTATTGGTATTGAAACTGCTCTCTCTCTCTCTCTCTCTCTCTCTCTCTCTCTCGTTTCTCTTTCCTTGTCTGCATCTGCACGCCTTGGTGATTCTTCCCCGTTGGCATCCTCCCTAGCCTTGCAACCCTATCAACTGGTATCAGAGCCCAGGTCATCTAGGGAAATTGGGAGATGCGTTCTAAGATTCTGCCGCCAAGGCGGAAGATCTAAGGATAGTAAAAAAGGGTGCATCTCAAAATGCTAGCATAAATCAACAGGTGCAGTTGCAGGTGACAAGAAGCACTTGCACAACATCTCAAAATGTTGTTGGACAACTAGCAACTAGTATGTGACAGTCTTGCATGGATTCCCAAAAGACGCTAGGCAAGGAGATCTATCTACATGCGTTTCAAAAGGATTTCTTTAGGAGTTCTATAGTTGGATACAAGCTTGCAAGGAAGCATTTCAAAACTCTCAAAGGGGAATCACTTCTTAGAAAACCAATGGAAATGTTGTTTACAACGCGGACATAGTTGGCAAGCACTTGTTAAGGTAAGTTGGCTGTCCTTTAACTAGCATATCAAAATGCTGCTACAAAGCATAGAAATATCAAGGATGTTTTTCACAACACCCTTGTCAACGGTCAACATGGTGGTGCTTGGCAATGATGGTGGTAGGTTTAAAGCATATCAGAATGCCCTCTCTTGGGTTGCATGTGTGAATTTGTCAACTAAAAAAGAGGATCAATATTTTATTAGCAAGCATCTCAAAATTCTATTAACAATGGACCAACACACGGTAGAAGCATTGTTAGAGGAGACTTTTGGATACCTGTGAGTCAACTGGTAAGACCATTTGCAATTTGATATGAGGTATTTTTTGCCAATTGAAGATGATCACTTGAAGGACCAAGATTCTTTCAATTACATGGGTGTTTTGCATGTAAATTTAAACGTAGCATCTCTCTTTCATGTGTATGCCATATATATCAATTTTGGGGCCTTTCTTCTCAATCAAATATGATTGGCAATAAGGCAACACATGCAAAACATGAAGATTTGCTTTGAGCACTCAGTACATCAATAACATGGCAGTTATGTTTTGTCTCCTATCAACACAACCATATAGTTTTTGGTCCAAAGCCTTGTTTTTCAGTTATTTTCATGTAGTCATAAAGTTGTACGAGTTATAGACACTACCACAAAAACAGTGGTAGGACCTCCCATTTTTTGGTTTGGTTGAGTCCTTGTTGTCTCACTTTGATAGTTTTTTGAGGAAAGCGCAAACACACACCTATGTTTTTGTCAAGGGAGTGTCTTCTACTCATAGTTTCAAATGATTTGAACTCTACCATAGTTTGTATCAAGTCCATTGTCAGTGGTTCGGTATTGAGGGGGAGATTTTTGGGTTTGCAAGCCTTGGTTTAGAAAGTGGCCACCCATGGGAACAAGCTTTATGGCATGTATGCAACATTAGTTATGAGGTTCAATTTGCATGGAATCTTTTAAACCTATATATGTAGGACTTTTTACAAGTCCAGTAATATAGAGAGTGCTCTTTTCTATTGGTGTCAAAGATGCTCTCTCTCTCTCTCTTGTTTCTCTCCTGTTATCTGCACCTGCACACCATGGTGATTCTCCCCCATTGGCATACTCCCTAGCCTCACAGCCCTATCACTATTGAAGATTTTTGTTCTTCTCTTACCATGGTCTTATCTTGATCTAGCTAGGTCTCTATGGAAGGAGCACTCGGACTCACATCTATTGACTCAGTTGGCAATGAATGAAATATGTTTGGACTTCATATTACTTCCTGGTTCTCAACAACCTCAATATTCTTTACTTTTGGTTTTGATGGCCTTTTGCCCAATATCTTTTGTGGTTGTTATTTGCTGTGTTTGAATAGCATTTTCTATTGCATGATCTGCTTTTATCTCTTCGAGGTTTCTCTTGGCTAGAGATGAATCATCTTCAATAAAATTTTCTTTGGCATTTGTCTGCAGTACTTGAGGACTTTGTGTTGTCTGCTGTCGGTGACCAATTTTGGTCTTCATTCCTGGCTGCTCGCAAGATTGCATCTTGTTTGAACTTTGTATCTCTATAACCTTTTGGGCTAGTGGCATTCCCAATATAATGTTGTCTGGTACACCTTTACTGTCATCACATGAAATTGAGCTATGAGAGACTGTGAACCTATTTGAATGGCGGTGGAAATAATTCTCAACATTCTACTCATTTGTTTCTAATGAATTTAGGAGAATCTTTCAACTATGATTGGCCACATTTCCACCAAGTGAAAAAAGACAAAAGGTTCTTGTCTAGCTGAAAGTATAGCTTTACTTTGCTTGACATCTTTTCTTCATGTTCACTATTAATGTTGCACTTGATCTTCTTGAGATTTCTTTCTATAAGTACTAATTGCTCTTACTATGGTGGTGTCTCTTGGTTGAACTTTTTCGTGTCTTCCTTTCTTTGACAACCTGCTTCAGTCAATGTTGTCTCGTTTGGTTGTGTTGTTGCACCTTTTTCTTGCAACTGTTACACATTAGCTGCCTGCATTTAAGAAATCTTTGGTTTACTATACTTTTTGGCATAATTTGTCTCTTTGGAGGGGATTCTGGTGTCGGCCATTGCATAATTTTTTAAACTTTAGCTTTCATTCATTTTGAGTTATATGTCACCTATTCTAGCAGCTTGAGGTTATGCATCTTGAAATAATTTCTTACTTCAGCCTTGCTATCCGTAGGGGTTTGTACAAGGTCATGGACTTGTTGGTATTCATTGCCATTTGCATCTTGATATTCATATGCGAGATTGGTCACATGCAATTTCTTGAACACTATTGGGATGGCCGACATCTGACTTTGAATCTCAAAAGTCAACTAAAATTTTTGTCCTTGATGATCTTCATATACGGATCATCATATTTTGATGGAATCTGATGATGGGTCAATTAGGAACTTTCAACAACCATATGATTTGGTAATGGATCTTGCTTTGAAGACGACTGTCTAGAAAGTTTAGGGCTTCTAAGTGGAATCTGGGTCAATTAGGAACTTTCAGATTTTGATGGAATCTGGGTCAAGTATGAACTTTCAGCAACCATATGATTTGGTAATGGATCTTTCTTTGAAGAGGACTGTCTAGAAAATTTAGGGCTTCTAAGTGGTGTGGCGGTTCTTGATACTTTGATGGATTTGCATCTCCCCCCTTCCTTGGGTGATCACTAATACTTTCTCCATGATTTGGGCTCAAGATTCTTTGTCTCTTGTTTGATCTCCTTTTTTGGGACTATGGAGGCATGTTGAATGTTGCTTTGTTGGTGTTTTGGCATTTGCAAACCTTCTGCATAGTTTTTTATGTACGTCCATGAAACATGGCATATGTCTCCCCAAGTCAAGCTATAAATTGCATTATCTTCACCTTGATATTTTATATCCCGTGGGTCTCCTATGACATGATCTCTGTTGATTCAAGACCCAAGTCACCATTGATTGTAGACTCTCATCTATATCTATGTGCATTTCGGTCATAATATATGCTCGTATGGTCACAATGTTGAAGCTTGACTTTTGATGGGCGAGAGTTTGGCTCTAAACAGATTTCTGGGTTCACTCAAGTTATGTCATTTAGCTCTAGAGAGGACGGGCTATAATAGATTATTTTCTTGGAGATAAACCATCCATCCTAATCTATCATTGGGCATAATTCTATGAGCTAGTATGTAGGACTTGCAAACACTAGTGGTCAACTCTTTTGTATACTTGCCATTCTTGCTCTACATAATGTGCATAGGAATCATATGTGCCATACAATGCTAACAATATCCACTTTTATGTATCCCTTAGACTCATAAATGATTGCACACTATTGGCTATGGATGTAGACCCATTTGCAATCTAACATTCCTTTGTTCTTCGGTGATAACTGGAGACTCTAAGCAAGTTCATCCATGAACTTGTTGTTCAGAGGTTCCAATTTAATATTTTTACGATCATGTGCATCTTCACAGCTTTTGAACTTGCTGTGCTTTTACTGGTGCTTCTAATGGTAACGTGGAAGCATTTGATTGTGTCAAAAATGATGAGTTAGATGGACTTATATCAAATTTTTCATTTCCACTTTGCTCTGTGCTTTGATTTATTGTGGCTATGTCCCTATTGTTTGGATTCTTGGCACAAACTCTAGAAAATGTCCACCTTTCATTCTATAGTTTGAGCAGTATACCATTATGGGTGGTACTTCAATCGGTTTGTCCATATCAAGCTCTTGTCGTAAAGTCTCTACTTCTATGTTTGCCAAGGTTTTAGCATCTTCTTTCAGAACACTGAGCATTAGGCTATAGATTGCTCCATCTTGAACTTTATACTGCCTTTGACTTGGTTTTTGGATAAGACTTGCTTTGATTGGATAATCTCTAGGGTCTTCCATCTGTGGCTCTCGATTGTAGACTTGACCGTTGTAGTTCATGTACAATGATCCTGATTTCATACGTACCAACTGTATGTTCTACTGTCTTGTGCGGATATCTAGATAACCACTTGGGTCAATTTTTTGAAATTCTATCCACACCTCATATTTAAGCTTTCAATACTTGGATCCACTGAAATTGTAAACATCTAAGAGTTCTCTGGATTTGGCTTCACTTTGATAAGTAGGATCATGGCTCGTGTACTATATCCCTATAGCTATATGATTTCTCTGATGCACTTGTGCATGTGCAACCGCTGCAATTGGCTGGCTCTGGTACACTTGAACTTTTTGCTTGGATTGAACACATGATTTTCTCACTCTTAACATTGTGTCCTAGTAGATTCTATTGTTGCATGGTCAAATTCCTCCTACTCGGGTTGAAAGGATTGCTCGTGCCAAAGCAATTATGGTGGTTGAATGCTTTCTAGACTCACAAGAGTTGGGCAATTCTAGCTCAAATGCGTTAAAATTGACTGCATTTCTTTGAAAAAAATGAAAAACTAGGTCTTTTGATCCCAGATCCAAATTACAATGCATTAAGCTCCAACATGCAACGGTTGTACTTGCAAAGTTGTAGCTTGCACAATTAGCTCATCGAGTATTCTTTTTTTGAATTGTGGCACAAATTTTTGAATGGGCTAAAACAAGGATATTCTTGCTAGCTGAAGATATTATGACCCAATTTTGAAAGTTTCCCAAATTTTCAAGTGAAAAGTTTCAGTATCACTTTTGCAAAAGTTGCCAAACGACCAATGTGCAACCTTCAATTCCTAAAAACCCAATTTCTAGTAGGAAACAGTGTCCAAATGACTCCAAATTTTCAAAGACATCTATATGACAGGTACTAACCTTAGCAACAAAAAAATGTCAAAAATGAGCTTTCATGCTAGCAAGAGATAATAAGCACGCTTATTATCTAGTGGCTCAGAAATATACTTTTTTGCAGTTTTGACAATGTAGACTCATTAAACATATGATCGAAGTGCTCTGAATCAATTTTTAACAAATGTGGATGAGTATTGCAAAATTTTCACCAATTTCAATGATTTGTAGACTACTCTGATACAAAAAAATCATCAATCTTGATCAAAACTACTCCAAATTACACTATATTACTAACATAGATCAAAGTCTCTTCACGAAAAGTTTAAAAATCTTGTGTTTTGGAGCAACAGATAATAAGCCTGCTTATTATCTCTTGACCTAAAATGAAGTTTTTTTTCCAAATTTCTTGTCATACACTAGTTGTACACACTATGAATAGGTCACTTGACAAGTTTTATGAAACTTATCACTTGAAAAAATCATGCTTATTATCCAACCAAAAAAGCGCTTATTATGTTTTGACCTAAAATCTCAATTAAAACTACTCCAAATCACTTGAAATTTGGCACATGCTATCTATTACTATCATATCAGTTTTACAAATGGGGTTATTTAGGTCCACTTCTACTCACTTGAATAACATTCAAAAGGTACCAATATCAGGGGAGATACAAAAATGGAATAGGAAAAAGAGTGTGTCATATCGATGACAAATTTATAAATGCTTGGGTTTTTAACGTAGGCCTTCAATACAACTAATTTTGAGTTGAAGAGACGCCCGATAGTATGATTATTTTTATATGTATGATTGCGGTCAATGTTGTTATTACTCATAGTGTACTTGCTTTTGTGTAATATCTAGTTAGATCTCCACATAGACTTCTTTGGGAAATTTTTGTTATGATTGCCTAAAGTGACATATATTTTGCAAGTTCTTTTTTTGTTAGCAAACCCAGCATTTTTACTCGTTCAGATACAAAGGACGTTCATGGGCACCATCCTAGTCACTTGGCCGCATTCAATTTGAGGGGCCTTTTTTTAAAATTCTTTTGAGCCATACTCATAACTATGATTGGAGATATATGTTAGCATAAAATTACAACACTACCCCGCTCAAAATGAGCTAGGGATTACACAGAGAGACATAAGGTACAAGTTACAACCATCCAAGAGACCCAAGAAGTATAATTGGTACCAATAGACACATCATACCTTCACATCAACTACAACGGAAGCCACCTGATATCAACATAGAAGACATAGAACTGCAGATGGGGAGAGTTGTGAACTCCCAACAAAGGGCAAAATCCACAAGGCAAGGGGTTGATACCAATCATTTTGTAAGCAGAAAACGTTACTATTTTTTTTTTCAAAACCCACAATCGTGAGTGATTGTATTAGAATATCACCAAGAAATATACAAATCAGCCTCAAGCTCATGCTGAGCCTTGAGGGGCCAGTAAATGTTACTCATTTTAAAAAGAGTAACCTTCTCTCTATTGTGAAAGGACTTGCCTCCTTTCCATGACTCATGTATACATGCTTTTAATTCAAAAAGTCTGTATTGAGCACCACATGCTGCAAGTTTCAACAAGACACATTATATACTTTATAAGAATGCTCTCTCTCTCTCTCTCTCTCTCTCTCTCTTTAAATATTCTTACAACATTAAAAGTTCCTACAACCGTAAAAGTTCCTTTCTTTTAGCTACAACTATCTTAATGCAAACCCAATAGGTACCTTAGTTTGAGTTTGGCTGAAAGTCTATGTCACATGCAATAGATGAGTACCTTAATTTGAGTTCGGTTGTAAGTGTACGACACATGAAGTAGATTGTCACTAGCTTGAATAACAGATGGATAAGAGTATTCATTGTTCTCTTGCTCCTCCAAAGTTAGTACTTCCTGCCAAGTATCACCATCATTATAAGAGACTCCGACCTTGAGAAATGCACGTGAAATGGTGTTGTACAAAAGAATCAAACGCCCATCAAGAAGCTTCACTCCATCAATACCTGCTCTTGCAAAAAATTACACTTTGAGTGCATTGTGCATGATGTTTTACTAAAGCAAAATAAAAAGAAAACCTTTATGGGAAAGAAAATTTTATAACATTCCAAAAGAGTGGTTACAAAAGTATTATGAGCTTCTATGATTATATTTATGTATTAAACATCAAATCAAATACTGGTGTAATACTCATCGTGTTAAAAGGTCAAGTTTATCACAATCTCAATACAAATATCTTTAGGGTTATCTTAGTTTTAACTTAGCTGAGATTGGAAATAGATATCCTAAAAGATGGGGAAGTTTTTATGTTTCAAAAAGCCTTCTTCAAATAGGTCAATGGTGTGAGTAAGCTACAATGGGTCAAACAACCCCCCCTTCCCCCCCCCCCCCCCCCCCCCCTTCATGCATTGCCTTACAATTACCCCTTCCCTCAAATGCAATCAAATCTATCACATCATGCATTGCGTGTGGGGGCCATCTAAGCAAGTTCATCAGAGTTCAAATAGGTCACAATGTCAGATTGTGAATCTGAAAACATGAATTTGAATCTTGCTACTTTGCTATTGAACCTTCTTGTAAGAATTTTTCAGATAGTGAATTTAAAAACATGGATTTGAATCATTTTACTATTTTACTAAGTTTTCTTGCAAAGAAGTCTTTCATACACGAAGCATGTGTTCTTGGTAAGGTTTTTTATTGCACAAAAATTCCCTTCAAATGCATGCATGCTCGGCAAAAAAGTTCACACGATATGCATGAATATATGTGCAAAAATTCAATATTAGAAATTGAACCCAAACCTATAAGCCAAATGCATACAAATTGTGCAAGCGTCTCAAGGCACTTGAGAAATATACGTGGCAGTTTGGTAATTGGATTTTTAAAGTCTTTGTAATTTTTCTTTCAGCTATAAGAGACATTTTTGGAAAAAACAAGATTTTCAATATGTACATGAAAGTCCATGCAAGATTATGCATGTGGATCAAATTTTATAAAGTCCTTAAATGAAAAGAATCTTTACAAATCAAAATATCAAAAAATAAATATTGAATCAATACTTCACATCATGGATCAAACTTCTATAAATACACTCTTTATTCATTTGTTCTCTAAAGTCTTTTTTTATAAATACACTCTTTATTCATTTGTTCTCTAAAGTCTTTTTCAACAAAAAAAAAAAAAAGAATCCAACTTTGAGAAATAGCATTTGAAAGGACATGATGTTTTTTTTTCTTCAAGACATTTAAGGCTTCTTGAGGGACATATGTCTCACAACTAGAATTGAACGAACTTCATCTATATGGATATTAAGGCCTTTAGCAGGCCAAAACAAGTGAAAGGGTCACGGTGGCTTTCTAGAAAAAATAAGAAAGTGATAAAGTCATTAAGTTGAGTTTAACTGAAACCGGTGTTTGAGAAAGGATTGCCTCAACTTAGCTTTGAGCCGGTTGAAAATCGAGACTAGCCGGCTACAAACCATGGAAAAGGGAAGTCAAACCGTGATATATGTGAGAAAATAGTTCAAAAATCTTGCAAATTTATGCTAGTGTCTCCGGTTTACTTCTTTGGGATGAGGAGGAAATTCGACCAACGGTCGCTTAATAAAAGAGACTTTCTCAAACATCATTAGAATTAATTTATAGAATGCAGGAAAAGTGAAGCCAAGTGAATCTGTGAAATGAAATGTGAAATAAAAATAACTCATCAATGTGTGTGTGTGTGTATATAGAAATTACTAGAATTATGCAAGGTGAAGCTTCACTTTAACATTTCTAAAACAATAGAATGCAAGAAAAGTCAAGCATGCCAAGATGTGAAATGAAGGGTGTAATAAGAGGATCCATTTACTATTTTAAAACTGAAATAACATTTAAGAATGTGAAATGAAATAAGAGGATCTATTTACTATTTTAAAACTAAAATAACATTTAAAAAAGGTCTCAATCATCACTGAAAACATTGAAAGTATGCTAACCACAATGTGCCTAAGTATGCCTAGCCAGACACTACTCTAAGGCTTCTTTTAGAAAGACAAAGAGGTGAAAGTTCACTATGGTTTACATAAAGCTATAAAGAGGGATTTAATAATAAGAAAGTTAAAAACATAAGGCAAAAGCTTGCTATGTCCTACATAAAGGTATCTAGAGGAATGTAATAATAAGAGGCTTCTTTGTGAGAGAGAAAAAAGAAAGTGACTAATTTTTTTTTTAATAAAATATTATATATTTTTAAAATACGTGACAATGAACTAGTTAGATTACAACATGTTCCAAAAGCATAAAAAGTAATAACTTGAAAAAACACTTGGAAGCATTGTACCAAATAGATAAAAGACAAGTGATAAAATCACGATGCCTGCCTACTACTTATGGAGACTACAAAAGAGAGAGAGAGAGAGAGAGAGAGAGAGAGAGAGAGAGTCAATACTGATGATCAAACTATGAGATTGAGTTTCTGGGGTGATAAATAAAAGATCTATAAGCAAAAGAGAACCAAATGGTGTAGAAGAAGCTTCTATAGTCATGGATAACTCTACTCTATTGTTATCTCCACCCTATAATTGCTCTTGAGATTACATTTGAGTCATTAAAATAAGGGGTTTTTATATTCAAGTTTTGAAAAAAAACATCTAAAATACGAGGTCATTTATAATTCATTCAAACATGATAAAAAAGGGGTGTTTTAATAACCCCATGAACACACATTATATAAGGGAGTACTAGATAGTGCACCCCTAGAGGGAAAAGTAAAAGCTCTCTCTCTCTCTCTCTCTCTCTCTCTCTCTCTCTCTTTGTGTGTGTGTGCACACATATGTGTGTGTGTGTGTGTGTCTTTTATGTGTGTACACACATAAAAGACATTTATGAAAGAGCACACATGTACCCTGCTTGATTAGTCAATTGTGAGGTAGCGTTTGAACTGGAATCCTTCAAGCAACTTGCCCCTTTCATTTTTGGCATGCTAAAGGCCTTAGTGCACTATTGATGAAGGTCGTTCAATTTTCATTGCTTGAAAATCCTCTGAAAAGAAAAGAAATCAAGGTCTTCTATACGCTATTTTATAAAGTTGCATTCACCTTTTTGGATTAAAAAGTGTATTCATAAGAGTTTGATCCCATGATGTAAAGTATTCATAAAGAGTCTTTGATTTAAAGACTTTATAAAGATTTATTTCACTAATTACCTTTACACCCTAAAAGCAAATAGGACACATGTTAGGCATGCAACAAAACCCCCAATTTTTCTTGAATCCTATTGGATGGACAAAGAGGTGGACCAATGAGGATTAAGCTAGTGTAAATTTAATTTCTTATTTTAGAAATGCTTGATAAAAGAACCAATGAAAATTAATATTGGACAATCAAAAGGTCCAATGAGAAATAAGTAGACCATAAATTTGCTTAATTCCTATTGGCCAGAAGACTAAAAGGTCCAATTTAGATAATTAAATCAATTATCTAAGCTTTTACAAAAGGGGAAAGGGGTGGACACTTTCCACAAGGCTCTTGACTTGGCATCTCAAATGCTATTGGCTAAGCTTTTCAAGGGCCGATAGGATTCCATCATGAGTAAATAGCAAGAGGGGTCGACCAAGAGAGAGACAGGGGGCTGATTTTTGCAAGGCATTATCACACCCACACTCACACAATCTCATGTGTGAAGAAAAGAAGACCATCTCCTTCTCAAGATTTAATGGAAAGCTCATCATCTACTCCAAGCTTGTGAGAAGGGAGGCCTACACCAACAACTCTTGGCTTTGTGATGCAAATCCAACCAAGAGCCAAGCTCCAATGCATGGTCATCTCCTCTACCATGCTAATTACTAAGCTATGCTAAGCTTTTATGAGTGATTATGTGAGGAGACATACTTATTTCTCGTAAGAATACTCCTTCTTCCTCTAGATCTACTCTCATACCCTACTAGCTCTCACCATCTTCGAAGGTGTGTGAGGTCTTGGGTCTAAGACCGTGAGGGAATTGATGTTGTGTTTTCAAGAGTAAGCTAGGTGCTTGAAGCTTCCATCTTCATTGCACCAACAAGTTATTGAAGGAACACAAAGTATTCTATTGTAAAATGTCTCCCTTGATGGGGTAAACCTATAATACAAAGCCTTATGGAGGGGAGACCGGCTCATGTACATCCGGTCCTCAACGGTTGTCAATAGATTAACTTTTCTCTCTTTTTGAAGTATCGTTCATGCCTAATTCTTTTTTTTAAATTGCAAAACTCACAATTGTGAGTGAATTATATTGATATCTCAAAAAATTTGCTCATGTTGAGGCATGACATCATCCAGAGACCATACTTATATCGGCTATCTGGGGAGCCACCCCTAACGACCTGCCCCCTTGCCCTTGATACACAAGGTTAATTATCATGTTCTTTACAAATCTTCTGTTTTCAGGATTTTCCCCTTTCCTAAGCATTCCACTGACAACAAGGCACATGTAACCCTAGACCAATCATCAGAGTTTTTCTTGCGCCCAAGTGTCCATATTAGCACTTTGCTTTCTTGTATAATTTTTGTGAAGCTTGAAACCTCAGGAACTCCTTCAAACACACGACAGTTCCTTGTTTGCCATACATTATGTAAAAAGAAGTATCTGATAACTTGAGTGCAGATGAGGAGGGCAGGACTACCCAAGTTCTTACCTCCAAGGAGTAAATTAGTCTTGAAAAAACCAATTTTCCATGTTCTTTGGACCCACTTGCATATTTTACCTGTAAGGCCTCTAATAGCTGGGCATTCCATAAATAGGTGGGCCAGATCTTCACTAGCCAACCTGCACCGCATGCATTGATATGTCCCTATCCCTCTCTCCTAAATCTTCACCCCCGTCGGAAGAGCATCCCTAATTACTTTCCATAGAAATACTTTCATGTGATGCGGAACCTTTGGCGCCCAAACGTTCTCCATTATTTTCCCCCACCTTTCCTCCGACCATTGTTTCTTCTATATCTTGTTAAGGGGGCTAGACAAATTCTTCTTTAGCATCATTGTATGGTAAATGCCTTAAGAATAGGGTTTCCATAAGAGGCTGCTTCCAAGCCATTTCCAGGCATTCTAGTCAAACTCCGACCAAGCACTCTTGCTATGCTCATTAGGAATCTATTCTTAATGAAATGCTCACTATGTCTAGATGTTAATTTCCGCTACACATAAGTTACTAGTCCATTAAATGTTGCATAGTTTTTTTTTTTGCATGCAGTTTCCTGTTTCAGACAAGGTGACAACACATGTAAATCACGATTTTTGCTTGCAGTATGTCCCTTTCTATATTTCTACCATCCTCCGGTCTAAACCAAGCCTTTAAACTGCAAAACTCACACCCACTCATAGGTGTTTTACTCCATGTTCATATAGTGCATGCAGACAATTTTTCTCTCTCTCTCTCTCTCTCTCTCTCTCTTGCTTTCGTACTTCGTCTTGTTTCATTTATGGCTACAACTTCTTCACTATCATCAAGTTCTTGCAAATGAAGAGTCGGCTTCATAGTGAGCAATGTAGGGAATTTGAAGGGATGAAACCTTTCATGACACACAAAAATCAATTTCTTGGAGTCTTAAAATTTTGGGGGTAGGCGTTGAGGGAATGAGGAGTGCAGACTTGTAGGAAAAATTGCATCACATGAGTAGTCTTGAACATATATTACTAAGGGGTAAGTGACATTGAAGAGTATGAGGGAGAGTTCTCATTTTAAGGGGAGAGGGTTAAGGTCGTAGAGATGGTTAGGAGAGAAGCGAGGTGGCAAGTGTACAGATGGAGAGGGGGGGAAATAGCACACCCTCACATGTCACGACTTACGATAAATGCACATGCACTGCCATCTTGAGACATGAGGAATGAGATGTCTAAGTGGTCCAAAAATTCAACCAAAAATCATATCATGCAGTTTTTAAAGGGGAGATCCGAGAGCATTACCCATCGCTCACCATCAGAATTGCCTTATTTATCTTCTACCCCTTTCAACCAACCAAGAATTGTGCATTTTTAAAAATATAATCTTTCCTTTTTCATTAGAAAAAAGGGATGGCATCACTAAGGCCTCATCCCTTTGGGGCAAGCCAAAAAGGACCTTGTGTGTGTGTGTGTGTGTGTGTGTGTGTGTGTGAGAGAGAGAGAGAGAGAGAGAGAGAGAGAGAGAGAGAGAGAGAGAGAGAGAGAGAGAGAACTCTGACACGTGGTCTCTGGCATGGAGAGAAAGAGAGTGCATTCTACCTTCATTTCTTCTCAAAATCTTCTTATGATGAAAGTATTTTTTATTTTTTCATGAACTAGAAGTTTGTGGTTTGACCCATGTGACTCATGAATCTCCTTTTCATGATTAATTACCAATTTGAATATATTATTTGTCTTTGTAATGAGCCCATTCTATCTTTTTCAACCAATCAAAGGATGGTATAAATAATGCCTAACCCATTGGGCAGGCCAAAAAAGATTGTGTGTAAGTCTTGACCCAATACTAGCATGCACCTCTTTAAAGAGATACTCCTATTGGAGGGGAGTGGCTCTTGGTTGGCGACTTTAATATGGTAGAAAAGAGAAGGGATAGAACAGGATCCTCCAGTATGTTGGCTGGCTCAGAAAGGCCTAAATGACAAAGTTTGTGTGAAAAGCGGGCAATGATCAACTTATGGGAAGTTGGCCCATGGAACAACACGCGTGGTTTCACCTACACAAGCCTCCAATATGCCCGCACTGCCTCTAGGCTGGACATATGCTATTGCTCGCACCAAGCTGAGTGGATACCGTCGTTGATGGAGATGAAGGTAGTCCCAACAAAAATCCTTTTGGATCACATTCCTCTACACATACATTTTAAGAAGAATAAGAGGAGGAGCAGACCCCAAGAGGTGAGGAAAAATTGCTAGTAACAGGGGCACACCTATTCAAAGACCCTCTTTTCATGAATCTAACCAAGAAAGCACTGGGTAAGCTCAAAAAAGATGTAGACCTCAACAAACACAATGCATGGGACCTCTTTGGTCGGAGCATCCAGAAAGCAATCAAAACCTTGGACCCCCAAATCAAGAAAGCTAGGGAGGTACACCTTCTGTATCTTACAGCGGAGGTACAATTGTTCACCTCCATAAAATCCAATGGGCATGCTACTGAGGAGGAGCACTGTTGACAGGCCAACCTTTCAACAACGCTTCCATGAAGATTCCTCAAAGATTCTCTGAAGATTCCATATGAAGGTGCTGCTGAAGTGATGAAGATGAAGATGGATGATGTAATGTGAAGATACAAGCTCATGTACATCATTGAATATCCCGTTATTATCATTTTGAGCCATTACAACCACTTTCGTAATGTTTACAGGAACTTCATATTTTAAGTTGGAAATTGTATTTTGGCCACAAATGCTTGTTGGATAAGCAAAGCGAGCTCACGGTGTTGTAATTAAGCTCTATAGAAGCCTAGGGACAAATAAGGTCATTTTGGGCAAACATTAGGTTTTCTAAAGCTTAGTATATAAACCAAAACCTAAAGCGTTGTAAAGGGGACTTCTAATAATCTTATCTTTTGTGTCGATTGGGAGACTCCTAAAGAGTGAGAGAGTGTGTGTGTGCGCTACAAGAGCTACAATGGTCGGAATCGCAAACGGAGAGCAGCAGCATGTTGCCCACGAGGAGAGCTACGCATTGATGCTTACATCACGCGCGTTCGTCTGTGTTTTGGCAGATTCACCCACGAGCTACTTTTGCCGATTCGGTGAGTAAACGTTGTCCGTTTTTGCATTTCAGCATATCCATGCGATTAGAGCGAGTACAACTACGCATTAGGCATCTTAGTTTTCGGAAACGTCGACCTGCAAAAACCTGTCAGACATCCTACGCGATTTTGCACCGGGTGTTTTTGGGTAGGGTTTTGGGTCACAGACTTAGGGAGAGTGGCCTATTGGTGTTGATAGGATATCCCTCAAGTTTCGTAACGTTTTGAGAACGTCTAATGGGATTTTGGCTTGCGGTAGCATCATAGGCGACTCTCACATTCACAGAACCGATGGCATGTAGATTTGATATCTCTGTAGGAAGTAGTCATTAGTCGGTCGAGTAGAGGTTGACACCCTTTGCTTGCTTCCACGCGCCTGCGGGTGGAGCTCCGTCCTCAGTTGACATTATATGTTAAGTGAGTTCTCGCTGTACTGACGTCCATCGCGGTGTATCCGCCAACATTGGCGCCGCTGCCGGGGACGAGGGCCCTAAGTAGGTGACCGATACTAATCCTTGAGGATAGAGGTCCTCTGGCTTGCCAGAGTATATTCATTCTTTTAGATAGGATCGGAGGGTGGTGGACTCTTTTGGTCTTGGAGGGAGTCTAGGGAGCGTGTGTCTAGCCTAGATCCTTCATCTTAGGTAGTATTAGGTAGTAGTAGGTTGTGGTGTAGAGAGAAGGAGTTGGAGTGGTAGATGTGGTGGTAGGTTGACTTGAGAGTCCGTGTGAGGCCAGGAAGCAACCAAGACATCAAAATCACGATCTCACATGATGAGTAGGAGTAGGGTAAGTAGGATATCTTGATTGCTGATCTAAAGTACTTTATGCATGTCTTATTTGCTATTAGGCTCATCAAAGTAGTGGAAAATAAGTAGAAAAGACGGTAAATTGTGTTTGGAAGCTGATTTGAAGTCCAAAAGTTTCTGTGATTATTGCTGAGCTCTACAGGGCATAGGGAGTACTACTGCTAGGAAAAATTTGCATTTTAAGACAGTAGACATCCTACGCGGAGGATGTCTCCAGGGCACTTTTGGTAGGGAATTTGAGGAAACTGAGGTGACTAGTGTGTTCAGAGGGTAGGTTTTACCCTAGTAACATATTGACTTAAGTGTTTTTCCCTATTTTTGTTGACCAAAATCCAAAAGGCAGAGTAAAAAAAAACATAAAATTTCAGAAAAAGGCTTAAATTGAGTGATTTTTGTTGGGGTATAAAGCCCAATGTGGTCGCCCAGGTAAGTGGGCGGGCCGCCAGGTATGTACACATATTCTTTTGTAAAAACCTAATAAGAACTCACTATGCTCTACTCATTACAGTAGAGCGAGTTCACCATATCGTCGTGCTCTTCTTCTCGTACTCTCTCTCGCTTCGCACTTCCGCTCGTACTCCTTCAACTGGTATCAGAGCTCAGATCGAGGCTCGGGGCAGCATTTGCAGGTAGCCAGAGTCACCTGCTCAGATTGGAGTGAGTTCTCAGAATTTCATTCTGAGGTCATCTCAGCCACCGTTCGGCTTCGACAGAGTTCTGCGCAGGCCATTTTTGACTACGTGGTCTCAGCGAGTACATATCCGACTCTGCAAATTTGGGGTTTTCGGCCTACGATTGCAGGTGCTGAGGATATCGGCACTCCCAAAGTGCTGATTTGTGGATGTCTACACATCGAAGGACGGCTCACAGTTCTTGGAGGCGTGTCACATACGACACGGGCGCATCTACACATAGACTGTATGCGACATTCACTAGTTCATCTGGTAGCTTGTGTTTGCTGCTTGATATTCCAGATTTCATCCTGACATTGCAGGTACTTCCACATGGGATGTATTGTCAGAGATGATGTATGTCTGTTGAGGGTTTGCTAGCTGTGAGTCACGCAGCAAACAACCGCCACAACGGTTACAACATATAGTGGGAAATTTGTGGATGTATGACTTTGTGGGAAGTCTATGTACTGTCAGATTTACTGCAGCCTTTGTTGAGGGTCGAGTGAGGTTTTATTGAGCTGGGGGATTCTCGAATGTTGAGATCCTTTCGGTGATACAGGTCTTGGAGCGATCCCTCGAGCACCCTTAGATAGGCAGCTAGGATGTATTGACTGTGAGTTAGACAGTTGGGATTGCATCTTTGCTTTATTGCCGTTGAGGCATTGTCGCAGTATATGCTTACAGGACAGTGACAGGATAGTGAGAGACAGTACACGTGCAGGATAGGTTTACCCACAGCTTGAAGTGTTAGAGAGACAGTGGTTTTTTGAGCTATTTTTGGTCTGTTTTTGAGTACACCAGATCCATTTTACAAAGGAGACACTGCCAAAATTTCTGCAGAATCTGAAGCTTTCTTGGTTCATTTGACAGGTTGATATTGGTTCAGAGGTCAGTTTACAGGGGAAACTCTGCCGAATTTTTCCGAGGAAAGTAAACTACGGTGAAGCGTAGCTATGGCTGGATCACAGGACACTGCTCTTTACAATATCAAAAACCTGGATGGAACCAATTTCCCATTGTGGAAGAAGCAGATTTGGCACGTGTTGGTACAAAAGAAGCAGATAAAACCTATAAAGCTCAAGGGGATAAAACCAGAAGATATGGACGAAGATGAATGGAGCGAAATGGATGAATTGGCACTTTCTACCATTATGCTGACTTTGGCAGAAAGTGTTTACTTCAATGTAGCAGACGAGATGTCAACTTATCAAGCATGGTTAAAGCTGAGTGATCTTTATGAGAAGCAGAGTGCAGCTTCACAGGTATAATGGCTTAAGAAGCTTGTTGACTTGAAGATGAAAGAAGGGACACCTATGTCCAATCATCTGAATGAATTCAACACAATCTACAGTCAATTGTCAGCTCAAGGTGTCAAGTTTGATGAACCTGTTAGAGCTATGTTCCTATTGATCACAGTGCCGGAAAGTTGGGACACTTTTCGCACAGCTTTGAGTAATTCTGCACCTCCAGATGGTTTGAACATAGCAGGTGTAGAAGGAAGTTTGCTTACTGAAGAAACCAATAGAAAGACAATGGACAAAGGCAAAGGAACAGGCTTAGTTGTCAGGGGAAGGACCAAAGAAAAGTACAAAGGTGGAAAGAGGAATCAGTCTCGTAGCAAGTCCCGCAGTGCTAAAGGCAAGAGTGATATAGAATGCTACCATTGTGGCAAGAAGGGTCACATGAAAAGAGACTGCAGAGAATGGAAAGCAGAAAAAGGCAAAGAGAAAGCTGAAGACCATGGTGAGAAGAACAAGTCCTCAGTGAAGATTCAAGAAATAAATGTGACAAACACTGTTGCAGAGGATGACAGTCTAGTGTCAGGAGACATCTACTTCTTGAAGAATACAATGGACTCAGCTCTTCTTACAACATCTGATGGAAATGCACTGAGTGACTGGATTATAGACTCAGGGGCATCACTTCATGTGTCTCCAAACAAGGAGTGGTTTACCTCTCATGTGACCACTAAAGATCGTGTTCGGCTAGGCAATGGGCAAACATGTGAGATCTTAGGTGTTGGAGATGTTCGATTGAAGTTTTAGAATGGCTCTTCTTTCATGCTGAAGAATGTGAGACATGTTCCCGCAATTACAAAGAGCTTGATCAGCACAGGTTTACTTGATGATGCTGGCTACGTCACCACTTTTGGACAGAACATGTGGAAGATATCCAAGGGTTCTATGACAGTAGCACATGGAGTAAAGTCTGGAGGACTTTACATGATTTATGTATCAAATGTCTCTAAAAATGTAATCAATGTAACCGAGCAGCCGAACGTTTCTTTGTGGCATAGCCGGTTAGGACATATGTCCAAGAAGGGAATGGAACTCTTGTCTCGTTTTGGTTATTTGCCTGGCTTTTCATTTAATGATTTTGAATTCTGTGAACATTGTCTGTATGGTAAGCAAACACAGCAGCCACATAAGCATAGAAGCAGTAGAAGAGATACACAGTTGGCACTTGTTCATAGTGATTTGTGTGGACCTATGCCTAACCTATCTCTAGGGGGAGCTTCTTACTTTATGAAATTTATAGATGATTACTCGAGGAAAGTATGGGTTTACTTTCTCAAGCACAAGGATGAAGCGTTTAGTGTTTTCAAAACGTTTGTGACACTTGTGGAGAATCAGAGTGGAAGGAAGCTTAAATGCTTACGTACTGACAATGGTGGAGAGTATGTTTCAAAGGCCTTTCAGGACTTTTGTGAGTCAAAAGGTATAAAATGCGAACTTACTGCTCCTTACAATCCTCCTCAAAATGGTGTTGCTGAGAGGATGAATAGGACCATACAAGAGAAGGTCAGAAGTATGTTGTCTAATGCACAACTGCCAAATGGGTTTTGGGCTGAAGCTGTATCAACAGCTGTTCATCTTATAAATAGATCTCCTAGCAAGGTTTTGCAGAAGGATTTAGTGGCAGAGATGGTATGGTCAGGCAAGGTGCCCTCATACAAGCATCTCAGAGTCTTTGGCTGTGAGGCATATACTCACATTGCAAAGGAATTTAGGAACAAACTTGAGCCAAAGAGTAGAAAGTGCATCTTTCTAGGCTATGGTAATTCTGGTGAGATGGGGTACAGACTTTGGGATCCCGAATCCAGAAAGGTTATCCGCAGCAATGATGTTCACTTTAATGAAGCCAAATATCATTCTAAACCAGAGAGGGTTGAGGAGATTAGAAGAGTTGTCTTCCAAGAAGATGGACCTGCACGTGCAAGACAAAATGTCAAGGCTCAAGAGGAGCAAGGACATGATAGATTGGAACCACAGGTTGTGGCTGAGCCTGAGCCACCTATTGTGCGTAGATCTGGACGTATCACGCGATCTCTTGATCGGTTTGTTCCATCTATGAACTATGTCATGTTGACTGATTGCAATGAGCCTTCATGTTACAAGGAAGAAGTGCAGATGAAGGACTCCGAGAATTGGCAATTGGCCATGCAGTCCGAGATGACAACTCTGCATAAAAACCAGACATGGAAGCTAGTTAAATTACCACACGGCAAAAAGGCTCTACCTTGTAAATGGATTTACAGGTATAAGATTACCGCTCATGACAGTCAGCCAAAGTACAAAGCAAGGCTTGTTGCCAAGAGCTTTAAGCAAGAACAAGGCATTGAATTTGATGAAGTCTTCTCTCCGGTGGTCAAGATGACTACATTGAGATGCTTTCTTGCATTGGTTGCCATATTAGATTTAGTGTTGCACCAAATGGATGTCAAGACAACGTTCTTGCATGGTGATTTAGATGTGGAAATTTACATGCAGCAGCCAGAAGGGTTTGTTGAGAAAGGCAAGGAAGATTGGGTATGCCAGTTGTTAAAGAGTCTTTATGGCTTAAAACAATCACCGAGGGCATGGTACCATAAATTCCACAAGTTTATGCTTTCTCAAGGCTACAAACGTAGTGAGTTCGATCACTGTCTATATACAAAGAAGGCTAAGGATGGCAGTTGGCTAATCCTTATTTTGTATGTGGATGACATGTTGATTGCTGGCAAGCACTTGGAAGAAATTTCAGCTTTGAAGTCAAAGATGGCAAAATCGTTTGACATGAAAGACATGGGTGAGGCAAGTCATATACTTGGTATGCGCATTGAGAGAGACAGATCAAAGAAGTTGATTTGGTTATCTCAAACAGAGTATATTGACAAGGTTTTGCAACGTTTCAATATGGAGAAGGGAAATGCATTGAGTGTTCCATTGCCACCATATGTGAAACTTAGCAAACAAGATTGTCCTGTGTCTGAGGAAGAACAGGCTGAAATGGATAAGATTCCATATGCGTCTGCAGTGGGTAGTTTGATGTATGCAATGATTGCTACTCGCCCAGACATTGCATTTGCAGTGGGAGTAGTAAGTCGATACATGTCAAACCCAGGCAAGAAACATTGGGAGGCAGTGCAAGGAATATTGAGATACCTGAAAGCTACAAAAAGTATGCGTATATGCTATGGGAGTCAGGAGCTAAGTGTAAAGGGTTTTACAGACTCAGATTATGCAGGTGACTTAGACAACCGAAGGTCTACGTCAGGGTATGTCTTTACATTGGCTGGTGGAGCAGTATCATGGAGTTCTAGATTACAAGATTGTGTTACTCAGTCTACTACAGAGGCTGAATATATTGCAGCATTAGAGGCATGCAAAGAATCAATTTGGCTTAATCGACTAGTAACAGATTTGGGAATCAAAGAAGAGATGCCTGTGTTATATTGTGATAGTCAAAGTGCTATACAATTGGCTCGCAATCCAGTTTATCACTCAAAGACAAAGCATGTGGATGTGAAGTATCATTTTATCAGGGAAATGCTCGAGGATAAGCAACTTCAGCTTGTCAAAGTTCACACCACAGAAACTCCTGCTGATCTACTTACAAAAGGACTTCCTTCAGAGAGCTTTGCGCATTTTTGCAAGCAGTTAGGTGTAGGGTAGTACATCACTTCTCTACATCTCTTGTATATTAGCTTGTATAGTAGCTTCTCTCACACTTAAAGTACCACATTGGACTTTAAGTGGGAGGTTGTTGGGGTATAAAGCCCAATGTGGTCGCCCAGGTAAGTGGGCGGGCCGCCAAGTATGTACACATATTCTTTTGTAAAAACCTAATAAGAACTCACTATGTTCTACACATTACAGTAGAGCGAGTTCACCATATCGTCGTGCTCTTCTTCTCGCACTCTCTCTTGCGTCGCACTTCCGCTCGTACTCCTTCAATTTTTGCATGTTTTTGCAAGTGTGAAGCATACTTGCACTTGCTAAGAGCATAAGGAAGCATCAGGGACACTTGAGTCTGAAAAAATAAGCAGTAGACATCCTACGCGTTGGATTACAGGGTGATCTGGGCATTTTTTTGAAAATCTAAGGTTACCAGTGTGTTTAGAAGGTAGGTTCTACCCTATTTTCACCTGGAAAGTGAAAATTTGACCAAATCTTGACATATTAAAGCCAAAAGACAAGAATTGCCAGACATCCTACCCAAATTGTGTCCAAGGCCTAATTTTGAGACCAAACCATAGGATGACTCCATAGGCATGTTCTAAATGTTGTATTGAGTGCATGTGATAAATTTCATCTCATTTGGGTCAGTGAAAGTGAAGATTGATCAGACTTTAGCGTTTTTGGACGGACAAAAGGCAAGAATAGCTAGTTTTGGGGTCTTTTGACATCCAAACTCAAATATGAGAATACCAGTGGGTTGCCGAAGACTAGGGGAATCTTTGGTCCAAGTTTGGGTTCATTTTGAGCAAAAAGACATCCTACGCGTAGGATGTCTACTGGATGATTTTGAGACCAAAATTCTATTGTGACCATACCATGCTGTCATATAGCCTTAGATAAGCCTCCTAGTCAAATTTGGTCCAATTTGGAGTTGATTTGACTTGGGAATTCATAAGAACAGACATCAGGCTTCTGGAACAGATTCTTGATCATTTGACCACTCTACAAGTGTCAGAATCAAAAAGTGAGAATAGCTGTGTGTTTAGCACATCAAGGGGAACCTTGGATTCAATTTTGGGCTAAATCTGAGCAAAAAGACATCCTACCCGTAGGATGTCTCAAGGTCATTTTTAGGTCCAATTGAAATTTTGAGCATACCAGTGTGTTGTTAGACTCCAGGGGAACCTGTGGTTCAAATTTTGGCCAAATCTAAGCAAAAGGACATCCTACCCGTAGGATGTATCCAGGTGCTAAATGAACTTCTGGGGAGATTTGACCTCATACAATTCTTTATCATGTCATTAAGCTTAGCCATCAAATTTCAAGTCATTTGGACATCATTTTCTCCTGATATAAGACATCCTACCCTCTGAGTGCACCAGAAGCTTATGCAGCCCAAATCTTGCCCTTTTGGCATCCAAATTCAAATCTGAGCATAGCATTGGGTTGCTTGACTCAAGGGGAATCTAGGGTTCAAATTTTATTCAATTCTGAGCAAAAAGACATCCTACCCGTAGGATGTCTCTTGCATGATTTTGGACCCTAAACCAACATTTGACAATACCAAAGTGTTTCATAACATCTTATAAGCCTGCCAGTCAATTTTGGTCCAATTTGGAGCTCATTTGACTTGAAAAACTAGCTGATAGAGTATCCGGCTTCTGAAACAGATTCTTGAACATTTGACCAGCCTAGAGGTGTCAGAAACAAAAAGTGAGGATACCTAGGGGTTCAACACACCAAGGGGAATCTAGGGTTCAAATTTTATTCAATTATGAGCAAAAAGACATCCTACCCGTAGGATGTCTAGGAGCTTATTTTGAAATTTTGACCATACCACCGTGTTGCTAGACCCAAGGGGAACCTTTGAACCAAATCTTGCTTCATTCTGAGCAAAAAACAAATTGGGCGTAGGATGTCTCTAGGGGGTTTTTGGGCAGGAATTTGGGAATTCTGACACCACCAGTTTGTTCAGAGGGTAGGTTTTACCCTAGGAACCTGTTGACTTGAGTGTTTTCCCATGTTTTTGATGTCCAAAAGTCAAAAGGAAAAGTCAGAAAGCGAAAAATTCATAAATTGCTTGTTTGGAGTGATTTTGACATTCAAAGGAAATTCTGAGCATACCACTGTGTTGCTAGACTCAAGGGGAACCTTTGAACCAAATCTTGCTTCATTCTGAGTAAATTTTTTTTTGGGCGTAGGATGTCTCTAGGCCAGTTTTAGGATCCAACTGTAATTTTGACCATACAGGGTGTTCACAGTGGCACAGAGATCCCAAATCTTCTTTTAAAATTGAATTTGGACTCATTATGATCATTCTAAACTGCATTTCACTATTTTGGCCATAACTTTCACAAACGGTCTTGGATTGGAAAAGTTTTTATATCAAAACGTAGCCTGAGAGCGACACTACAGATCTTAGAGCAAAACTTGAACTAAATGTATGACTTTGGCAACCATTTAGGTCAACTTTGAAAAAAACATCGTTTAAGGCCTCAAAATGCGTCCGGACATCACGTGTGTCTAGAACTGACAGTTCGAAAGAATTGTGAGAAAACAGTCACTGCTTTGAACATAGTTTTGACTTTTCCCTAAGAGAGGGGCTAGTGAGCCATAAGCAAGGTCATCGGTTAGAGTCAACCCAGGCTCTGGAACAGACCGCTCAAATCGACCTAGAGTGGAGACGAGTGCATGTGAGATTTTCATCATCGGGAAGCTGAAATTTGAAACTAGATTTGGTCTCTAGGCCTTCTAATTGACCATTAAAGACTGCTAAGTTAGCATATTGAAATTATCTTTTGCGAAAACCATTGGTCACCCGCGGGAAGGTGTAAAAGTTAACTACGGCCTAGTGTAAAATTTGAGCGTCCATACACAAATCTGGTAGCAGTAAGACCATACACAAGAACTCTTGATTTTGCAACAACAATCGCAAGTTTTGGAGAACTTTAACACAAGATTTTTTGCTAGCAAATCACTGCAACTTGTACATAATTCTCTTGTGCTAGCTTAAGTTTAGTTCAGCTAAAAGCGAACTTGAAAGTCACTTCCGAGCCCACGGAACAAGTGTGGCCATCAAAGGCACATCAAGAATTTTTGCATTCATTGTGAAAAAGTTTGCCAGCTAAATAGAATTTTGCAGATTGTGTGCTAAAGTGAACACATGTTAGCTCGACTCAAGAATCACTACGAAGGGCACAGTCGTTGCAGTATAGTGGTAAGTTGCATAACTTATCACAATGCTTCCAATAGATTGAGGCATGCTAAAAATCTCTAGGCAAAGCAAGCAGCCAGACAAGTCAGTATCAGCCTTGGCAAGCAAGGGAGCTAAGAAGTTCAAGCAGTGCAAGCAAAGCCCAGTTCAGAAAACTCAGAGATTAAGGCATCCACAAAAGCTGAAGGACCTCAAGCGAAAAAGACCGACACAAGGGTGCTAATAATTTTTATTAGCATTGAGGCAAGAAATTAGAGGTATCACTGAACATGTCCAACAAGGGAGTTAAGACGAAAGAAATGGCATCTCAAAGGAATCAGACCAGCTGAGATGAAGCCTCAAGTACATCCATAGAAATTACAAGAGAGCAAATTTGGATCTATCTGATTGGCCACTACAAAGGACTACCATGCTATGAGGATGTCAATCGGAATTTGTACATCAAGAAAAAGAAAGATACAGAGGAAACTCGGACATCTCAATATGTGGAAGTTGAAACAGTGAAGAATGTACTACACCCACATCCAGATTTCATGGAAGACTGTCTGGGATCAATTTACATGAGGCACAAAAAATACATCGACAATGAGATAGAAATGTTGTACAAGGATCAACTTACAGAACTCTACGCATATCCTCCAAATATTTTTCTGTACAAAGCTCAAGATGGGAAACGGAAAATTGATACCATTAAAGAACCTTAGTGTGGACAAGTCAAAGCATCCACAAGGTGATGAAGATGAAGCTCGTAGTTCAAGGTTCGAGAGCAAAAGAAGCCAAGATTCTGAAGAGGGTAAGCAAACCCAAGAAGAGGTGGCAGAGGCAACAACAAAACTTAGTGTCACCTCACGAGACAAAGACATGCAAGTTGAATCAATGGATGAAGCTGAAATTCTACAAGAGAATTCCTCTACTGTAGACTCTACAAGGATGATTGAAGAAATCAAAGAGCAAAAGAAGCTAAATGAAGATGTAGATAAAGTTTTAGAACCCATAGAAGAAAGGGAAATGACCGACTCCAAAATTGACTACCAAGGACAAGCAATGCAGGATATGAATGAATATTTTCAAGAAGAGACTCTACCAAAACTCATGGAACAATGGGAACCAAAGGCCACGGCGACCATTGCATCAAAAGAAGAGAGTCAACCTCGACATCCTGCTACACAAGCTTCAAAAGATTTCCAAGAAGAAAAGTCACCATTGAATGACCTTCAAGTGCTAGAAGAAGTAAATAGTGACAGAGAGCTTCTGAAATCTTCAATGATGGTCATCACGACTAGCTCTTGAGAAAGCCAGCCTACTACCGCTCCAAGATTATCGGCTGCCGACAAAGGCAAAGCCAAAATGAGCCCACAAATGTCCTACCAACAGAAGCAGCCCCTTAAATCAGAGTCTTCAATCCAACCTAGAAAAGTTCAAGACGAAGCTTCTATATCAACTGACCACATGCTTCCACATGAAAGGCAGACTCCAAAGAAAATCTTTCAACCAAAATACCCTACACTGCGAGATCACCGCCGCCAAAGGTTTTCAAGGGTCTACATTAAAGCTGAAGAAATAAAGGTCAAGGACCCAATATGGGTAAATGATCCTAGCCAATTGACGAAAGGTAAACACATTGGATGGATAGCCTCCCACTACAGCTTAGCAGAACAAGGCTATTATGAGGGTCAAAAGAAACTTTGGTTACCAAAACCACAGACCTCGGCTTATGTGGTAGATAAAGGTTTCAAAAAGCGTCCCCAAAAGCAACAAAGCTCATATTTATATCGCCAAAGGAGACCAACCAACAAGGATCGCCAAAGGTACGTAGGAAATTTCAAATCCAGTTGGCCTTCATACCAACATAGGACTTCATTGGTAAATAATCCCAAAAATGGCACTCTTGTACATCTCAATACGACATCAAAAACATCATGGGAAGTGCCATCTACAATTCTTCAACCACAAGGTTACTATCAAGGAAATCGGAGAATCTGGCTACCAAAGATGCCAGGTAAACATTCTTCAATCAGACGACTTCAGCTTGAAAATAATCGCAATTTCACGGAAGGCAAAATCAAGGACAATGTCACAGCCAAGGCAAAGGATATCTGCAAAGACACACTAGTCACACGATGCAGATACAAATGGATGCCAAAAGAACAACACATACCGAAGAAGATTGAAGTCATCTCTAGCTCTCAAGAAATGTCAAGACATGATGGACAAAGTGTTACAGAGAATGGAGCGAGCCAATCTTCTCAACCAAGGGACCAACAACAAAAAAAAGAAATTTTGACAACCAAGGTCACCCAGATATGGCAAAAGAAACCAATATTGCCAGTATGGTCCTTTACAAATCCTCTCTTCGAGGATGGGAGTTTTGAATTTCAAAACCTATTCTTGGGAGAGTAAGTCAAGTCGCCATAAAAATCATGGCATAAGAGTCAAGAGTCGGGCAGCTGAGCCACTAAATGAGCAAGCGTCAGACCCAAGCTTCATGTCTTAATATTTTTTGTGGTCTATGAGTCTAGATATTTAGATTATAGCTCAAGCTGGAAGAGTTGAGCATATCGTAAAATTGAGTTGCTCATGCTGGATAGGTGAGCAGAAGAGTCAAGGTCTAACAATTTTATTTGGTGGAGAGGCGGAGTAATCCACAAAACACTCACGCACATGTACACAAAGAGTGAAAAAACCTCGAGTGTCAACAACCCTTCTTGTGAGTAATGGCAGCTCTTGAAGTCAAATATATTTTTGCTTCTATAGCTACGTTCACTCCGGGAAGCACCCATTCAATCTCTTCTCGCACAATATATTGTTTCCCATGCATCTATCTTTGCAAGCATATATAATGTCCTATCATTGGACATTTGCATTTGACACGATTTGTGTTCCACCCATGCACTTACACAACAAAATGACGATGACGAAGCGGTAACAGGTTTCATAAGCATTTGCTCAACAACAACGACTGTGACGTCAAGCTACTAACACTTATCCAATGTATCTCCAATCAATAGTAGTAGCCATACGGCTATAAGTACTTTAACTCAACAAAACTCAGTTACATCAAAACATAAGTACATATAGCCTCACATTTAATTGTGACTAAAGGCATTTTTTCCTACTGGGTTTTTTCCTTTAGTCCTATCCAAGTATCCAAGACCTTATTTTGTAATATACGCCACATTTTGTTTTTTATATAAACACAGAAAAGAAGACCAACGGCATCCCCAAACAACTACATGATCATCAACTAGAAAATCAAAGGGGAGCGGCCCAAAAAAAATTCAAAAAGGCTTCAAGTTTACAGGTACACGTGCATGATGACACCCAAAGAACAAACAATACAGAGCTGCCAAGATAAAGACTTGCTGCAACAACAAACCTCACTTGACTTATTCACGATACAACAACCAATCGGAGGGGGAGAGCTATGGCTTCAACTACACTACATGTACAAGAAAAAGGTACCTCTACAACATACAAAGCATCTAGTAGAAGCAACTGCAACAACAAAAGGTTCAACCAACACCAAAACATGAAGTACTCGTCAAGACCACTGCAGACATAGGGTCTTGTTGAGGACGACAAGAATTCGGAGCGGGAGAGTGTTGATAGGCCAACCTTTCAACAACGCTTCCACAAAGATTCCATGAAGATTCCTCAAAGATTCTCTAAAGATTCCATATGAAGATGCTGTTGAAGTGATGAAGATGAAGATGGATGCTGTAATGTGAAGATACAAGCTCATGGACATCATCAAATATCCCATTATTATCATTTTGAGCCATTACGGCCACTTTTGTAATGTTTATAGGAACTTCATATTTTAAGTCGGCCAATTGTATTTTAGCCGCAGATGCTTGTTGGATGAGCAAAGCCAGCTCACGGTGTTGTAAGTAAGCTCTATAGAAGCCTAGGGACAAATCAGGTCATTTTGGCCGGACATTAGGTTTTCTAAGGCTTAGTATATAAACCAAAACCTAAAGCATTGTAAAGGGGACTTCTAATAATCTTATCTTCTGTGTCGACTGGGAGACTGCGAGAGAGTGAGAGTGTGTGTGTGCGCGCTACAAGAGCTATGGTGGTCGGAATCGCAAACGGAGAGCAGCAGCGTGTTGCCCACGAGGAGAGCTACGCGTTGATGCTTATATCACGCGCGTTCGTCTGTGTTTTGGCAGATTCACCTGCGAGCTACTTTTGGAGATTCGGTGAGTAAACATTGTCAGTTTTTGCATTTCAACATATCCACACGATCAGAGCGAGTAGACCTATGCATTAGGCATCTTAGTTTTCGGAAACGTCGACCTGCAAAAACCTATCAGACATCCTACATGATTCTGCACCGGGTGTTTTTGGGTAGGGTTTTGGGTCACGCACCTTAGGGAGAGTGGCCTATTGGTGTTGATAGGATATCCCTCAATTTTCGTAACGTTTCGAGAACATCTAATGGGATTTTGGCTTGCGGTAGCATCATAGGCGACTCTCACATTCACAGAACCGATGGCATGTAGATTTGATATCTCTGTAGGAAGTAGTCATTAGTCGGTCGAGTAGAGGTTGACACCCTTTGCTTGCTTCCACGCGCTTGCGGGTCGAGCTCCGTCCTCAGTTGACATTATATGTTAGGTGAGTTCTTACTGTGCTGACGTCCGTCGCGGTGTATCCGCCAACAAGCACAAACGATGGCTCGAAGCCAAATCTATCCTTGCTAATAAGCACTTAGAAGATATCAAAAAGGCAAGGCTTCTCTGTAGGGATACTTTTCTTCAACCTGAAGCCTCCAATCAAGTTCAATTTTTTAGGGCTTTAAAAATCAAGAAGAGCCGGGACCACGTCCGCTCGCTCCATGATGAGAAAGGGACAGCAGTCCATAACCAGGATGAAATGACTGGTCTGATGTTGAGCTATCTTAGTCAAATCATTGGACGGCCAGAGACCCAATCCCAAGAAGTGGAAGAAGCTAGAGGGACCTTACTTCAGAGTGTCAAGAAGGAAATTCCCCATTCGGAAGCTAATAGCTTGGAACAAGCATTCTCTGAAGACGAATGTTCACTAGCATTGCAAGCTCTTGGCAAGGAAAAGTCCCCTGGTTGGGACGGGATGACGGTGGAATTCTATAGAGAATTTTGGGATGATCTCAAGGCCCCAATCACAAGATTGGCCAATAAAGCCATGGTCGAAGGGTCGTTGGAGATAAGTGTTAAGAGAGGGCTTATCAAACCCATCCCAAAATAGATTTGTTGTTCTCAACTGAAGCATTCGTGCCCTATAATGATGATGTCAGTGGCCTACAAAATTATAGCTAAAGCAGTAGCCCTCAGACTAGACCCCTTACTAACCAAGATCATCTTACCCCATCAACATGGGTTCATCAAAGGAAGGTCCATTTACGATAACATCTTGGCAGCAATGGTGGGCATTGAATACGCAACTATCACAAAGCAGGAGTGCATTCTGCTGCAGTTGGACCTGGACAAGGCTTATGACAGAATAACATGGACATATATAGAAGCCTTCATGGAAGCTCTGGGATTTGGGCCTCGCCTATGTCGGCCGGTACGTGTAATGGGGACTGTAAACCAGTCAGAGCTCCTATTTAACGATAGAATTGTGGGCTCTTTTGAAATCAAAAGGTCTATTAAGTAGGGATGCCCTCTGGCCCCCCTACTTTTTGCCATAGGATCACATCCTCTAATTACGACGCTCGAAGCTAGTGCGGAACGAGGGGAGTTGCAAGGCCTTGCCTCACCAGGGAATAGCCAACTCCTAGTGAAACTTTTTGCAGAGGATTCTCTCCTCTTCTTGAAGGCGTGCCCGCAGGTCATCAGAAAAGCTATGGAGATTGTACAAATATTCTCAGTAGCTTCGGGGTCCCAGTGTAATATAGAGAAGTCAAGGCTGATCTCTTATCGGAAAATGACTCATTTGACCCTTCTGTCTCGTTGGGGGAGATTGTCACAAAAGGGAATATCTTTAGACATCTGGGAGCCCCCTTGGGGGTGGACGTCACTCACAAGCAAATATTTGAGTGGGTGCTTGAAAAAATCAAAAAAAAAATGAGTAGGTGGAAGTATGCTCTTCTCCCATTCCCAAGTTGGATAAAAGCGATGAATGCCTTTATGATTTCTTATATTGCCTTCACTAGCCCGCTTCTCAAGATGGCTAAGTGTCACTGGTATGAGTTCTTAAAACCAGTAAAAAGGTTTTTATGGAAAAATAACATGAAATCTTCCACGCCATGGCAATGGGCCCGTTGGGAATCAGTTGCTCGGCCGGGGAATCAAGGAGGCCTCGAAGTTCTCAACCCTGTGGCCCATGCAGAAGCTTGTTGCACCAAATTTGTCGTTTCCTTCGCTAAACAGGATCAAGTTTGGGTTGTCATGATCAGATATATGATAGAAGCTGCTAAACTTGGCTTGAAGGGTGGAAAGTGGAGAGGGGTGGAGGTTCATGACAAACTGCTAGCCCCGGCGTGGTTTACCATAAGACTGGGGGGCAGCTCAGGAGAATTGGTAAGAAAATGCAATAGAGTAGCAGGAGTCTTAAAGTGGGGGGAAGAAGCCAGATACTTCAAGAACTCCATTCTAAATTGGTCCCCCTGGATTTCCAAAGTTATAGATCCGCCACAAACTCCCTATTGGATTGAGACAGCGAGGAAGCTGAATAATAAGGTTCTGAAGCGACTTGGGCACTTCCGGGACAATGGAAACAAGAGTTGGAAAACCATTGACCTTATGGTTACCTAGTACGAACTTAATAGCTTGGAGGTCCTGCTTGTCCACAAAGTGATGAAAGAGCTTGACAATCTAGTGATGCCAATCTGTGATTTGGAGCTGGGCTGGAATGCCTGGAGCTGGCCCGGAAGTAGTCTCTTATGGAAACCCCATACTAAAATCATTTATCAGATAATGATGCAAAAGAAGAATTGGTCTAGCCCTCTTAACAAGCTATGAAAAAAGCAATGGCCGGAGGCAAGGGGGGAGCATGTAATGGAGAACATATGGAAGCCAAAGGTTCCGCAGCACATGAAGGTTTTCTTCTGGAAGGTTATGTGGGGTTCTCTACCGACGGGGGTGAAGATTCAAAAGAGAGGGATTGGGTCAGATCGATGCTTGGGGTGCAGGTTGTTGGCTAGTGAAGATCTGGCCCACCTATTCATGGATTGCCCAACTATCAAAGGCCTCGTAGGGAACATATGCAAGTGGGTCCAAAGAACATGGAAAATTAGTTTTTTTAAGACTAACCTATTCCTTGGAGGTAAGAATTCAAGTAGTCCTGCACTCCTTGTCAGCACTCACATTGTCAGATACTTCTTCTTACATAATGTATGGCAGGCAAGGAACCGCCGTGTGTTTGAAGGAGGTTTTGAGGTGGCAAGCTTCGTAGAAATTATACAAGAAAGCAAAGTGCTAATATGGACACTCGGGCGCAAGCAACACTCGGAGGATTGTTCTAGGACTACTTACGCCTTGTTGTCAGCAGATGGAATGCCTAGGATGGGGGCAAATCTTGGCCATCGCTAAATAAAAGATCTCAAAATGACAAGATTATGGACCTTGTGTATCAAGGATGAGGGGGCGGGTTGGTAGGGGTGGCTGCCCTCATAGCCGATGTAAGTATGGTCCCTGGATGATGTCATGACTTAACAAGAGCATGAAAAGACCTTGTAATTTTTTGGGCTGTTCAATATAATTCACTCACAATTGTGAGTTTTTCTATTAAAAAAAAAGCCCTTCTTATAGCTGAGAGGGGTTGGTTACATAAGGGCTCACGCCAAGAACACACACACACACACGCCACACCTCCCCCCTTAGAAGAAAAAAAAGATGCATATCTTTTTTACTGAGGGACTGGACTGATCTAAGGACACAAATTTGACTCGGGGACTGTCGCTTCCAACGCCTCATCTGGGGGGAAGGACTTACAATATGAGCTGACACGACTTGGACTTGGACTCGATTTGATTGGGTTGAGAAACATCTCGATATAGGCAATGCACTAGGTCCCTATCCCAATGCATATGGCTACATGAGGAACGACTGAACTGCGGCATAACGACAAAGACGCGACTCGATGCACAACTTCATTCCCTATCAGAGTTTGGTGTGAGTGTGTTTTGCTTATTGAAAACCAACTACATGCTTGACCAAACAAACAAACTGATCAACCTCTGGCATGCTTGGAGTCGTGTCGTACTTCATGAAATCGTTGTTGCCATTGGATTGATTCGCGCCTTGAACTGCGACATCATGATCATGAATAAAAGGAATCTTTATGAAGCAATCGTGAAAATCCAAGCACACTAAGGATTTGAAAGTTTCTGGGGTGTGAGGGATGCAATAAATGAGCTTTGCTGATGATCTTGTAAAGATTCATAGCCGATGAGCTTTTTTACTGCCACAATCATAACGAGCAAAGACTGAAAACAGTTAGTGAGCATATTCTATTTGTAAAGCGGAGATCACATGATTGGAACAATGCACTTCGTCAGCCTCAATGGCCAAGGATGTTGTATTATTGGACAGCTGAAGAGGCTCATTTTCCAATGCACTCACAACATGCCTAGCCTCGTCAAGTTTCTGTTCCACAAGCTATCTGCGTTTCTGTTCCAGTTTCTGCTATGGCAAGGTTCTATGTCTTCCTGCAAAGAAATGGGGGAAGCTTGGCCAATCGTTCTTGTGGTAAAATCCTCTTCCCGTGCTAGTAGGAATCAAACGGAAAGGCCATAGCTGCTATCTTCTATCGTAAGCAAACACCATGGTGATCTGAGAGGTAGCACGCCCAAGAAGTCCTAGGAAAACTAACCAAGAAAATCAAGAAATGTCCGTCAACTCCACCAATGTGACGTGCCCGTCACAGGGACATGAGAGCGAGCAAGAGAGAGAGAGAGAGAGAGAGAGAGAGAGAGAGAGAGAGAGAGAGAGAGAGAGAGAGAGAGAGAGAGAGAGAGACTGCTCCAAACGTAGCTTGCCTTCTATTAGTCGATTGCCCTCTTATAGCTGAGAGGGGTTGGTTACATAAGGGCTCATGCCAAGAACACACACACATGCCATAGTATCATGATAAAATACTATGTTTTTTGAAAAAAGTGTAACAATAATTGTTTAGATTAAAATATATTTCAAAAGCAACAAAAATAAGGACTGAAAAAAAAACTTGAAAGCATTGTAAAATTTCTTTTTAAAAAATGAAAGAAGAGAAAAAAGATTGTGTTTGACACAATACTCAATGTCCCTCTTTAAAGAGAGAGGTGCACAAATGTCGACACCCTCTCACAAGGGTCTAAAAGAAATTTTAAAAAAAAGGTTTATTATCATTAGCTTACCATGTGGCACTAATCCACAAGCTTTATCCAATGCTCCCCTTACTAAGGATTATTTATGTAGTCCAAAACAAGGTGAAGAATCACGGTGGCCTGCTAAGGAAATGTAATACAAAAGTAGCTCAAAGTTGTGCTGGTAAGATTTATTTTTTCACAACAAATATTTTGAAAGGTTTTAGAGAGGTTACATTATAAAGGGAGTAATAGATATATGACAAAAGGTAACTAATAGGTTAAGTTGTCTTAGTGGTAAATATGAAGAAGTTACTTATTGATCAAATTTAGTCAAACTTGGAAATTTAGTTTGTTGTTTTTTGAGATAAATGTTATAGTGAACTATGTAAAGAAACCAATGTGATTATTTCAATATAGGTTGGGATTTTAGAGTTAATATCAACATTTAAATAACAACTAAGTATGATAAAATGACATTGATCATTGAATTATAGAAAAATTTCCAAAGGAATTATCGGTTTAGGTATTTTTGTGTGAAAATTTAAGTTAAAATTAATAATATCTTCCTACTCGTTCCACTATACTTCTACTACCAAAAATCTTCACATATTCTCTTACATCCCATGTTCTTCTAGTCAAGGAAGATCAATGATATGAAATCAAAGCAATGTTTGAACTCTTGCAATTCTCTGGCCACATTATGTCATTTGCCCTAGCCAACTGGGATGCAGATTGTTTGTGCATAAAGGGTGCACCTCACTCTTTAAAAAAATTGTACTTCGCTCCAGCTCACGTCTCAGATTGACACTCATCTCCTCCCGCTTGTCTCCACTTTGTTTCCATTACATGGAATCTTTGAAGAGGCAATTCCAAGATGGCGTTCTCACATTTTGAGTCGAGCTTGAGGAGCTCCTTGCTGTGTGTGCAAGGGTCTTTCAATTTTGTTAAAAAAAGTTCACTATAGTATTTGTTGCAAGTCACCATTCTAAGCTCGTGCAATAGTTGGAGTCTCCTCGATCCGCTTCTCCCAATAGTTGCCACATTTTCCTCTTTCCTCTTTGCTCACTCAACAGCTGGTTTTTCCCCTTGCCCTTTTCTCCTTGATAAGCTATCTTCCTAGTTTTAGCTTAAAAACCCCACTTGGAGAACTAGATTGCCCAACATAGGTTACCTAAGTACGTAGCTTTCACTTTTGTCTCCAACTCACCTTTCCCTTCCCTCAAGGCAAGAGCATCTCCCAATTTTTTCCTTTATACCTATATCTCTATGCAATTTCATTAAATCGAATTTCCCCCCTTGTAATCGATCTATTTCACCTACCTCTAAAATTGTGGCTCATTATTTATTTGCAGACCTCAAAGATCATTCTCAAGATGTCGTGCAAACAAAGGATAATTTTGAACTAAGCCAATGTATCACGGGCAACTCCGTGCAATGCACACAAAGGCCACCATATAAAAAAATAAAGCTAGTGCTGCATATTGGCCTGTGCGGCAATTATCTTCTCCCTCTCTCCCCTCCCCCCCTTTTCTTTCCCCCTTTTCACTTGCTTATCTTTGAGAACTATTGTTAAAAAACTCGCTCAAAATCAACCCCACCAACTTAACTTATCAAACTATTAATTAACAAGCAAAAGCAAAAGTCTGGCTCCCTTTCCTTTTCTCTTTCTCTTAGGGCCCAAGGGATTTATCTATATTCTCCTTAATGAGACCTCTTGGCACAACTACTAATGACATTTTTCCTCTTGTAGAATTCTCTTAGTGTTACATGGGACATGTATATATGAGTTTCTCATTTGAAATTCATTTTATCAATATTAGGAATGTTTAAACCTAATCCCTAATGATGATACATGTTACATTAAAGTAACTAAGTTGCATTTGCATATTAAAGCCAAAAGTTAAAAAAAAGATCTTAGTTGTGAAAAAATTCTTTCATTTAAGAACTATTTATAATTTTTTGTGAAAAAATTTACAATTTTACATATGAAGGGACCCATTTACAAACTAAACAAAGAAAAAAAGCAAGGAAATTCAAGCGATGATGGAAAGAACATTTACATTATAAAAGAAAGATATAATATTGTTAAAACCTTTCTTTTCAATCAAAGAGGACACTTGTCCACCATCAAAGACCTTTGTATCAACGACTCAAAAGATGCTCACTTTCTCAACCTTCTCCTATGGCCTTCTGTAGCCCAATAAACAAAATATAAGACCACTTAATGGACCTACGTGGCATATTTTAAATGGGGTGTAAGATTCAGAGCATGTGGGCCGTTCAATATACCTTTGTAAATTCAAGAAACTTTGTAAATTTGGGCCTAAAAGTAAAATCAAGTAGATTCCTAAATTAGGGTCATTTCGCATCCCTCCAACTTAAATCCATGACCTCCCTCTAAAAAGCCATGTGCTCTATCCATTATGCGGCATGCCCACATGGGATTATTGAAATATAAGATAAAGGTCCCAATAACATGACATGTCCCAAAGAGGTACACCTTTTGTTTGACTTTACTCTATTTTTGTTTTGTAAAAGAAACCTTAGTGTTGTGTTGGGTTAGGGAGACTTTTAGTGTTGTGTTGGGTTAGGGAGACTTTCATTGTTTTCAGTGCATAGTGCATGATGGAGACTTGCATAATTCTATGGACACATACACACACACATATATTAATGAGTGTTTCTTAATTTCACATTTCATTTCACAGCCTAGCTTCACATGGCTTGACTTTTCTTACATTCTTACAACTTAATTCTAGTCAATATTCATGAAAGTCTCTTTTATTAAGCGGCTGACAATTGAGTTTCCTTTCCACAAAGAAGCGAACCAAAAATACTAGCATAAATTTAAAATTTGCAAGATTTTTGAACTATTTTCTCACATATTTCACCAGCTTTTCTTCTCTTTACCATGGTTTGCAACCAGATAGTCTCCATTTTCAATCGGCTCAAGGCTAAGCTGAGGCAATCCTTTCTTGAACATTGATTCTACTTAAACTCAACCTAATGATTTTATCACGTTCTAATTATTTTAGAATGCCACCGTGATTCTTTCACTTGTTAAAATACTTAAGTGTCATGATTAGGTTAGTATGGGATATGAGGACAAGGACTTCCTTTCCATATCAATTTCACTCAAAATCAAAACTGAAATAACATTTAAGGCAAGTTTTAATCATCACTGAAAACATTGAAAGTATGCCTAACTAGGCATTCCTCTAAGACTTCTTTTAGAAAGCCAAAAAGAAGTTTTTTGCCATGTGACACCACTAATATGTAAGCTTTATCCAATGGTCCACAATTGCACCAAAAATCCAAAGCTTCACTAAGGACTCTTTATGCAATCCAAAAATACAATAAGATGTTTAAAAAAAGCATAAAATTTTGAAAACTGGTGCCTTTCAAGGATCAACTCTGTTGATGATGACGACGACGGAAGAGTCGGAGAGTGGGTGAGCATCGTCACTATATAGCACGGCTCTGGCCAGGGGCGATCTATGGTGGGAAAGAGAAGCAAAAATAGCAATGCAATCTCAACAGTTCGTTGACTCGATGAACTAGGGGGTGAACTAAGGGTGAACTCGGGGCAACAATGGCGCCCCGAGTTCACTCGTAGTTCACCCCTAGTTCACCCACGTCGCGGGGTGTGGGTCAAACTGGGGACATTTGGATTGCCACACGAATGCCCTACCACCACGCTAACGTGTGTCGTTGCCCATGTTGGCATGACACATGAACACACCCTAGTTTACTCGCCCTTAGTTCACCTCTAGTTCACTGCATGATCTGACGGTTGAGATTAAAGTCGTCTCGTGCCCGCAACTTTGAGCCCTAGATCCTCTTTGAGCTAGAGCCGTGCCATATAGTGAAGAGGGTGAGAGAGAGAGAGAGAGAGAGAGAGAGAGAGAGGAACACGCGCTTACCGCTATTTGGATTTGGGAGATCTGTGCGACGAACAGAAGTCCATGTGAATCCACCATCGAACGACTCCGCCAAGCACACCTTCCCGAACATCGATCTGAGCAGGAAGCGAATGCTGTTGCTGTTTGTCTTGTAGGCAACGGGCTGAATGACCCCCATCGCTATCTCTCTCGAGTAAATGGGTCCATGCTTAACCCATGTCTCGCCTTCATCATTCGTCACCTGCAATGCAAAGCACACAAGGCATGGTGACAAAACAAACAATAGCAAATTATAAAGCTCTATATTCTTCTAATCATGATCCCCTTTCGGCTTTTTCGCACACTGTGGGATTTAACCCAGTCCCTTGCAGATATGAGCAAAGGGCGCTGTGTTGACGACACTCTCATTCCGATAATTTTTTGCAAAGCAAGGTCAATGAGCTTTGGTTCTTGATATCAGAGAATGTGGAACAGCAACATTGCACATTCGAAGATGTCAAGATGACGGACGCCCTTTTTATGATGATCATCTTCACTGACAGAATTATGTTATAATACCTCTGCCCAGGCTCCCCATGACATGTAGCTCTCCACCGATGATCCGCAAACCAGCTGCCCATTCTCCATCAGTAAGGGCTGCAAGACAACGCAGTGTGCATTATAAAGCCGCCTTGATCATATAGCCTAGAAGAGATGTATATGCACAGGATGGGAGATGGCGACTAGTAAGAAGGATGGAAATGAGGAAATCAAATAAACATAGTGAAGAGGCAAACACTGCTTGTAAACCCACCATTTGTCTGCTTTTGTGTAATTCACAAGAAGAATTAGAAATTTTCTCATGTAGGAAAACAGAGTCTTTTTCAATGTTTTTCATACAATGCATAACATCATGAGCTTCTGCTCGAGAGGCACTGCATACCTAGCTAGGTATGCAGTGCCTCCCTCATAGAAGCTCATCATGTTCAAGTAAGTCACAATGTGGGAATTATTGTGAGAATTTGTCCAAAACTTCTTGCGTAATAGGTGATGGGCTTTGTCCGGAATTTGAAGAGTGCCTAGGAAGAGGCCGGTGACATGTAACATATAGCATGTGAGTGAGCTCATCAAAAATAAGAGTCACACCTTGTTCTTTGATGGACCCAAAATTCCTGGTGGCAATTGCTCTCTGCTCGACCAGCTTCTCCCACCGTCTTTGGACCGCTTCATGAAACCACTCCACCTAAGGAATCACCACACAAGTTGTCAAACAAAGGCAAAAAAGGGAACAAATTTAGCTCAATAGAATTGGTAGCAAATATGGGAAAAAATTTTGCTCACTTTTGAACTTCAGGTCCAATCTTGTAAAAAAGGAGTATATCGTTGTTTGGCATTCGGAAAAGAACCGGATTCCACATAGGAATACCGGGCTCCTCATCAACAGCATCAGGATACGACCATACGCCATCCTTCATACAAATTTCCAAGAGAAATGAGACCTTGTCAATGGCATAATAGAAATAAATAGGGACCTCATACAAAATGAAGACAACCTTAATTAATTTCTCATGATCATAAATGTAGGACAGCTGATGATAGAACCTTATAAATCTGTATCCATATTTTCACATCTGGTGCACCTTCATGGCTGCCCCCAAAGTATGCTGCAAGAAATACACCTGATTCTACCTGCAAACATCTTATATGTCACTGCAAACTGAAAGGAAAAATAAGAGATCTGCATTAATTGCGGATGCTGATGGCGTCACAAAACGCCATCAGGCAAAAATGTCTGACTAGTAGGTCTCTTACCATTTTAGAAAAATGAAAAATCTTTCAAACTAACCAAGGGTAATTACTAATAGTGTAGGAAATGTGTATGCACTATTACCTTTCACTTAGTGTTTCTTCTCCGTAGAGGCTCTTTGCACTATGTGTGTATGTACAGGATTTGTCTTGTTGGGAGGAGATGGATAGGAGACCATATATTCATACATAATAATGCAAGAAACAAGAGGAAAGATGTCAAGGACATAAGTTTGCAGATGTATAGTTACAAACCCAAGGCTTAGTTGCAACTAAGCCCTGCACAAGAGCATTGCCATAAATGAATTATTGTCAGTCATGCAATCACACCACAACATATGATCATCTTTTGATTCCACAATAGCATTTGTCTTAATCAATGACTACATTACACCAGACATTACAGAACTATAGCTGACAGTTCTCGTTCTTTTCAATCTTGAATGCACCACTAACATACGATCCATTTTAACATGATGCAACCGATTGTTAATTTGCTATGCTAGAGAGTGTGGATGCAAATATAGAGTAGATTATTATTCACAAAGACGTACAAAGTGTCGCTATGAACAAACAATATTGGAAACCGATACAAGTATGGAAGTGTAGAAAAAATATGGTTTAGACCCCAAGAGGATACCATACCAGATTCTTTCAAAAATGCTACATGTAACAACAATATAATGTTTGTTTTTTGAAACCTAAATTGATAGCTAGATGAAGCATGGCCGGTATGTTTACTCAGAAAATAGCAGTCAAAAGCTCTTCAAATAATACCATTCACAATGTAGAAGAATTCACTCTTCATGTGTGGAATTTAAAAGACATGCATACCTCCACAATGGTAGAGGCATGGCAACTGTTGAATGGAGCGCCTCCAAGAGGAAAGAGGAATTCTTGCAGCACAAGAGCGGGGCTTGGAGGTGTTGAGCACTTTGGGGCTGGTTCCGGTGCATGCTCAAAATGGGGAACCGAAGAGGGAGCCGGGGCAATGCTCTTTGGCGAGTGCACGTTGTTTTTGTGATTTGTAATGCGATGGACCAGCGTGTCTGGCAGCTTCCTGTGGTCTTTATAATCATTAGATCAAGCAGGTGTAGGGCTGCATGCATACTTCTTCATACAAAGAACACTGCTACACAGTATGGTTCTTATCATGAACACCTACATGCATATGTTGGCCATGAATCACACCACATTTCCAAAGAGTTGGCAATCAGAAAACTCAAAGAGGCATCCCTATATTGACCAGTAAATTTGCCTACTTGTGCTTCATTCATATCACTGCAAACTCGGGCTTTCATGCACAAGAAGATTTAGAAATTTTCTCATGTAGGAAAACGGAGTCTTTTCCAGTGTTTTTCATACAATGAATAACATCATGAGCTTTTGCTCGAGAGGCACCGCATACCTAGCTAGGTACGATTGGGGGCAGGGGACCACCGGCCCCCCCCACCGGGCCGGCGGTCCCTGCCCCCAATCGTACCTAGCTAGGCATGCGGTGCCTCCCTCACAGAAGCTCATGATGTTGAGTTAAGTAACAATGTGGGAATTATTGTGAGAATTTGCCCAAAACTTCTTGTGATGTATGGCATTGGCTTCATCATCCAAATAATGGCACTTCGAAACACTTCAACTGAAATACAATCTAGTTGGGTGCTAATGCAAAACTCAAAATTAGCACTCAGCTTGAGAATCTGGTTAAATGTGGCTCCTCATCATTATTTGATTCAAGGTGCTTACAAGATTTAGAGAGTGACTTGAGTAGAATGTGATGATTACCTTGATGTATTATGAAGAGGAACCATCTCTTGCAGGAACCTCCCTGACCAAGACTCAGACAAGCTCTTCCTTTGTCCATGTTTGTATATGTGCTGAGGCGAGGCGCTTGAGAAGGCAGAAATGCTTAGGAAGCAGAGAAACGCTAAGAAGCCTGCTAATTTTCTGAGGTAAGTGGAACTGCCCATTACTTGGTGTGACATAGATTGATTGAAGAAGAAATGCACAAAGCCAAGAAAACAATTAGAGTGCCCACTAGATATTGTAAAGTGATCAAAGAGTAGGAATGGATATTCAGAAGGCTTTATTGTTGCCAGAGAGACCGATAGCTTGTCGAAACTCACTAACACTCTTTTGGTCTAGAGCGATTGTTCTAATTCAAACACTCAACCAAGAGAGGCATCCCCCTTGCTGTGATTGTTGGTGTACATGTGTGTGTATGTTTTGTCTACTTGCTCAAGTGATAGAGATTTTCAAGGAAAAAGCCTGGAGAGAGGCATCCCCCTTGTGATTGTATGTCCATAAGTATGTCTGTGTTCCATTGATTGGAATCCAGAGAAAAAGACCCATCAGCTCAGCCAAAAAGCCAATTTGTAAATAATTTTTGTGAAGTTCAGAGCATGTGAAGGCTCAACCCAAAAAAAAATGAAAAAAAAAATCAATCATTAGAAAGCTTTGAGACTCCAAACAGCGAAAAAGGTGGGGAGATTCTCAAGAGGAGAAGGAATCAAAACAGACAAGAAAGTACTAGAGAAACAAGCAAACTTACACAGTGAGAAAGAAGCTAGAACCTGAAAATGTCAATTCAAATTGCTTTTGGCTTTTTTAGTAGTGGCAAAAGTATCAACAGGACCAAAGAGAATTACAGAGAGGTAGAAATTAAAGCCTCTCAAACTCATTTTTTCTGTAATATGGAGAAGAATAGGAGAAGTTTTAATGTCGTAGGAACAATTCAAAGAGCGATTCACGATTCACGAGTCTTGAGCTCAAGACCTGTTCTTAAAGAGGTATTGGGTGATGTGGGCTTATCACTAGAAACCTCCCTTTAGCATATGTTGAAATTTGCAGGCTAGAAAATAACCAGTACTACCAACCCAATGCCCCCAAATGACAGCCCAACATCTCCTTGTAATTTGTACTTTTTTACTGTGGCTTTAGTACCCAAAAAGACCCACAATCTTCTTGTGTATGACAATCCAAGTGGCTTTTAGCCTAAAAACACCAAAAAAAATTATTTGCACGAAAACCCAAAATCTTCTTGTGCATGACAAACCAAGTGGCTTTAAGCCCCAAAACTCCCAAAACCTTGTTTTTTATGACAACCCAATTGGGTTTTAGCCTCAAAACGCCCAATTTCTTGCTTGTAAGAAAACCCAAAATCCTGTTCTGTATGGCAACCCAAGTGGCGTTAAGCCCCAAAGCACGTAGAAACTTGTTCTGTATGACAACCCAAGTGGCTTTTAGCCTCAAAACAACCAATTTCTTGATTGTAAGAAGACCCAAAATCTGGCTCTGTATGACAGTCCACGCCCCAGAAAAGCCCAAAACCTTGTCTTGTATGACAACCCAGTTGGTTTTAAGCCTCAAAACACCCAGTTTCTTGCCTTGTAGGAAAACCCAAAATCTTGTTCTGTAAGGCAACCCAAGTGGGCTTTAAGCTCCAAAGCACCCAAAATCCTGTTCTGTATGATCTGAATTGTACTTGCTACTGTAGCTTTTAGGGCCCTTAAGCAAGTAGAATAAGAGGGCCTTTTTCCAACTAACTTACAACTACAAGGCAGGAATAATGATAAGCTCTATAGAAACCATAAAGAAAGGTGGACATGTCATGTGACACTCCCAAAAGTTGTCATATGGCCGTGTCCTTGCTGCTTAGGGTGATGTTGTGGGGCTCCTCAGAACATGCCAAAGGTGTGATTTCCATTAAGTGGCATGATCTTGTATACAGAGGTGGACCCGCAGCACACACATTTCCCCTCTCTCTCTCTCGCGCGCTCTCGTACGCCACCAGCATCACCATCACTATCACCACCATGCACACTCCCCCGCCCCCGGGAGCTCATCTTGAGTTCACTACTTCTCAGCTATAAGATCTTTCAGGTCTGGTCTCGACTCTCTTCCAATTTCCAAGTTCCAATACAAAACTGGCTTTGCTTGACCCAGTCACTATATTGAGATCATCGAGTGAACTAGGGTGAACTAAAGGCGGGATGTGCCACTGTGTGTTAGCGTGACGATAAGGCTTTCGTGTGGCAATCGAGAGGTCTCACGTTCGACCCTCACCCCACGAGACAAGTGAAATCAGGGTGTACTTGAGGCACCATTTGTGTCCCTAGTTCACCCCTAGTTTACCGGACGATCTGACGACTGAGATCAAAGCCGATCGTTGCTCCCAAATTTGGACCATAGATCCCCCCGGATGACCCCATGTGAGATAGTGACAAGGCTTGCTTGGTTGGCCTTCTTGTGACAAATTATTTTCCCAAGATATAGTAAAATACTATCTGAGAATTTTTCAACAAATAGTATGTCAAGATGAACATATTACATTGACGACTGAGATCAAAGCCGATTGTTGCCCCCAAATTTGGACCATAGATCCCCCCGGATGACCCCATGTGAGATAGTGACAAGGCTTGCTTGGTTGGCCTTCTTGTGACAAATTATTTTCCCAAGATATAGTAAAATACTATCTGAGAATTTTTCAACAAATAGTATGTCAAGATGAACATATTACATTTTTCAGAAACATATTTTTTAATGTGTAAATCAGATTGCAATTGTTACATTACAATCAAATACTCTTTTTCTTTTTGTGTAAAACACTAGTGCAATGTATACATAAAGATAGAGCACTCACCTTACTTTAGTGGTTCCACTTACACAAGTACGCATTTCAAAAAGCTTGCCTTTGATGAACTATAAACAAAAGTGGAACAGTGGTTAAACTTTGCATACCATGAAAATTTTACATTATTAAAAAAATAAATAGTGCACGGTCTACATGAGTGCCATACAAAAGTATGGTGGAGAGTTGGCACCATATCTTTCCAAAATTTATAAAAAATGGAAGCCATGCCCTACCGCATAGTCTATTTCCTACCACATAGTCATGGTATTCAAAAACAAGATAGTGAACCTCAATTTCACTTTGATAATTTGATCATCAAATCCGTGCCACAACCATTATATTTGTCTATTTAATCTCGTATTCAAGTCCTTGTCACATAAATATTAGGTAGTTCCTATAATCAACATGTTCTGAGAGACTATATTTTGAATACAAAGCTCGTTAAGAACTTTAGTAAACATTAAACAAACTTTAGTTTTTGTGGTTGATGTTGTTTTGAAGAGCTAGGATTTCCATCATCTCAATCCCTCTTGCTTCCATCTCTGCATTCATCATCATTGTCACTGCCTTCATATCTATTATATATATCCTTGCAACTATTGTGCTCTTTGCAAGTCATTTGTCCACTGCATCGCATGGCTACAAGCCCTTCTATATCAAATTTTATCCTGTTTGACAGAGTCTCTTTGCCTTTCATACTTCTCTCATGTCGATCATATTCATCCTGATCTTTGTCCTCATGTAGATAATGTTGAGGCTTTTCGTAAACATTTCCTGTTGTTTGCTCTTGTAGGCAAGGTAGATGACTACCATTGCTAATGCTTTATCAAAACAGTCTCGATGTTGGCTTCCAAGCTTTGTGCAGCATGAGCTTTTCAATGCAGACTATTTACCGTTACCATTGTTGTTTTACTCATGTAGAATAATGTATAATAAACTTAAAATGGGCATGTGAGGCTATCGGCAAAATTGGGAAAAGTGTTGCGTAAAAGAGACAAATGCAAGCATTGTCTGATTCAATCATGTGGTCCATGGCTGAAATTAGGTGGGCTTCACCATGGTCATCTTTGCATCAAACATGGATGCCCCGCTCTAGGTTACCTTCTTTCACAAATCATGGTCCCTTGCCTATGGAGCTATTGCCAACATCAACATGAATTTACTCATGCTTCCCCAATGTCATCGATAAACGGCATCAATAGGGAAACATTGTGATATCTATGCATAAGAGTGTGAGAGGAAGGAGACTCTAATAGTCTAGAGAAACACAAGTGGCATACATGTTGTGCATGATACTTCTCTCTCCACTTCTGTTTTCTCCACAAGCTATCCTCTCTTTGCATCTCAAAACATTCCAAATTTATTTATTTTTCATTGCAAAGCATTGCTAACAACTTTTGAGTAAGGATCTCATGAAAGTTTTTGCCCATAAGCATCTTGCAAAATGCCACATGCAATCAAGATGTAAGCTAGCCTTCAAGACCCTGATTTCATCCAAAGAGATGCCCTCACTTTGCACCTATTGAAAACATCCTGGAGCTTCCTAGCCATGCCCATGTTCTACACATCTTGCAAACAATTCGTTCCAAGAGTCTACATTCTATACAAGAAGCTACACGAGCACTTTTTGTGCTTTCTGAAGTACACCATATTTGGCATACATGTTGATCGAGGAATGTCGAGCAAAACTATTTATATCAAAAGCCCCTAACTAACAATATCATCGTGAATTTTGTTGCCCATATTAGCATCTTGCATAGTGCCAAATGCCTTGAAGATGAAAGCATAGGTGATTGCATATGGAGCGATGCCCTCACTTTGCATCTGTTGAAAATATCCCATGGCTTTCTGGCCCTGCGACATTTGGCATACATGTCAACCAAGGCAATGCCAAGCATAATGTTTTTTTTGAAAACCCTTGACTAACAATATCATTGTGTGTTCTTTTGCCCATCTTAGTGTCTTCCAAGTTTCCACATGCCTTCAAGATACAAGCATACTATTAGGCGAATTCATACAGAGAGATACACTTACTTCACAGCAACTAAAAATAAAGGGCTTCATGGCCCCACCCTAGTTCAGCATATCCCGCAATTCATGCATTCTAAGACTTAACATTTTCGATAGGAAGCTCCTCAAGAACTCTTTGTGCTTTTTGAAGTACACTACATCTTCCTGGCCCTTCCCCTATTCCGCATGTCTTTGACATTCCAAACAAGGAGCTCCTCGAGCACTTTTTGTGCGTTCTGAATTACACCATATTTGGCATACATGTTGACCAAGGTAATGCCAAGCACAACTACTTATTTCAACAGCTCTTGACTAACAATATCATCTTGAATTTTGTTGCCCATATCAGTATCTTGCATAGTCCCACATGCCTTCAAGATGAGAGCATAGGTGATTGTATATAAAGCGATGCCCTCACTTTGCATCTGCTGAAAATAGCCCAAGGCTTTCTAGCCCTACCACATTTGGCATACATGTCGACCAAGACAATGCTAAGCATAACGTTTTTTTTCAACAACCCCTCACTAACAATATGATTATGAGTCCTTTTTCCCATCTCAGCATCTTCCAAGTTGCCACATGCCTTCAAGATGCACACATAGGTGATTACATCTAGAGAGATGCAGTCGCTTCGAATCAGCTACATATAGTCCAAAGCTTCTTAGCCGCTCCCCTATTTGGCAAATTCCACAATCAGTGCATTCTAAGACTTAACATTTCGGACATGTAGCTTCTCAAGAATTATTTGTGTTTTCTAAAGTACACCACATCTTCCTGGCCCTAACCTCTATTTCGTATATCCTGTAATTAGTGTGTTCCAAGAGTTAACATTTTATGTAAGAAGCTCCTCAAGCAATTTTTGTGAGTTCTGAAGTACACTATGTTTGGCATACATGTCAACCAAGGCCTCGCCAAGGACATATTTTTTTGGAAAAATTACCAAAATACCCCTCTAATTTATGGAAATTCCCAAAATACCCCTCAAATTTCAAAACACCCCAAAATACCCCTGGTTGTGAGAGTAAATTTCTCCAAATAAAAAAAAATTGTAGCTTCTCATAAGAAGACTAATTTTCTATCAAAGAAGATGCTAAAACTAGAATTTGACATAAAACTAGTTCATGTAGGCTTTGGAGATGAATTGCTTGATTATTTTTAGACATAATTGCCATTTTTTAAGAGGTAATTTGTGAAAAATTACATGATAAACACTCAAAAATAGATCTCAATTGTCAAAAAGGATTAAAATCTTGAAGACTCCAACCAAAATAGATACAAGTGTATTTTGGGAATTTTTGACATTTGAGGAATATTTTGAAAATTTCCACAAATTAGAGGGGTATTTTGGTAATTTTCCTTACAATAGCTTCTCAAAAGAAGACTGATTGTCTATGAAAGAAGATGCTAAAACAAGAATTTGACTTAGTTATGTACGCTTTGGAGATGAGTTGCTTCATTATTTTTAGACATAATTTACCTTTTTTTGCTAGGTAATTTGTGACAAATGACATACTAAGCACTCAAAAATGGATCTCAATTGTAAAAAAGGAATCAAACCTTGAAGAGTCCAACCAAAATAGGTACAAGAGTATTTTGGGTATTTCTGCAAATTAGAGGGGTATTTTGGTAATTTTGTCTATTTTTTCCAGTACCCTCTGACTAACAATATCATTGTGAATTTTGTTTCGCATAGTAGTGTCTTGTGTAGTACCACATGCCTTCAAGACGAAAGCATAGGTGATTGCATTTGGAGCAATGTCCTCGCTTTGCATCAGTTGAAAACACTCCAAAGCTTCTTGGACCCACTCCTATTGGACATAGCCCATAATCACCTTCAAAAAGAGGCATGGTTGAAAAACTATCGGGTCTGAAATGTGACACATACAACACGACCAATTTTCTAGTCTTCACTTGATCGTAAGATGGTTCCACTAATCGAACATCTGTGAAGTCGACAATGTGGGGTAGCCTCCTCACTCATTTGAAAAAAGGGCCTTATGCCAACCAAGCAAATAATGTGGCGGTACCCCTCTACACTAGTATCTCTCTACACCCCATCCACCCCACTTTTTCCATCTCCTACCTTGCCACCATCTCTAGGCTCTTTCTATTTTTTGTGTGTGTGTGTGTGTGTGTGTGTGTGTGTGTGTGTGTGTGTGTGTGTGTGTGTGAGAGAGAGAGAGAGAGAGAGAGAGAGAGAGAGAGAGAGAGAGAGAGAGAGAGAGAGCTTGAAAAAATCTACCATTGAAACCACGAAGCTCACCTTTCATGAAATATCCCCCCCCCCCAAAAAAAAAAGAAAAAAAAAGAAATGGATTGCCACTTTCAATGTCTTGTGCCTTGCCACAAGCCTTCCTTAAAGGATTTGGTTTGAATATGTCCTAAATAGGTGATCAAATTGTGGAATTTGTGTCTCTGAGCATGCATGGTGATTAGTGTGCATGCATTACTGTGTGTGTGTGTGTGTGTGTGTGTGTGAGAGAGAGAGAGAGAGAGAGAGAGAGAGAGAGAGAGAGAGAGAGAGAGAGAGAGAGAGAGAGATTAAGCAATTGACAACAATTGAGGACCGCATTTGCATGGAGCCAATCCCCCCTCCAAAAGGCTTTGTATTATGGTTTCTCCCATCAAGAGAGACATTTTACAATACAATTCTTTGTGTTCCTTTAATACTAGCTAGTGCAATGAAGATGGAAACTTCAAGCACTAAGCATAACACTTATCAAACACAACATCAATTCCCTCATGGTCTCAGACCTAAGATCTCACACACCTTCGAAGATGGTGAGAGCTAGCGGGGGTATGAGAGTAGATTGAGAGGAAGAAGGAGTAGTCTTACGAGAAAGATGTACATCTCCTCACATAATCACTCATATTAGCATAGCTTAGTTTAGTAATTAGCATGTTAGAGGAGATGAGCATCCATTGAAGCTTGGCTCTTGGTTGGATTTGCATCACAAAGCCAAGAGTTGTTGGTGTAGGCCTCCCTTCTCACAAGCTTGGAGTAGGTGATAAGCTTTCCATTAAAGCTTGAGAAGGAGAGAGAGAGTCTTCTTGCTTCACACATGAGTTGTGTGAGTGTGTGTGGATAATGCCTTGAGAAAATTATACCCCTCTCTCTATTGGTCGACCCCTCTTGCTATTTGCTCATGCTGCAACCCTATTGGCCCTTTCTAGGCTTTAGCGAATGAGTATTAAGAAGCATAAGTGATAGCCTTCTGACATGTGTCCCCCTTTTCCCTTTTGTGAGAGATTTAAGTAATTAATAAATGCAATTAAACTCTCATTGGACCCCTTTGCCTCCTGGCCAATAGGAATCAGGCAAGCCATTAGGCTGTTGAATGCTCATTGGACCCCTTGGGAGACTATCCAATAGTCTTCTAGAGAGCTTAATTCTTATTGGTTATTTTATAAGTGTTTTTAAATTAATTAAATTAGATTTACTCTAGCCTAATTCTCATTGGTTCACCTCCATGGCCATTCAATAGGATTTGAGTACACCTTGTGGGCATCTAGGCTAGGGAGCTCATATGTGTCCCTCATTCCCTTTGTGTAAAGGGATCTTGTGTGTGTTTGGCCTTTGGACACAACGTTTGAGTTTTGGAACCTTAGAATTTTGGAAGTCTTAATGGGTTGAACCTCAGGGTCTTTTTAGCCCATTGTTGCACCTTGCTCTTTTGCAGATGGCTCCCCCTTTGGATCCCTATTTTCCCTCCTTTGGATCCCTACTGTGGCCGGTCTGCCAGCTTAACCAATATTCTAGCCTTTTCTCCCCTGGCACTTCTCCATATTAAAATGATCTGTTTAACATGAGAAAATAATTTAGGAGAATTAGATATTAGTTATTATGACATTACCTCTCTCTTGAAATCATAGTCATCCTTGACTATGGGGTAGAGAAGATAAATAATCTTCATTAGTCCTTTTTCTTAGCGGGTAGAGGATCCCTATGTTACCTTACGACATTGTTCCAGAATGGATGACTAGTCCATTTGGTGCTTGAGAGCCTAAGCTACCGCAAGCATGTCTGCACATTAGTCCTATCAATCTTCCATAGTAGAGTGACAAGCTCTACTTAGTGTTTGGGGGACGTCGTCTCCGCAAACTTGATCTAAGCATGCATACTACTTCATTTTTGTGCACAATAAAGAAAAAGAGAGTCTTATAAGACAAAAACTTTGTTCATTTTTAACATTTGTACATTTGCTTACTCTAGGGAAGCATTGTAAGCATTGAAAAGGTTTAGGTTATCCTTTAGTTGTATGCCTTACATCCATCTAGCATCTTCAAAAGAATAATTCTTAAACTTAATAAGGTATCGTCGGATAGTCTTACCACCTCTTAGTACCTTGTCTTCATGTCGGAGAATGGACTCGGGCTGCAGTATCTCTTCTTGGTCCTCAATCTCCGATGGGTCTTCAATAGTTAGTTCTTGAGGTGACTCTCCTTTATAAGGCTGTAATAGGCTCACATGAAAAGCATTGTGTATGAGACAATGGCTGGGAAACTTGAGTTGATAGGCCATTTCATTGATTGGCCTAAGAATCTGGAAGGGACCATTGTACCTTTTTGTTAACTTAGGATAGTACTTTTGCTGTCCCGTAGGATTCTTGCCCGTCGTGTGCCTTAATCAAGCCTTGGGAAATTTGAGTAAGACCCAATCATTCTTTTTAAAGGATTGGGTTTTTCTGTGCTTGTCAGTAGCAGCCTTTTGCCTTTGCTGTGAGATAGAGATAGCATCCGTAATCTTTTGGAAAGATTCTTGTAGGTCTCGACTATACTCATCTACAACGAAGATCTTTCCGTGTACCTTAAGTAGCAGGGGACTTTTTGATATTCCCTCAATTACCTCAAAAGGTTCTTTTCCCATGGAAGTATGTATAGTATTATTGTAGGCATACTCCACTAAGGGTAAGTACTTCTCCCATTGGGATCTTTGATCTACTTGCATTACATAGGCTTTCAGTAGATCAAGAATTGTTAGGTTAGCTATTTCACTTTGGCCATCCGTTTGTGAGTGATAGGCCGAAGAGAAGTTTAGCCTTGTTCCTAAATTCTCAAAGAGACCCTTTCAGAAATTACTGGTCATTCTAGGATCTCTATCCAACACTGTGGACATTGGCAAGCCATGGTACTTGAAGATTTGTGAAATGAATAGGGTTGCCATTTGATGGGCTTTGATAGTCTTTTTGACAGGTATAAAATGAGCTTGTTTACTGAACCTGTCTACTATCGTCCATATTCTCGTATTCCCATGGATAGACTTACAATCCAAAGATAAAATCCATGGATATGCTCTCCCATGGTGAATTAGGGATTGGCAAAGGTTGAAGCAATCCACGTTGCTTCCCTCTATCAAACTTTGTCTTTTGGCATACCACACATTTAGAAACATACTCTTGTATGTTTGCTTTCATGGTAGGCCAATAGAAATATGTTTCAATCCCCTTTAGGGTAGACTGAATCCCTTTATGCACTGCATAAGGAGGAGCATGAGATTCATACATTACTTTTTCACGGAGTGAGTTAGTAACGCATAGTCTATTGCCATAGAGAAGATAACCATCTTGTAAAGTAAATGGTTCCTCTTTCTTCCCTAGTGCAAGGTTGAAATCACATCTCTAAGATCGGGATCAATAGCATACTCGTCTATCATAGAAGATAGATCATTGTGGGTTGCTATGGAAACCGCATTCACTCTCGTCCGTCTTGAGAGTGCATCGGCTACTTGATTATGCTTGCCAGCAATGTGAGCAATATGAAAATGAAATTGTGAAAGGAAATTTGCCCACCTCATTTGTTTGTTGGAGAGCTTGGTCTGCATCATGAAGTACTTAAGACTTTGGTGATCCGTTCGCAGAATGAAAGGAGTCCCCAATAAATAGTGCTTCCATGAGTCTAAGGCATGTAGAGAATTGCGAGAAGTTCCTTTTCATAAATGCCTAGAGCTTGCTCAACAAGGTCAATCCTTCGACGTTCATAAGCTATGGCGTGCCCTTCTTGGAGCTAGATAGCTCCAAGGCATTCACCACAAGCGTCACATTGGACCTCAAATGACTTTGAGAGATCCGGTAGTGTAAGCACAGGTTGTGAGAGATAAGCTTTTCAAAAGCATTGTTCTCCTTGGTAGACCATGTGTACCTAACGTTTTTCTTTGTTAGGTCATGCAGTGGTCCTGCTATTAGTGAGAACTTTTCTATGAAGCGTCTATAGTATGCACACATACCTATAAAGCTTCTTAGTTCATGAAGATTCCTTGGTTTAGGCCATCCTTTTATTACCTCTAATTTTGATGGATCCATTTGGATGCCATTTTGAGAGATAATGTGACCTAAATACTGAATCTCTTGTAAGAAAAATTTAATTTTCTTTCGATTAACATAAAGTTTATTCTCTCTTAGAACTTGAAATATTACCTGGAGGTGTTGCTTGTGTTCATCTAATGAATTAGAGTAGATGATGATATCATCAAAGAACACTCCAGTGAAGGTTCAATGAGGCCTAAATTAGCTTCTCCATCAAGCGATTGAATGTGGCTGGTGCATTGATCAAGCCAAAAGGCATGACAATGTATTTGTAAAGACTAAACGTAGTACGAAATGCGGTCTTTACAATGTCTTGATCAACCATTCTTATTTGATGATAGCCACTTTTTAGGTCAACCCTACTGAAGTAGGTGGACCCTTGTAGGTCTTTACAAAGACTAAACGTAGTGCGAAATGCGGTCTTTACAATGTCTTGATCAACTATTCTTATTTGATGATAACCACTTTTTAGGTCAATCCTACTGAAGTAGGTGGACCCTTGTAGCTTATCAAATAGGTCTTCTACTTGTGGAACAGGAAACCTATTCTTGATAGTGATCCTATTTAGTGCTCTATAGTCGACACATATACGATATGTGCCGTCTTTCTTTTACACTAATCGCACAGAAGAACAAGATGGAGATGAGATAGGCCTAACCATGCCCTTCTCAACTAACTCATGCACTTGCCGCATAATATCCTCTTGTTGAGCTTGAGAAACTCTATAACGAGGTTTATTAGGCGGTGAACTTCCTGGAAGAAGTTCAATTGCATGGTCATCATTGCCTCGTTTAGGAGGTAGCTCACAAGGGATGTCATCAATAAAGACATCTTGAAACCCCTTGAGAAAGTTGGATAACTCTAATTCCACATGAGTGTGTTTATTTTCTTTTGTTAAAACATTAGGTTCATTTTGAGAATCTTTAACAAAAATCATGTATACGGAAATAGAGCTCTTTATTGACTTATTGAAAGCTTGTGTATGTACAATGGGTATGGTGTTACCCATTTGCTTGGCATCTATGTATATATCTTTTTCTTTGAACCTAAAGTAGATTCTTCTTTCAGGGAATTTAACATTGGCAGCCATGCGATCAAACCATGGTGCCCCTAGGATTACATCCTCGTGCTTGAGAGGAGAGATAAAGAAGTCCTCTTTGTCCACATAGCTTTGGACATGCAGCCTCAATTTCTCGATTAAGGGAGTGACTGAAGCTTTTTGCCCCTTGAAAGCACCGTGTGTGGGCAGGACATCTCCCATCTTGTAAGCTTGTCTGCCTAGCTTGGTGGCCAACTCTGTGGATATGAAATTGTGAGTAGAACCAAGGTCAAAGAGAATAAAAGGACCATGTTCTCTTACCTTTCCCCAAGCATGGCATAGAGGAGATCCTTTGTGGTGAGTTTCCTCCTCTTGGATTTTGACCAAGGTAGCTCTAGGAGGTTCATGGCGGGTGTTGCTTTGGGGACAAGCACGATATGCATGCCCTTGCTTGCCGAACTTGAAACAATGATTATCCTTGCAATAACGCTCAAGCTCTTCAGGAGAGAGTTTGTTTTTTCCTTTGTAAACTCCCTTCTCCTTAGCTTTGTTGGAATTGGCCTTAGGAGACTATTGGACATTGTCCTTCCCCTTAGGCTCATTGGAACCCTTGTTTTTCGTGGGCTTAGAATTTATCTTAGCCCCTGTTTGGAAATTGATTCAAGAAGCCACCATAGTATGGTGTATAACCGCCGATATAGTGTGTGGCCTTTGGGAGTTGACATACTCCTCCATTTCTTCAGTTAAGCCCGCACAAAATTTTTTCTTTTGCTCTCCAAAATCCAAATTTTTGAAGACAGTGGCTTTGAGTTGTAAGTCCCAAAACTTGTCCACATATTTGTGAATGGATTCGTAGGGAGAGAGCTTCAAGCTTTGCCATTCGGTGAGTACTTTGTCTTTGGCATCGGTGGCCAAAAACTGCTTCAAATGGAAGCTCTAAAGCTTTCCATGTTTGTGGAGCTTCACCGTTGGCCTGTAGGCTAGACCACCATTGTCTGGCGGACTTTTGAAAGTGCATAGCTACATGGTGTAGCTTAGAGGACCCCGTGAAGCCCTCATCTCCAAACGCCGCATTGACTTGTTGGATAAAGGCCAAGACTTTGTCCGTAGCACCAAAGGTGCCATCGTAGGTAAGGAAAGAAATGATCTTCCCTCCCTCTTTGAACTTCTTGAGCTTGGACGACCTCTTCCACGTGGCATAGGATTTCCTATGGCCTCTTCTTTTTGATGGTTCAAAAGTTGCACCATCACTTTCTTCAGAAGATGAAGATTTTGAGGAAGTTGGAGAAGAGGGTGACCTATTTCTTTTCTTTTTCTTGCCTTGATCTTCTTTGTCTTCACCATCACTTTCATAAGAGGAAGAAGATGGAGAAGAGGGTGCCCTCTTTCTCGCCTTTTTCTTCTCTTGCTTTTTGTCATCCCTCTTTGAATTATGGTGTGGAGAAGCATGCGATGATCTTCTCTGTTTTGGAGGTGATGGAGAGCATTTAGCTCGCCGTCTTCATGGATCCATCTCCAGCGAGGTGGCAGGAGACTCACTTCTTTCTCATTCCTTCGGTGGAGGCTCTTCAATTCTCTTTTGGGAAGGAGATGCATAATCAAGAAGCAAATTTTTGAGCCCTTCGTATGGATCCTCTTCTTCTTTGCGAATCGGAGAGAGGCCTCTTTTGGAAGTCTCACAAGGAGGCTTCCTAGGTACTCTCTCGTCATGGTGCGGATCTTGCAAAATCCCGTGAGCCGAAGCTTCCATTGCGCTTCACTTTGGAGGGATGGATTTCCCATGGCTTGTTGAAGCCTAGAAACAAAATAGTTAACAATCATAGGGGCATGATTAGTAGCCTGCTCATTAGCAAAATCAAAGTTATCAACATTAATTTCACTCTCTTTACTATTGTCAGCCATTTTAACAACTTTTAGGTGTACTTTGGCACTTCAAACCCTAGTTGCTACTCCTCTTTACCCCTTTAACAAAACATTCAAGCTACTGTACCCGTGGCTCAAATACCATTAATTGCAAGGAATAGAAGAGAGGGTCATTCAACACCAAAATAGCACCGGATCCTGTCAAGCTTCTAATGGATCAATAGTGGTTAAGCCATAGGTAAGCCCCGTAGGATTTCATAGCTCTCGACGACGGTGATGCCTTGTTAACTGCACAAAGGCAGGCGCACTACAAGGCTGAAAAATCCCTATTCTCCTTACTCACATGCAATTAATAATACCAACCATTTATAGCTAGCTTGAGGACCTCCCTTCTTGAGCAAGAAAAGAGAAACCTTGTGCTCTAATACCAATGTAACATTTAATGGGCTAGTAACTTGTGTGTAGCGGAAAATAGCATGAACATAGTGAGCATTTCATTAGACTAGATTCCTAATGAGAATAACAAGAGTGCTTGGGTGGAGAGAGCAACAAAAAGTATAACACCTAGTTAGATAGCATGAACAATACTTCAAAAGAGAGAGAAATTAAGCAATTGACAACAATTGAGGACCGGATTTGCATGGAGCCGCTCCCCCCTCCAAAAGGCTTTGTATTATGGTTTCTCCCATCAAGAGAGACATTTTACAATAAAATTCTTTGTGTTCCTTTAATACTAGCTAGTGCAATGAAGATGGAAACTTCAAGCACTAAGAGAAACACTTATCAAACACAAAATCAAATATTCCCTCATGGTCTCAGACCCAAGATCTCACACACCTTCGAAGATGGTGAGAGCTAGCGGGGTATGAGAGTAGATTGAGAGGAGGAAGGAGTAGTCTTACGAGACAGATGTACATCTCCTCACATAATCACTCATATTAGCATATCTTAGCTTAGTAATTAGCATGGTAGCGGAGATGAGCATGCATTGAATCTTGGCTCTTGGTTGGATTTTCATCACAAAGCCAAGAGTTGTTGGTGTAGGCCTCCCTTCTCACAAGCTTGGAGTAGGTGATAAGCATTCCATTAAAGCTTGATAAGGAGAGAGAGAGCGTCTTCTTGCTTCACACACGAGTTGTGTGAGTGTGTGTGGACAATGCCTTGAGAAAATCAGCCCCCTCTCTCTCTCTCTCGGTCGACCCCTCTTGCTATTTGCTCATGCTGCAACCCTATTGGCCCTTTCCAGGCTTAGCCAATGAGTACTAAGAAACATAAGTGATAGCCTTCTGACATGTGTCCCCCTTTCCCCTTTTCTAAGAGCTTTAGGTAATTAATAAATGCAATTAAACTCTCATTGGACCCCTTTTTCCTCCTGCCAATAGGAATCAGGCAAGCCATTGGGCTGTTGAATGCTCATTGGACCCCTTGGGATACTGTCCAATAGTCTTCTAGAGAGCTTAATTCTTATTGGTTCTTTTATTAAGTGTTTTTAAATTAATTAAAATAGATTTACTCTAGTCTAATTCTCATTCGTTGTCATAAAATCTAATATCTAACCAACCCAAATGATTTTCTCATATTAAATTGATCACTTAATGTGGGAGAATAAATGGGAACAAGTGTTAAGATATAGATATGTGCTTATAGATCTATCTCAACACGAGGCCGATAGTAAAGGGGCCCAAATGGGAGATGGTCTATCAAGAGCAAGGCTAACCAATGGATCATAAGACCTTAGGGTTAGCTTCATTGAAGACCTCCAATAATGTGTGTAAAAGTCCTTTGACTTTAGGTAAGCTAGGGCTGAGCTTGAGGTGGGAACCCGGCCCAAGCTCGAGGTGCTTGTCGTGCTTGAGGTGCTTGTCCTGCTTGAGGTGCTTGACTGGCTCCATGCTTGAGGTGCTTGACTTGGTGCATGATTAAGGTGCTTGAGGTGCCTTGAGAAGCTTGCCTGAGATGCTTGTGGGAACACCCCCTACTTCAAGTGCTTAGTCATGCTTGATGACTAAGGGGCTTGCTCATCCAAAGTAAAAAATATCCCTACAAGGAGGGGGGCGAGCCTACAAGGGGGGGGTGGATGAGAGAGAACACACACACACACACACACACACACACACACACACACACACACACACACACACACACACACACACACACACACACACACACACACACACACACACACACACACAAGGGAAGCCCCAGCTTGAAGAGGCAGCAAGGACACTTGTCAAGTTCCTCCCCATGTTGCCCTCATGGTGTGCCTGAAGCCTACCGGTTGGCCACCCAAGGGGTCCAATGATAATTTAGGATATTTAATTAATTGATTTTGCATTTATCAAGTCCTCTCTCTCAAAGGGGAAAGGGGGACACTTGTCCCAAGGCTACCCATGTTGCTTGTAATGGCTCCTGCTTGTGATTGGCTAGGCCTGGAGGGGTCCAATTAGCTTCAAGCATGAGCTACAAGGGGGGGTCGACCCAAACAAGCTAGGGGGGTGCTTAGGGGGTATACTCACCCACACACACTCACAAACACTCTCATTGTGTACTATGCAAAGTGCAAGAGCTCCCTCTCCTTCTCCAAGCAAGTAGAGGTTGAGAGCCTACACCAACACTCTTGGCTAAGGAGTGCAAATCCATCCAAGAGCCATGCTTCAATGCTTGAGCTTGCCATTTATTTCTTCTTCATTACTATGCTATTATGTATGCTAGCACAAGAGTTATGATAAGTGAGGAACTAGCTCTTTCTCGTATGAAATGTTTCTTCTTCCTCTTCCCTACCCTCATTCCCTGCTAGCTCTCTCCACCTTCGAAGGTGTTTGAGGTCTTGGGACTGAGGCTTGGTATAGTTAAAGATTTCTTCAAGTTTAGGTTATGCTATGATGGTGACGCATGAAGCTTTCCATCTTCATTGCTTCACCTAGGTCACAAGGAACACAAAGAATGTATTGTAACAAGTCTCTCTTTATGGGAGAAATCATAATACAAATGCCTATTGGAGGGGGGACCGGCTCCACATAAATCCGGTCCTCAACTGTTGTCATGTTCTCTAAATTCTCTCTCTTGCAAAAGTATTGTCCATGCCAAGTTAACTAATTGCTATAATTATGTTGCTATCTTCAATTATGTCTACCCGCTATGCTCACAAAATCATTTCTTGAAAGTACTCTCATTAAATTCCGCTACTCTCAAATTGAATAGGCAAATTCCATTACATTGGTATCAGAGCATTTGGTTTCTCTTTTCTTGCTTAAGAAGAGAGGTCCTTAAGTAGCCTATAAATGGTTGATGTTGTTAATTATAATAGAGTAAGTGGAATTGGGATCTAATATCGGTTTTGTTAAGCCCACTATGTGGGGGATGGTGCACACCTCGGGAGCTTTGGACTTAATAATGGAGTCTTTTTAGAATTGCCTACGGCTTTACCATTATTGAGCCATAAGAAGTCCGAAAGGAGCTAGCCCTTGGAAACTCTGCTATGTTAGACCTACTCCTCTACTCTCTATAATTAACCACTTTGAGCCGTGGGTGTAGATACTTAAGAGCCGATTTTCAAAGGCTAAGAGGAGTGGCAACTAAGGTTTTGAACTGCCAAAGCATACACTAAGTATAAACATAAATTTTGTTAACATGGCTGACAATAATCAAGAGAGTAGAATGAACATTGATAGCTTTGATTTTGCACATGAAGGTGCTAATGATGATGCTCCCATGTTTGTGAATTATCTCGTCGCTAGGTTGCAGCAAGCTATGGGCAACCCTGCTTTGCAAGCCGAAGTTACTCAAAAACTTCGTGCTTATGGAATTTCCCTTCCTCTCCCAGAGGAGAGAGAGCTTAGGAGGCCTCTTGAAGAGACCCCCAAAAGAAGACTCTCTCCCATTCGAGAGGAGGAATCCAAAGAGAAAGAAAGCAATGAAAGTCTAAGTTCTTCTGAAGAGGTGGCTCCACGAAGACGGCGGTCTAGACGATCGCCTACTCCTCACAAGAGGAAAAGAGCAACCTATAGTCCTTCTCCTCATCACTCTGAAAGGCAAGAGAGGAAACAAAGGAAGAAAAGGGCTAGGAAGAGGTCACCCTCTTCTCCTTCTTCTTCACCTTCCTCCTCTTCCGATGAAAGTTATGGCTATTCTCCTAGAGAATACAAGAGGGGAGGACATCGCAAATCATTTCCTGCATGGCGAAGGTCACAAAAACTAAAGAAGTTCAAGGAGGGAGGAAAGAGTATCTCTTTTCTCACCTACGATGGCACCTTTGGTGCTACCGACAAAGTGTTGGCCTTCATCCAACAATTTGATGCGGCCTTTGGGGACGAGGGCTTCACAGAGTCCTCCAAGCTACGCCATGTAGCTATGCACTTCCAAAAATCAGCTCGTCAATGGTGGGCTAGCCTTCGTGGCAATGGAGAAGCCCCAAAGACATGGAAAACTCTACGAGTTTCCATCATGAAGCAATTTCTTCCAAGCGATACTAAAGATAAAGTTCTTACCGAATGACGTGGCTTGAAGCTTCTCTCTCATGAGTCTATCAACAAGTATGTAGACAAGTTTTGGGATTTACATCTCAAAGCTACTGTCTTTCAAAAGATAGACTTTGCCGAGCAAAGACAGCAATTCTGTGCGGGATTACCTGAAGAGATGGCCGAATACATCAACTCTCAACGGCCTGGTACTATTACCGAAGTAATCCATCACACCATGGTTGCTTCACGCATTAATTTCCATCAAGGGGCTAGACGTAATGTCAAGCCCATGGAAAACAAAGATAAAAATGATGGTGATGCATGAAGCTTTCCATCTTCATTGCTTCACCTAGGTCACAAGGAACACAAAGAGTGTATTGTAACAAGTCTCTCTTTATGGGAGAAATCATAATACAAATGCCTATTGGAGGGGGGACCGGCTCCACATAAATCCGGTCCTCAACTGTTGTCATGTTCTCTAAATTCTCTCTCTTGCAAAAGTATTGTCCATGCCAAGTTAACTAATTGCTATAATTATGTTGCTATCTTCAATTATGTCTACCCTCTATGCTCACAAAATCATTTCTTGAAAGTACTCTCATTAAATTCCGCTACTCTCAAATTGAATAGGCAAATTCCATTACATTGGTGCACCTCCATGGCCATACAATAGGATTTGAGTACACCTTGTGGGCATCGGGGCTAGGGAGCTGACATGTGTTCCTCATTCCCTTTGTGTAAAGGGAGCTTGTGTGTGTGTGTGTGTGTGTTTTTTTCTCTCTCTCTTTCTCATCCCCTACTTGCAAGGCTCAACCCCTCCTATGTAGGGATTATGACGATTTTTTGGGACACACACAAAGCATCCAATTTCCCTAGTGTTTGGCCTTTGAACACAACCTTTGAATTTTGGAACCTTAGCATTTTGGAAGTCTTAATGGGCTGAAACTTAGGGTCTTTTTAGCCCATTTTGCACCTTGCGCTTTTGGAGGTGGCCCCCCCTTTGGATCCCTATATTCCCTCTTTTGGATCCCTACTATGGCCGGTCTACCAGCTTAACCAATATTCTAGCTTTTTCTCCCCTGGCACTTCCCCATATTAAATGAAGTTTAACATGAGAAAATCATATAGGAGAATTAGATATTACATATTATTACTTATTATGACAGGTATTCTTTGAATCCTATATTCACTTTTTGAGCATGCTTAAAAAAGACTCTATATAATAGAGGATAAGGGGGGTGTTGTGGCAAGGTTAACTCCTTGATGGCAAGCCCGAGTCCGCCTGGGTTCTTTTGTTGTAGTTGGTCTATAGAATGGCATCCTTCATTATTTGATGTATCTGGTATGTCTGATTGTATGTGGTGGAGATGGTGGTTGGTGCCATGGCTCGGATTGAGCATGAATTTCTATGTAACTTTTTTGGTTTTGAATACATTTATCACTCACAATTTGTGAGTTTGGAAAAAAATATTAATAAAGGATAGGAATAGGGTTGCACATATTTCTTCTTCATGAGTATCTTTCAAGATAACCCACTTTTGGGATGAAAAATAAAAGGCAAAGACTACTCATCGGTGGGGGGAGCCAGACAATTGCCAAGGCAGCATCATCTGAGGGGGGTGCTTGGCAGCAATGGCTATGCTACATTGAATTGTTATCGCCATGTGTTGTGAAGATCTAAATCACGACAACAAGCCACGATGACGGAGAAACAAAGCATATTTTTTATGTCAAGGCTCTTGCACTGGAGGCAGCAACTATATCCGAGTAGCTTGGCTCAACTCAACAATGCATTTGTGACGTTGGGATCGTGGGCTCAATGGCAAGGAAGTGCATGTTGTTACCATATACATGTGGTAGTGATGTGTGTGAACACACTAGGACCGCCGGGGCATTTTTTCCCTCTTTAGGAGGTTTTTTCCCCCGTGCATTGTATATACGCCCATCACTCTAGGGCTATCTATCTTTCCATTGCACACTAAGTAATACACTCTCTATTGTGTGCCTTGAGCTTCCTTCGTCTTCTCCAAGCTGTGTGTGTTTCTCTGCAACCCTAATTCCAACAATTGGTATCAGAGCAGGTCACGTCCTCCCGGGCTTAGTCGTCAGCTGCTCCAGCACACGTCTGCTCACTTTCTCCGATTTCAGTGAGCTTTGGCAAGCGTTCGCAGGTCGACAAATCTTTTGGGCGAGCTCGAAGAGCTCGGTCTGCTCAGAATTTTGATTTGGGCTCATTTCGGCCTCCGTTTCCACTACGGGCAGTACTGCACAGGTTATTTCGTCATTTTGTGCTGATTTTCTGTCAGTGCCGTTTTCTGCATAACAGGTGCCTTATAGTCTTCTACGGTTTGTGCTATATAGCACAAGTTGTTCCCGCTCCATTTCTCCTATTTTCGGGCAGTTTTCACATCAGGTGCAGCATTTACCATGGCTGACAACAACAACACAGATGTGTTCAAGATGTTTGCTGCTGAGGACAGGTTGGATGGGGACAACTACCCTATGTGGGCTTATATGATGCAACACGTTCTTGTGTCAAAAGGTGTCTGGAACATTGTGCAGGGCATTGATGTACGTCCTGGTTCTGAAGATGTAGGCGATATTGAGGATGTTGCAGGTCTTGCTGCAAGGATTGCAGCTGTTAGAGTTGTTTTGCCTACAGCAGAACAAGCTCGTTGGGATGTTAAGGACGCGCAGGCTCATGCATTGATTGCGTTGTCTGTGAAGCGCACCATTATTCCTCACATCCGTTCAGCAAAATCTGCAAAACAGGCTTGGGATATTCTAGCAGGTCTTTATGCAAGCCGCAATGAGGCTAAAATTGCTTTGCTGCGTAAAGAGCTAGAGTCGAAGATTATGCATGAGGAAGATGATATGGACACTTTCCTTGCTAGTGTCAAGGATATCAATGAGCAACTCATTTCTGCAGGTGAAGTCATTTCTGACAGTTCCCTTGTGCAGACTGTTCTTGATGCCTTACCAGATTCCTACCAGACTTTTGCTAGTACTTGGAGACTGATGACCCAAGGAAATCCTGAAGTTGTCAAGTTTGATGCATTATGCACATTGCTGTTGCAAGAGTCACTTTCTAGAAAAAACAGGACTAGGCAGCGTGCAGTTGAACAGGCTTTTATTGCTTCTCAAAGAAAGGGTGGTAACAGTAATGCAGCCACTTCTTATGGTTCTGCTGCGAGTGGCAAAATTTCTGTTCCTAATGCTTCTGCTGGCAGCACTTTGTCTGGCAATTCTGGTGATAAGGGCAAAAAGAAGATGCGTTGCCATTATTGTAAAGCCAATGATCACTTGATCAAGTCGTGTCCTAAGTTGAAGGCCAAAGAGGCTAAGAAGAAAGAGGGTGGTTCCACTGCAAATGCTGGTTCCACTACAAATGCAGCCATTGTTGAGTCTTCTGTGAAAGGAGATTTTGATGCTGATGTTGATGCAGAATGGGCTTTTAGCGCAGAGTGCACTTACAATCCTGTTGTCCATGATGCATGCTTGTCAGTTGCTGCAGATTCACATGTGTGGTATTTCGACAGTGGTGCTACAAAGCACATTACCTCACATCGTGAATTGTTTACCTCTCTCGAGTCTGTCCCTCATGGGAATTCAGTCACTTGTGCCAACAACGCCTCTTATCCAGTTCAGGGAGTTGGAAAGATTGTGCTCACTGCTGCTAATGGCAGTTCCTTCACACTTGTTGATGCACTTTATGTACCTGGGATCAAGAAGAATCTATTGTCTGTATCCGCACTTGCTAGACTTGGACTTGTAGTCAAATTTGTGGATGACAGATGTACAGTTCATGATCTCAGTTTTGGTGATGAAATTGTTGCATCTGGGCTTTTGTGCCGTGGGCTGTATAAGCTCACTTTGTATGACAAGTGTGGACAAAATTTTGCAAATGCTGTTGCAGATTCAAGGGCTATTTCAGATGCAAAACTTTGGCATGCACGTTTTGGTCATCTGAATTTTGCCAGTTTGCTGCGTTTGCAGAAATCTGATATGGTTGCTTCTTTGCCGCCTCTTGAAGCACCTATCAAACATGTTTGTGAAGGCTGTATTCTGGGTAAAATGCAGCGTTCTAAGTTTCCAAAGGATGGTTCAGTTAGGGCTACATGCAGGTTGCAGCTTGTGCATAGTGACGTTTGTGGGCCCATGCAAACTCCGTCCTTGGGCAATTACCTGTACTTCGTGACTTTCATTGATGATTACTCCAGGCATGCGTGGGTATTTCCGCTTAAAGCGAAGTCCGAAGTTTTTATGTGCTTCAAACAATTTTTGGCTATGGCTGAAAATGTCTCAAAATGTACTATGGGCACCCTCCGTTCCGATCGAGGGGGGGAGTATATGTCTCATGAATTTAATGCATTTCTGGCTAGTCGTGGGATAAAACACCAATGTACAGTGCCTTATACACCTCAGCAAAATGGTGTTGCTGAGAGGAAAAACAGGTCACTAACGGAAATGGCACGATGTATGGTCAAAAGTCAAGCTTTGCCGCATTCTTTTTGGCTTGAGGCCATCATGTGTGCCACTTATGTACTTAACAGGTGTCCTACGAAAGCTTTGCAGTCTATTACTCCATATGAAGCATGGCATGATAGAAAACCTTCTATTGAGCACATGCGTGTTTTTGGCTGTTTGGCATATGCTTTAGTGCCACAAGTGCAGCGCAGAAAATTGGATGATAAGGCTGTCAAATGTATTTTTGTTGGTTATAGTGCTGAAAGCAAAGGTTACAGGTTGTATCATCCGCAAACAAAACGTATTTTGGTTTCACGGGATGTAGTGTTTGTGGAAGATTCTGTTCAACCCTTGCTGTCATGTACTAGAGACAGTAATGTAAGCTCACAGGACATTTATGACACTTTGTTGCCTCTTTTCAGTGGTGGAAATACGAATGTAAGTTCCAATGAGGCAAATGTACAGCCTATGGGGGTTTCTGAAAATGTTTTAGAACAGCCTATTACTGATGCAGATGTACATGATGTACTTGATGAGGAAAGGGCTGAAAATGAGCAGGCTAGAGGTATGCCAAAATGGCTGGTGCACACTTTGCGTGACAGTAAATTGGATGCACCTTTATCTAGTCGTACTCGTTCAGGCTCTCGCCATGCATCTTATGCATCAGATTGTTATGCTTTGGCTGTGTCTAGTTTACATGATGTTGAGGAGCCTCTGTCTTTTGATGAAGCACAGAATTCAGAAAATTGGATTGCTGCCATGAAATCAGAATATGATGCACTTATAGAGAATGACACATGGACTTTATGTGATTTGCCTCCTGGCAAAAAGGCCATTGGTACGAAGTGGGTTTACAAGTTGAAACGCAAGCCGGATGGTGAGATCGATCGCCATAAGGCTCGACTTGTTGCAAAGGGTTATGCACAACAAAAAGGCATAGATTATGAAGAGACTTTTGCTCCCACTTGTCGTATGACTACTGTGCGTTTTCTATGTGCATTGGCAGCTCATTTTGGTTGGGATGTACATCAATCAGACATTGTTACTGCTTTCTTGAATGGTGACATATTTGAGGAAGTTTATGTAACGCAGCCTCGCGGTTTTGTCATAAAAGGACAAGAGGACAAAGTGTGCAAATGTAAGAAGGCTTTGTATGGGTTGAAGCAATCTCCTCGTGCTTGGTATGAGAAAGCTGACACTCATTTGGTTAAACGAGGCTTTCGTAACAGTCCAACAGAAAACACATTGTATGTAAAGCGTGAGGATGATGTATTTCTCATTGTGGTTCTTTATGTTGATGATTTGCTGATCACTGGACCAAATGAGAGACATATTGCTGAATTTAAGGCTGATTTGAATGCTACTTTCAAGATGAAAGATTTGGGGCTGTTGCATCATTACTTGGGTATACAGTTTAAGCAGTGTGATGGTGGTATTGCCTTGTGTCAGAAAAGTTACATAGAGACATTGCTATGTAAGTTTGGACTTGAGGATTGCAAACCTATTGCCACTCCCATGGAAACAGGTTTGAAGTTGAGTCTACATGATGCTGGCGATCCTGCTGATGTCACTCTTTACCAAACTGCTGTTGGCTGCCTCATTTATGTATGCAACACGAGGCCAGATATTCAGTTTGCTGTCTCGCAGGTCAGCAGATTTATGCATAGCCCAGGGTCTAAGCATTGGCAGGCTGTCAAGAGGATTTTCCGCTACCTTAGTGGCACTTTACATCTTGGCTTGTTTTATCCCAAGGGGGGATCATTGCCGCCAGACTTACATGCTTTTTCGGACTCAGATTGGGCTGGTTGTTTTGACACGCGAGTGTCCACAAGTGGTTTTTGTTTCATGCTTGGCAGTTCATGTATATCATGGTTGAGCAAGAAGCAACCTACTGTGGCCACTTCGAGTTGTGAGGCTGAGTACAGGGCAGTCTTCACAGCTACGGTTGAGTGTGTATGGCTCAGACGCCTTATGGCTGACTTGGGTGTTGGACAGGACACTGCCAACACTATCTACACTGACAGTCAGAGCGCATTGGCAGTTGCGAGGAACCCAGTTTTTCATGCTCGCACAAAGCACATTGAGGTGCATTACCACTATGTCAGGGAGAGGCTCTCAGCAGGAGAGATCAGCTTGGCTTATGTGCCAACACAGGACAACCTTGCAGATCTTTTCACAAAGGCATTGTCTCGTGAGAAGCTTGAAGCTTTCCGCAAAGCTTTGGGCTTACTCCCCTTTGTGGACTGATCCTGTCCTCAGGGCATGGCACTTCCCTTTACTCATGTGCCAGCTCTCGTTCACCGCATCACTCCAGGGGGGATTTGTTACCATATACATGTGGTAGTGATGTGTGTGAACACACTAGGACCGCCGGGGCATTTTTTCCCTCTTTAGGAGGTTTTTTCCCCCGTGCATTGTATATACGCCCATCACTCTAGGGCTATCTATCTTTCCATTGCACACTAAGTAATACACTCTCTATTGTGTGCCTTGAGCTTCCTTCGTCTTCTCCAAGCTGTGTGTGTTTCTCTGCAACCCTAATTCCAACACATGTTGATTTTCATTCCCTAGCTTAACAGTGAATGTTAAATGGAAAGCATTAAATGGAATCTTGCAAGATTCCATGTAATGAATTGAGGTAGAGAATGTGCATACAATTTTGTGTTGATTCTTTTAGTAAGAATTTAAGTGAGATGCCGCTTTGTCGAAGGGAGAAAATAACAAGCAAAGTAAAAAAGAGGTCGAAAATGGTGGACAACTAGCCAGTTGGAGGTGGGAGAGCGACCTAAATATTGGTAGGAGAGACTACATTATAGAGCTAGGAGAAGGAGATTTCCTTTTTTGATATGTTTGCGCTCACATTCCTCACATCGAATAGCTTGCAGGTGGAGTGGGTCAGCCCGAAGATTTCTCTCTCGCTTGTTGAGGTCGTGAGGTCAAGGTCGAGCATTGTGTGGTGCTTATTTAAGATGTGTTGAGCTTGAATTGCTAAGTTGAAGTGGGATCTACAAAGACTTGATCTAATGAAAGTAGAAAGAGAGAGTTTGAACCCATGATGTGAGGAATTGATAAAGTATTGTTTCATTTAAGGACTTCATAAAATTTCATCTCACTATATTATTTATTATTTTCTATGCTTATTAAATCTATCATTTCTTATTAAAAAGCATTAAGTATTTTTTGTTTAAAATTTTTGTGTATCTTTTTATTGATTTTTTATTATATTGTGGTGTACACGGAAAACGAGACCAAACTAGGCTTGCCCTTCACGAGTGAGGCAGCCCGTTATATTGATAACTAGAAGGAGTACAACTATCTTGGCAACTACCCAAGGGTTCACAAATGGGGATGCATACCAAGGCTGTCCGGCCACACACCACACCTCCCCCCTTAGGGAGAAAAAGATGAACATCTTTTTACAAGATTGAACTAAGAAGGAACTCGACCTGACTGAAGGGACTGCATCAACTCCAACGCCTCATCCTGGGGGAGTGAGCTTACAACGGCTTAGGGACTAGGTTCTGAGAGGACTTGACTTGACAAAGGAAACATCTCATGGTAGGCATTACACTAGGTCGCTATCCCAATGGAAGTGGCTACTCGAGGAATGACTAGCTTTTGGAATGACAAGGAGAAGGACTATGGGTTGACCAATTCCTCTTGAGAGGAGTTAGCGATAGTCTAGACCACTGTCTTCATGGAGCCACATGAGAGATGCGCTATAAGGACATGAGCGCGATCTTTTTTTTTTTTGAAGTACATCCCATTAAAAAGGGGCTTGGTGTGATCATGATGTTTATTCAACAAGAACTACTACTAGAACATAAAGAAAGATTAAGATTCAAGGCGGCAATCTGCATGGCAACTATGAAAGAAAAAGTATTAGGTACCTCTGCAACTGGGTTGTAGTAACTCCTGAATAAACTACTCGGGGATAATCTCGGCACACCAAGAGCATAAGTTGACTACAACAAGATTGAGTGCCTGCACATGAGTAACAATCACATAGACAGCTCGGTGATTGGTGCAGAGAAATCGAACTGCTCGAGAAGTGCTTATTGGACTTCTCTAGTATCGAAAGAAGAGCCCACAAAAACAAGCCGTAAGCTTCCTATGATTGACGATGCAAGCATGGGACTGATCAGCTGCTGAATGTGCCATCACCATGGCGCTCATGCTGGCTGCTCGCTTTTCTTCAATAACAACCACAAAAAAACTGTGAGGCTTCCGCAAGTTGGCTCAGGAGGCGCCATCATGCAAATGACTGAAACATAGGTGGCCCAGACCAGCTTCGATTCTTCCAAGCACCTGTATTGGCACTCAAACCCTCAAGCTAGTGGACTTCTACCACCACCCATTTGAGGGCGCAAAAGAGCATGAGCAACATCTATCCTGTGTCGAAACAGAATGCCAGGCCATCACTTGCAGGGGAGAGTGTGAGAACGGGCATAGACGGGCACCAAGAAAGTGACATCTTTGAGTTGTAGGCTGATAGCCTCTCTCTCTCTCTCTCTCTCTCTCTCTCTCTCTCTCTCTCTCTCTCCCCCCAGTGTCAAGCAGGAATGCCATCGCTGTGGTAGGGCAAGAAAATCAAGAAAAGGGTTTCTAACTAACCCTTGCCCGCCGCCTCCACCAATGTGGTGTACATGGAAAACGGGACCAAACTAGGCCTGCCCTTCATGAGTAAGCCAGCCCGTTATATTGATAACTAGAAGGAGTACAACTATCTAGGAAACTATCCGAGGGTTCACACATGGGGATTCATACCAAGGCCGTCCGGCCACACACCACAATATATAAATTTTCACAAAATGTGAGAATTATCAATTTTTTTAATTCTATTATATCCTATACCTATTAGACCTATTGTTTGCGATTAGAACTTTAACATTTTTTTTTGTTTTAATTTGGCAATGGGCCCCTTTAATTTTTTATTACATATATTTTTTCACAAAATGTAAGGATTTTCAAATTTTTTAATTTTGTTTCAAAATGCCAATGTGAGCCTTTCAATTTGTTGTTTAAGTAGGGCCCTCCGTAACATATAAGCCATTCATATCCTTAATGGATTGTTTGAACATTGACAAATCTTAATCTCAAGATCTGATGTGTGTGTGTGTGTGTGTGTGTGTGTGTGTGTGAGAGAGAGAGAGAGAGAGAGAGAGAGAGAGAGAGAGAATTGTCATTTTCTTGGAGTGATTACAAGGACTACAATCCACCCTCTTCATTTGTGTGCATACACACAATCACACACCTTTGAATATGGTGTGTGTGTGTGACCCAACAGCCACTCTTTTCTTAGTTGCTAGCAATGCACGGGGCACACTCTAGTATCAATATAATACACTCACCATTGTGAGTTTTGAAAAAAAAGGAAATGATTGTAAGGTCAAGCTACTTTGTACTCTACATAGAATATAACTTTAAAAGTCTAAAGACTTTGTACTCTACATAGAATAAATTTACAAATCTAAATGCACATAAGAAAAGAAGTAATTTTAGTGGACATTTTATTATTTCAAGAAAATTTGGTTTTTGAAGATACATTTAACTTTATCTTTTCAAAGGGCTTTTCAAGACCAATATTGATATTTTTGAAAAATTTGTACAAGTTTGTATTTTTTCAAAAAGATTGAGAAAAATGATAAAGCTCGTATTTTGTCTACTTGGGGATGTCTTGCTTTAAGGGCATGCATGCAAATGAAGGGGTTCTTATGCAAGTAAGAGCACGTATACGTGGTACCACTTTTTGCACTTTTTGGTAGTACCTTTTTAAAACAATGGTTATTGATATATTTTTTGAAAAAAAAAACTTGTCAAATTTTATAGTTTTAGATTCTACATGAAAAAATCTATCCATTGATATATAACATGCTAGTTTATTTTACATGTAACTCATGAAGATGGGGCTTATAAAGTGCTACCAAAGGATGGTCCAAGACACCCCTTTTTGGTACCATCAATACTTGCTTTGAACCATCCATGTTATTAACCATGAGAGAGAGAGAGAGAGAGAGAGAGAGAGAGAGAGAGAGAGAGAGAGGGGGGGGAGAGATTTACCGTCAAGCTCATAGAGACTCCATCTCACCAGGGGCACCCTTGCCCTTATATTATGGATTTCTTGGTATTAAACTAAGGATAGTGAACAGTTTTCACCCATAGAAAATGGAAAAAATTCCTTGAAATGTGCAAGATGCCCAAAAACCAACTCTAACATAAGCACCCCGAATGGGCAGAGAGATTGCCCAGTTGGCAAGCCTTTTTACCACTTTGGGGGTATTTTTTTCTTTTTATTTTTAAGATTTAAAATGTGGGCCATGCTTAAAAATCTATTGATTCTTTGAATTTTGACAAGCAAGGGTGTCTACACTAGCATATGCAATTGAGTCTCGAATGTAAATTCAAGCCTAAAGGTGTTCTTATATGCCCTTGGTAGCCACAAGGGTGTCATGAGACTAGCCTTTTACCCTAGTGCTACACTAGTAGGGAATGAGGTGAGTCAAACTTAGTTTGAGCCTAAAAGTGTTTTTCAATGCCCTTGGTAGCCACAAGGATGCCATTAGGCTATGGCCTTGTACAGTAGTGCTACACTAGCATATGTAGGCAAGTCTATAACTTAAGTTTGAGCCTCTTTCCATTGATATCTAGAAGGATGTCATGAAATTGTGGCCTTTCACAATAGTTGTACACTAGCATATGTAGGCAAGGCTTGAACTTAATAAGCTCAATCCTCTTGCCATTGGTAGCCACAAGGATGTCATGAGGCTAGCATAGTCCAGTGTTGCTACATAGCATATGCAATTGAGACTCAAACTAACCTTGTTCAAGCTTGAAGGTGTTATTCTATACCCTCAATAGCCATAGGGATGTCATGAGGCTAGCCTTACACCCTAGTGCTATACTAGCATGTGCATGCGAGGCTCCAACTTAAGTTTGATCCTAAAGGTGTTTCTCTACGCCCTTAGTAGTAGCCTCAAGGATGACATGAGGCTAGCCTTTTGCCATCGATAGCCAGATGTTTCTCTATGCCCTTAGTAGTGGAACGATGTCATGAGGCTAGCCTCGCATGGTAGTGCTATAGGAAAATCTCCAACTTAAGTCTGAGATCCTTGCCATTGGTAACCATAAAAATTTCATGAGGTTAGCTTACACTAGCATATGTAGTTGAGGCTTGAACTTAAGTTGGATCTTAAAGGTTTTGTTCTATGCGCTTGAAGCTCAAATGTGTTCTTATAGCTTTGCACCCTAGTGCTACACTAGCATAATATGCCGATGAGGCTCAAACTTAAGTTCAAGCATAGAGGTGTTGTTCCATGCCCTTGGTAGCCACAAGGATTCCATGAGGCTACGGCCTTGCACAGTAGTGCTACATTATCTTATGCATATGAGGCTCAAGCTTAAGTTTGATTCTCTTGCCCTTGGTAGGCACAAGGATATCATGAGGCCCTTGCCTTAAATGCTAGCCATATAATAGCATATGCACTTGAGGATCTAGCTTAAAGCTGTTGTTCTATGCCCTTGGTAGCCACAATGATGTCTGAGGCTAGCCTTACATGATAGTGTTACACGGACGTATTGCCCTTGGTAGCCACAAGGATGTCATCTAGCCTTACATGACAGTCTTACACGGGTGTATTTCCCTGGGCAAACACAAGGATGTCATGAGACTAGCCTCGTACCCTAATGCTATGCTAGCATATGCAATTGAGGCTCGAACTTAAGTTTGAGCCTAAGGTGTTCTTCTATGCCCTTGGTAACCAGAAGGGTGATGAGGCTCAAACTTAAGTTCGAGCCTAAATGTGTCCACTGAGGGGGTTCAGTGTTCAGTACCTCACTGTATAACGTGCGTTCGTGGGATATTAATTTTTTTTCTTTTAACATGTCTGATGAATAAAATAACCTCTTATTTTAGGGTTTTTTTTCAAAATTGAATATAAAAACCCCTTATTTTAATGAATCTTTGTTAAATTGCCTAAATTTTTTACATTTTAAAACCCTTGCTATTACACTCACGTTGTACATTAATATAATTACATAGTACACCCCCCAAGGGTGTCCATAAGGATGCCATGAGGCTATGGCATCGCACACTAGTGCTACACTAACATATGCATATGAGGCTCGAGCTTAAGTTTGAGTCCCATGCTCTTGGTAGCCACAAGGATATCATGAGGCCCTTGCCTTAGATGCTAGCCATATAATAGCATATGCACCTGAGGTTCAAACTTAAAGGTGTTGTTCTATGCCGTTGGTAGCCACAAAGATGTCATGAGGCTAGGTTTACATGATAGTGTTGCACTTGCATATTGCCGTTGGTAGCCACAAGGATGTCATGAGGTTAGCTTGGCACCCTAGTTCTACACTAGAATATGCAGTTGAGGCTCGAACTTAAGTTCGAGCCTAAAGGTGTTCTTCTATGCCCTTGGTGGCCACAAGGGTGTTGTGAGGCTAGCCTTTCACCCTAGCTCTACATTAGCAACTGATGAGGCTCAAACTTAAGCTCGAGCCTAGAGGTGTTGTTCAATGTCCTTGGTAGCCACAAGGATACCATTATTCTATGGCCTTGTATAGTAGTGCTACACTAGCATATGTAGGCAAGGCTCGAACTTAAGTTCAAGCCTCTTGCCATTGATAGCCACAAGGATGTTCATGAGGTTGTGGCCTTGCATAGTAGTTTTACACTAACATATGTAGGCCATGCTCGAACTTAAGTTCGAGCCTCTTGCAATTGGTAGACACAAGGCTGTCATGAGGCTAGCCTTGCACCCTAGTGCTACACTACCATATGCTGATGAGGCTCAAACTTAAGTTCGAGCCTAAAGGTGTTGTCCTCCCGTTGCCCTTGGTAGCCACATGCAAGTGAAGCTCAAGCTTATGTTTGGGCCTAAGAGAAAGGTCTCAAGCATGTTCTAGAGGCTTGCCTCCTAGACTACACTATTATATGGAGGAGGGACTTAAAACTAAAGGTTAAGCTTTGCTAGCTAAAAGGAGCTCAAGTGACTAACTTCAGGTGAGAAGACATATTTAGGAACATGAGGAAAAATGCACAAAAAAGGAAAAAAATTTACTTTTGCTTGAGAGGAAGTGAACACTAGTGTAGGATACATTTGGTGTTTCCCTAAAGCTCTTGAATGAAGCTTTGTGTTTAAACAATGTACCCAAAGGTAGTTTTGGTGTTTGAATAATGTACCCGAATGCAAGAAGGTTGGTAGTTGAATGATTTACCCATATTCTTTTGCTAAATTCCTGTCTTTATGAATGTATTTGCACCAATGATGCAAAACTGTATTTCAAGCTCCACTCATTATATTCAAGGTCATATGTTGTTGTAGATTGTGATAACCTTTTGGCCGTAGGAACTACGCATTTCACCTAGCTACCCTTGCATATTTCTTTAAACTAACATTACACTTGCTTGTCAATCATGCATAATTTCCCACCATCATGTGGCTAGTTTTTCCATTCTAAAAAAATAATACGAAACTTTTGAGTATCGAGTTTGAACAAACTTGCAGAACGAGGTTATACGTTTGTAGACATCTTTATCCATGACGGCTTTGAAGTCCAAATTTTGATTTTCTTACTTGAGTTGGAGGCTGACTCCTGAGGTTGAGGTTGAGGTTGAAGTCCCAAAACATGCACTTTAGGTTGAATTTTGAACTCAAGGTTGATGTTCAGGTTCAGCTTGAGTCTAGCTCTCATGTTCCAAATTCCAAGGCTTCAAGTGGGAATCCAAAGATGAGGCCAATCCTGTTACTTCAATCATGACCTAACAAAACATTAAAGAAAAGGTATTAAATGATACGAACCACGCCATGCTGGCAAAAGTGCACTTTAATTTGAAATTCAAACATGACAAAACATTAAAGAAAAGGTATTAAATGATAAGAACCACGCCATGCTGGCAAAAGTGCACTTTAATTTGAAATTCAAACGTGACGCACATCAAAGAAGATGGCATGAGAATGGGGCATGATGTCCGTCGATCCATGGCTTTGCACTCTACTCTTATCTCTCCAAGCGTACGTCCATGTGCACGCAGCTCTGTGCATGACTTGGTATAACACATAGTCGTCATCTCCTCCTTCAATCTCCCTTGCACACAATAGTTCCCAACCTTCTCCCTTCCTCAGAAATGCTGAACAATTACTCCTTTTTTCCATACCTGTATGCAGTGGAGGTGGGTAGTTTGGAACCCCTTTTGAACTAGCACGAGAGAGAATAGTGTGTGATCAGAGAATTTTTGAGGTCGTGCAATCGAAAATAGATCTCTGTTTGCTTTTTGCATATATGTGGGTGACGTTCTTCTACTACTCACGATTTTCATGGCACGTGCGTACACAGTACAAGAGTGAGAGACAGTGCAAGGGCATACTAGTATTGGAAAAGCTAGATCATCTGCTCAACTTTCCTCTTCATATCACCTTGGATAGACACTCACCCCTTTCACCCTTAGGCAGTGCAATCTGCAAAGCTTGACAGTGCAGTCGGCAATCCTTGGCAGTTTGTGGTCTACACCACATGACACACACAAATAAAGGTGCATACTCTTGCTTGCACTTGTAGAATGCCCCAACACTAGTTTCCTCTCTCTCGTCGTTGTTTGCCTACACGCGCACAAAACTGGGATCGAGGGGCTGTCGAAGTTGGACGGGGAGGAGGAGCTGCTCCACCACAGCTATAGTCATATTCCATGTCAAAATTGCTATACTAATACGATTTTTCCTACACATGCAACATAGAGGGAGGGAAGTTGAGTCTGGACGGGGAGCAAGAGGGTTCATTAAAGCCATGATCACATGCAGTGCTCTAGCACTTAATCGCAGATCTTGTGGGCATTGCGCATGACACTGAATATGCTCACCGGTCGGCTGAGAGCCCTCAGTGCTGGAGGTCAAGAAGATTGTGAAAGATATCTTGCTTCACACCCCTAGTGCCATGCACAAGAGCTTGGAGCTCTAATCGGGGCCAAGGTTTTGTAGGGTCAGTTCTTCATGAGCCTTGTTTTTTGTGTCGCCATCCGAAACATGCACGTGTTGTAAGTGGCACATATCCCCCGAATTTAGAGGGTTCTAACATTTATGAAACTCTCTCTCTCTTTCTCAGCTAGAGCTTAATTTAGAGCTCCATGTCTTTGTCTATCTACCAGCTCAAACTTAAGTTTGAGCCAACAACTCAAATGAAAGTTGGAGCTCCATGCCTATATCTACCTAGCAACTCACTTGATGCTCCATGCCTCAATCTACCTTGAAGCCCAATATCCATGCCTTTATCTACCTAGCAGCTCAATCTTAAGTTCAAGCTTCATGTGAATATCTACCTAGCAGCTCAAACATAAGTTTGTGATCTATATCTATATCTACCTAGCATCTCAACCGAGCTCCATGCCTCAATCTACCTTGAAGCCCAAGCTCCATGCCTTTATCCACCCCACACGTTTAAGCTCCATCATATGCAGCCTGACCCTGTGGTTCATCTGGAGAGCCAGTTGTTTTCACAACTTCGAGTCTCAACCCATTCCACCGGCGGAGATTGTTTATCGTGACATTTGGATGGAGCTAGTCCATCCACTCGGGGGTCAGCTTGAGACACTTTATGATAGCTTTGATTGCATGAGGCGTCGTGAGTCCTTCTTGCAACTATGGCACCTAGGACCTTTCTTCACCATTGTGCCTAGATGGTAGTACCATCCACGTGAGTGTCTGTTGATGAGTTCAACCCAACTATTGATGTGAGGCTTTGTACTTGCAACCTTGTGATACAAATTATCCAATTTGTCTAGGAGTGACAACCACATATGTTGATCAAAACAATGAGTTAGCAAACTAACTACAAGTAAAGATACAATATTGGGCATCGACTTCAAGATGCTAGTAATGTGAAGGTTTACAATGATTGTTGAAACAAGTATAATGGCGAGAGAACATAAATGATCCTCAACGTTGGGAAGATAGTAGATGCATGGAATCCCAAGGGTGGAAGAATTCCTAGAAAAAATAAGATTTCAAAGGCAATAATCCTTAAGGCTGTTTGGAGGTGATAACAACATACAAGTGCCCACCTAGCCAAGGCGCCCGTTGGGTCAGCCGGCCAAAGTTTTAATGTGGTCACATTATTTTTTCGATGTTTAATACATCAAACCATGTAAAAGTCTAATGACAATCGTCTATGTCAAGTCTGAGTCAAAGATGTAATTTTTCCAATGATGTATGTAAAGGTCCATGAGAAGTTGGCCGCCGGACACTTTAGAAAGCCCTAGGTATATAATACACTAAAGTTAGTATGAAAGGGAGATTATTTTTTGACGATAAGTGACTATTGCGTTACGCACAGAGAGCTACCTCTTTAGTCCAACTTGTAATCATCGCTTCTGTGGCTACGGTAATCTAAATTCAGTTTTGTTTCTTGCATTGTGTTCCTCTTACTCTGCTCTTTCATTCAAGTGTAAGCATTCAAGATTCGGTGAAGGTTTCAAACGCATCCGTTTAGGCCTTAAATCGCTGTTTTGAGTGTTTATATGCGTATTTTATGTTGTTTGACCCTAGGAGAGGCTTTAGGGACCCAAAAACGACCCTTTAGGATCATCCGTTTACTGTTTTTGCACAATGTGAGACGAACGATCGCGATCTTTGTACCTCTTGAGAATGCTGTGGCAGTGATAGGATATGTTCCTGATAGTCCCCTGTAGCTTCCCTTCAAGTTTCGTGCGATTCCGATATGATTTGCATGGTGACGAGCGTGATGACTGTAGAGCTGTGTAGAAGGACATAGGCAGATTACTTGGCTTTAGTGCGATTGATTTGCTTGTAGAGTTAATAGTTGCATCTCTTTGAGTTCACTTCATTAGGGTTGACATCCTAATGAGTTTCCATGCCTCATCCAAGTCCCTTCCCCTGTATTGATAATTTTATGTTGATGTTTGAGAGCTATGCTATGGACGTTCGTCGCGGCGACCCGCAAACATTGGCGCTGTTGCCGGGGAATGAATCTTAGGTGATGAGTGACCGAGTGCGTATTCATAGTTTTCTTATTGTTCTAAAAGATAATTTCCATTCCATTTACATTTCAGTGAAGCATCTAGACAGGGGTTTAGTGCTTAGTGGAGTCTAGGGTCGGTGGACTGGCTAGATCTACTCTTGAGAGATATAGGGAGTTGTAAGTGAGGTTGCTTTAAGCATTTTTTCTCTTCAAATTTACTTGTATCGATTGAGTACTGATCCATCATCCGTTTTTTATCCTGTTTGTTTTGTTTGATTCATTTTCTTATGTTCTTTCATTTATGTACTTAGAAGTAGGATAAGTAAATCACATTCCAGTCAGATTTGGGACAAAAGAAAAAGTCAAAAACAAAAGAAAACCATAACTTTGGTAAAAAAGGCCATAAGACTCTGAAATTAGAAAATTTGACAAGATAGAGCTGAAATTGATTCAAATCACAAAGTGGTAGCACCAAACACTGGGAAATACTTGTCAGAGAGAGCCTGTAAAATTTCATCAGATTTGGCTCTGGTACTACGATCGCGATCGGTGTACCTAAGTGTCAAAATTGTACAAGATTTGACATGTGCCTTCCTGATAAGATTTTAAACAAGTTTGTCTAAAGCAACCACACCCAAAAACATCAAAAATCAAGGAAATCAGGCCACTTGGGTAAAACTAGCCTGACAGACCGAAAAACTGTAAAATCTTGACTTTTGGTGATCCAAATGAAAAAAGACTTGGGGGATAGCCTTAAAACATCAATGTCTACAAGCATGCCAAATTTGGTCCAATTTGGGCTCCAAACTACGATCGCGATCGGTGTACCTAAGTGTCAGATTTTGACCAAATTTCATCTGTGGGATCCTCAGGTGTATACAAACACAAAATTCTAAAGGACCTAGAGCCAAAAACCTCAAAATACTTGTCAAACCATCTGAATACAGATCCAAGTCAAAAACTGCTAAACTAGCATAGAAATTGACTTTCAGTAGACCAAAACATATCAAAACTGGGAAGAAACCATACAGAGGGATAGCTTGTACATAGGACAATCCCATATAGCTTTCAAATCCCAACACAAACACCAAAATCAAGTCAAATTGACAGATTCAGAAAAATCAAGCACTTCAACCAAGAAACTGTAAATTCTTGACTTTATTGAGTCCAAATACAAAAGTGTCTGGCAGGACCAGACTTTACCCACACATACACCTATGTTATATAAGATACCAAGAGTTTTCAAAATTAAAAAAAATCACCAAAATAGCCAAAAACAACAGACAGTCAGGAAACCATTGCAGCAGACCAAGATCTGGTGAAAACTTGACTTTTTCTTGTCCAAATTCAAAAAGATTTGGGGAGTAGACTGTACACATCATTTTCTACCACATCCACATTTTATGTTGATGCTTGAGAGCTATGCTATGGACGTCTGTCTCGCGACGACCCGCAAACAAAGGCCAAAGAGAGTTAGATGCTTCAAGTTAGTAGATGCATAGTTAGAGTCATTATCAACATTGTAATCTTCAAAGAAATATCATTCAATGTGACTTGTATTCTTTTAAATTTAGTCACCCAATTTTCTCTTTCAACTTACATTTCAATGAAGCATGTGTGGGTGAAATCTTGATTTTGGGTGTGTGTGTGTAAATTATCATGTGTAAACATACCCTAGTGTATAATATGGTTGTTGACAACACACAATATTAGACGTTGCATGCTCATTAGCATCCACAAAGCATTGTACTACAATTATCTTGTGTTCAACACCCTAGCACAACACAACCTCACCTCAAGTCCATGTGACATAAAGAATTGCCCCAAATTTGTGCATTTTCCCCTATTTTCCTAATATGTGTTTCCTTGCCCTCTTTGTTGCTTGAGATTCTTTGACCACATCAAAGTGCATATTGTAATCCTCCAAGCTGTTAATCCTTTGTGCATTAGGGGAATTTTGAGGTCACTTTTGTGCCCTGTAAGAATATGTAGAGAGAGAATATATACTTTATTTAAAAAATAGTGAAATGTTTGTAAAAAGGTGAGTTTGCGTCCTTTTTACCTCCGCGGAAACATGTCATTGTCAAATCTTTCTAGGATCTTTAGTATTCTAAAAAATACTCCCTCCAAAACTAACGAAAACGTCAGTTCTGGCCCAAAATTCAAAATTTCACTTGCTGAAACAAACCTTTTCTGTATCGTCTTCTTCCTCGTATCTGCAGAGCTTTTCTCTATAGTACTATCTCTAACAAATACTAATAATAGACTTCCATGGAGAAGAGAAGCTTATACCATCTACACATTGAGCTAAATGAAGAATATTGTCCAGTGCGCAAGAGAAACAAATGTGCAGAGGTGTCCTCGTCCATATTTGAAGCAATGCGGCTGATCTCTGGACGAGGACACCTCTGCACATTGATCTCTGGACTGATGGAAGATTGTATCCAGTGGACCCAATGACAAAGAGCACTCCCCCATTATCAAATTGTTCATCTTTGATAAAATTTGTGGGTGATGGTCAAAGAGGGTTGCTGGGTTATACACAGAGTCATCTTGCGGTAGAGAGAGATATTCTTAAGTTAGAAGATCATTTGGCCAAACAAATGATAAATACTCTTAAACAACAGCTTGAGGAATGTAAAGAGAGCAACGAAAAGCTACAAACTCAGCTCAAACAAGCTAGAAGAAAGAATACAATGTTAGGAAACAGACAAAGAGAAAAGAAGTCAAAGAACATTGAAGCCTTGAGACGTGGTGGAGGAGGTTGCAGCAGGAGAATCAGAGCAGCAAGGTATATATGCTTATTTTATATTGTTAAGTTGCTACTATTCTTTGTTAATATGCTTAGGTTACTTTTCTTTGTTAATATGCGTAGGTTACTTTTCTTTGTTAGGTTGTTAATCTTTTTGTTAGGTTGTTATTAAGACCCTATTGCAGCTGTTCTTTATTAAATGATTTAATTTAGTTGATCACTGTTTGTTTATTTTGTTGGTGTCATTTGGACAAGATCGATAATCAGTTAATTTTGTACCTTTTGATTTAGGACTTTGCTACAACCAAACTCTGCATCAAACATGGAAATGGCAGCTAAACATTATTGTGATGTTTTACCTCCCAAGGTTGCCAAAAAGATTTTCACAGAGAAGAAGTTTAACAAGGCAAAGGAGCAGTGCATTGAGGGATTTTTGTAGAGCTCTTGCTTGGACAAGGAGGATGTGCAATATACTATAGATAAGGTAGGCATTAGCAGAGATGGTTATAGCAAGCTGTTTAGAAATGTGAACTCAATAAGGTTAATATTGAAACAGACCTGAAGAGATCTTCAAATGGAAACAATGTGCCTAGAAAGGTCTTTGTTGGTGGTGTGAAGGCCAGAGCTTTCCTAGGGTTTCATGGCAAACTAGGAAAGGTAAATGCCAAGAAGGGTTCATCCAATGTGAAGTATAACCATTGGAAAGCTCTCCACAATGCCATCAAAGATCATGGTCTTGAAGGTACATCAAGAAATGAGGTCCCATAGGATGTGGGCAAGCACATAGGATGCCATTGTGGCAAAATAACCAGCTCTAGAACCAATAAGTCCAGGGAAGAATCCAAAAATTCTGATGGCTTCCTCCTTTTCCACCAATATTAACTTCTCTAACCCTGGAGGAAGCTGATATGAACCAACAACCTTTGCAAGTGCTTTAATTGCAAGCATTGGCAGCAATGGTTCTCTTGTAAACTTGTTATGGAATATAATGACAGTCTCTTTGTTGATCTTCCCAATAAAGTGTCCCAAGATCTGGTTCCTTCCTAAATTTAATGGTCTGGAACCCTTCCCCCTGCCAAGGAATTTGTCTGTGTCCAGTATTTCAATCTGCAAAAATATGTCTTGGTTAATTGTTTGGCACATTAATTAGACAAAGCAAAATGGTCATAAACATACCTTAGGAGACTCATCCTCCTCAAAAAAGGCAGGTTCCCATATATCAATGGATCTAGTTTCCCTTACTTCATAATCTCTGGTTTTTTCCTCTCCCATATGCTCTATTTTAAGACTTTTTTGGATCTCATTGAACTCCTCTTCAAAACGTACACCCTGTTGCTCATATCTCAGAACAATGTCCTGCACAAGCTGTGAATAAAATTTTCTGCCTCTGTGTCCAAGACTGCTAAGGGGCAAGAAGAGTAATCAATGAATCCTATGTCATTACATCCCCACTCAGCCAAAACTTCCCTTAGATCAAAAAGATGCTGAATGTCATTCAGCAAAACATATTCCTTTTTGTTAACTTTGTATGTGGAAAATGTTGTTGTGCAATGCAAAGGATCAACATCTTCATCCTCAATGTCAACATTCTCCACTTTAGTGATGTTTTCTGCTTTAAATTTTGCAATGTCCAACATCTCAATGCTTTGTAGTTTCTCTTTCTCTTCATGGAACTCCATCTCCCTCTCCTCTTCCTCCTCTTCCTCCTGGTCCTCCTCAGCCTGAGAAATCTGCTTTGGAATCTGTTTGCCCTCTGGTGTTGGGAGTACACTGAAGAAAATGATAAGTCCAAGGTCATACTCTACCAAATAGCAATGCATATTACCATGAAATTTGCAAGGCTTTATGATCTTTTTCCAGTCTGGATGAAGGCTTGAACACTTCTTTGCAATACTTGTCCTTGCCAAGCTACCTGCTTTGCATATATCAAGAAAATGAACAAGATTATCAAGCCTGTGATCTTTGGTCAATGCTGTATATATCTCTATCAATTCACTAATTTGTGTGGAGAAGCCATCCACAAGTAGTTGAAGCTCAAAGGCATCATTAAAAATATCTTTGACACTTTGAAATCTTGCAAGTTCATTAACTTTGTAAAGAAAAGACATCAGCCTCTCATCAGCGGTCTCTTGCATATCCTCTGTATCCATTAGGACAATCCACAAATGTCTGAGAAAGAGAAAAGAGAAGTCCATCAAGACATTAAGAAGTAGACATGACATTAAGAAATATATTTCTTCTATGACTAAAATATATCAATAAACTACCCTTCCTTAATAATGCAAAAAACTAATAATGGTTTACAAACAAGTATGCAAGTTGTAAATCTAAGCAAGCAAGAAAGAATTACAACAAATTGTGTCACTTGCTATGCGAGCTGTGAGGGTGAGGAGAGAGTTGGCACTCAATAAATTCGCTTACGGCGTGTCACTGGGTAAGCGGTCGACACCTTCAAAATTCGCGCACGGGGTGTCACTTGGAGGCTTTATTTCTAGCCTTGTGAAGGACAATGAGCGGAAAAGTGGGTTGGGTAGGTTGTTTATATGGCCAAAAATGCCGCCTCGGGGGGTGTGCCAAGCGGTTTCCGCCTCTAAGTTTGTGCCCAACGGCTAGTATGCGCCTAGGGAGTTGTGCACCTAGGGAGTTGCGCATAGCGCCCTATACAAGCCCAAGAAGCACTCAAATCGAGCACATTCTTGCCCAATTTTTCCCGATTCTTGCTGCGCTATTATCCGATTCTTGCGGCGCTTTCACAACCCAATTTTACCCGAACAATTGTCACCCCGTCACCCTGTGCGCGATCTTTGTATGTGTGAACTTTTTCCTCGCTTTGCTATTTCGCCTACGGGGTGTCACTTGGTCGCGAGCCGCTTGGAAGGTGAAAACTTCCAATGCTATGGTTATCCCGCACGGGGTGTCATAATAGCAAAAAAATGTTTGTTGTTTGTTGTGCAGCAATCATTCCTATTCCTTTTGAAGATGGCAAGGACCAAGAAGAACAATCGTCACCCCGTGCGCGATCTTTGTATGTGTGAACTTTTTCCTCGCTTTGCTATTTCGCCTACGGGGTGTCACTCGGTCGCGAGCCGCTTGGAAGGTGGAAACATCCAATGCTATGGTTATCCCGCATGGGGTGTCATAATAGGAAAAAAATGTTTTTTGTTTGTTACTAATGTTTGTTGTTTGTTGTGCAACAATCATTCCTATTCCTTTTGAAGATGGCAAGGACCAAGAAGACTGCAAGGAAAGTTGATGAGCCTCTATCCAAAGATGAAGAAGAGATTCCTAAGCCTAGCAAAGCTTCAGCTAGTACTTTACCAAACCAACCATCCACTTCTAAAGATCCTGGCAAACCAACCTCTGCTGGCACAAAGAAGACCAAATCTCAGAGGAAGGATTCTTCTCTACCTGACCCTAAAACAAGCAAATGGAAAGATACACATTAGAGGAAAGCTTCCAAGCATGTGCAACTTAAGCCTCTCCTTACAAAGAGAAAGTTCAAGCAGGGGGTCAAATGTCTAAGAGAGATAAGGAAGGCCATAAAGGCCATCAATCTTGCAATTCCCAAACTGCCCTTCCAGAGACTGTGCAGACAAGTTGTAGAGGAGTATAAGATTTCCATGAGGTGGACTAGTACTGCATTGGCATGTATCCAGGAGGCTTCTGAGGACTTTATGATTGAGATTTTCCAAGATGCCTATATTTGTGCAGCTCATGCCCATAGGGTTACTCTGATGGACAAAGACATGATCACTCTTAGGAGGCTGACATACAGGTTTTCAAAAATTTTGGAGCCTGTCCCTATGCATGATATAAAGGCATTCAATATTCTCAACATTCCTCCATGGAGGAAGCCCAAGGAGCCTGAAGTAGGAGTTTTTGATATTACTGAAGAAGAGGAAAAGGAAAGGAAAAAGAGAGCCAAGTAAGACAAGGAAATTGCAGAGAGAAAGGAGCTTGACCTGTTGGAACCTCAGCCAGTGCCCCTCTTGAGGAGTGTCAATCCTACTGGTTTTGTTGTCACTCTATTCAGTGGGGAGGATCCTAGGGAGGATTACAATTCACTTGACTCTGAGACCTTGGAAATTCTCAAGGACTGGACCAAGGAGATGAATTCTCCACTCCTTATCACATGCCTTAGGTTGTTTTTGTTTTCCTCTGTATTTTTGTTTATAGCAAGAACTCTTTATATAACAAGAACTCTTTACCAGGTTAATGATGCATTCATATGAGCCAGACCTTCAACAAAAGGTGGAGATTTTAGACCCTGCTATCTCCCAATTACTCAGGACAGAGACAAACATTAGAGAGCTCACAAAGTGGTTGACTCATGTGGACTTGGAAATCTGTGAATTTTTCTTGATTCCTTATCATGAGAGGTAAGTTTTCTACCTACACCTTGTGAAGAGAATTTGCTAATTCACGTTAGAAGGCTAACTGAGGCTTGTTTTTATAGCTCACATTGGAGTTTAATTGCAATTGATATTGTGAAAAGAAAATGCTACTTTGTCAATTCTCTTGCTGGAGTACATGGTCAAGCAAAATTGTAAGTATAGCAGCAGACACATTTTGTAAACCATAAGCACATACTTTTAGTAAAGCAGAACCTCATTTATAAAGAATTTTGGATAGTGCTACTATAAGATTTATAGATGCTGAATGACATCCATTTTGTAGTGGTGAAGGTTGGAATTCTTTATGCTTTGTTCACTTCAATGGATTATCCTCAAATATTTTTTCCCAAAAATACATGTAATGAATTGCAGGTTCCAATCCAGCCTAAAAGCCATTCATGTGGATGGAGGGTATTGACAAATGCCAAGCTCCTCTTGGACTTCATATACTGCAATGACAATCAGGATATAGAAGTATAGCATATTTCCTATTTGCCAGCTGTATTTTTTCTCATTTTATTGTTCCTAAAACTTGCTTTCTATTGCCTTGTATAGATCAACCGAGAGTGCTATGGTTGACAAGAGCAAGGATTATCAAGTATATGATTGAAGCAAATGCAGAACTGCAAGAGGTATTTGAAGATGATGATGTTGAAGAGAAGGGGAAAGCAAAGCTGGAAGATGAAGAAGAGAGTGGTGAGCAGGAAAAGGCAAGTGAAGAGATGGATGATAAGAGAAAGAGGAAGCAGCCTTCAAGCCCTCCAGTCAAGCCCACTTCAAAAACAAAATCTCCCAGGACAAAAGAGCCCACTTCAAAAAGAAACTCTCCTGCAAAAGCACCAACCCCATTAAGGAAGTCCCCTAGGGACATGAAAACTCCTGCCAAAAAACTATTCTAGCTTATTGTAGCCCACTTGTATCAAGCTTCTCAGTTCTCTATTGTATCCAATTGTCTATTCTATAGCCCACTTGTAACCAATTGGCCCTTGTATGGACCCTTGTATGTAAGTGAAAATATTTGAAATTGAATACTTGTTTTAAGACTCTGTTACAAAATCAAATCATTGGATGTTTGAAAAAGTTGCATTTCAATAACAAAATAAAGATCCTTTTAAATCATGTGATACAAAATAAGATCCTTGTAGGTCATGTGATACAAAATAAGATCCTCGCAGGGCATGTGTTACAAAATTGCCTTGAAGGATGTTTAAGGCACCAAATGTACAATGCCATCCAAGATGTCCTTGCACTGTAGCCTGTTTTCATTCCTTTTTGATACCTACAAAAACAGTCAAAGTTAAATAAAGAACCAATAAGAGAACAAGAGACTTTTAGGCATAATAGTTACCTTTCTACCATTTACTTGAAAGCAGAATGTTGTGGGCAGTTCAATTTCATCATTTTGCAGGTCCAATCTCAATTGTTGTAAGCTACACATGCCTCTTATCTTTACAATTGACAGATGCTCATTGTTTACCCATATATCAATGTCTTCTATTGGGCTGTCAATGAAGTCCTCCATGTCTTGATCAAGTGGAGTTAGCTGACCACCAACATAGTGCCATCTTCAGTAATAAAATGACATAATGAAGTTTTGTGTCCCTATCATGTATTTGCAAGCAATTGAGCCAGCTTGCACATAACAAGTGATTCCATTCATTGTTTTGGTGTTCCAACCCTCATCCACAAATTCAAGTACATTTGATGAGTCTAAAGTCTTCACTGAAAACATTGTTCTAGATTTTCTGAGTCTAAAGTCTATAGAAACTACAATGGGCATGAATATAGAAATTCTACTCTGTCCATTTTGATCAGTCGTGTTGTAAGTGATAATGGCTTCAATGGAAGTTCTTGGTCGTTTTGATCGTGATGAAGATTCCATGGTGAAAAAATAAATGAGCAGAGAAGTCTAGTCTGAGTTCAAGAGAAGAATAAGCAGAATGTGCAAAAAACGGTTCAAAACTGGAAAAGATCATGAGATATAATCCAAACGTTGTTTTATGATGGCAACGTGCAAAATGAAAACAATATAATATGAGAAGTACGTCTTTCTAAAAGCGACAGCTATTAAATGCCTTTGCACTTTTACTTGTTTACATTGCTATTTACCAGCTCAAAGTTGCAGTAAAGATAGACTATTTGCTTTTTTTGTGAGTTTTCAAAAATAGAGGTTCCGTAACGGAAGCTCTTCAACCATTGGTTGAGACCACTCTCTCTCTACACGCTAAAAGGCACAAAAATGACCTCAAAATTCCCCTAATGGTATCATGCTCCCAAGTTTCAACAAGAAGTACAACATCGGCTTTGTTTGTTAGTTCATCAATGTGCCAAACCTTGCATTACATGGGTATACATTGTAATTCCAAAAGTAAATTTTTAATTGTAACTCAGCCTCATAGGTCGTGCATTTCTATTTACTCAAGGGACTTGCCTCTTCCTTGGACACATTTTCCTCGTGAGAGATCTTCTTATTTTTCTTATTCCTTTCCTCATATGCCTTGTGACACATATTTTGTTGCTTAATAGTGCGATGTTCACATACAAAACATTTTCTATCCCTCGGATATATCCAAGTATTATCAAGGATAATCTTTTGTTTGGTCTCATCCAAAATGGTGCATAGAATTGGCAATTTTTCTGAGCAAGGAGCTCTGTGCTTACCCACTCTATGTGCTCCATAGACCATAACTCCGGACATGCCAAAGTGGGTTTTGAATAAATCTTCAATAACAATGGTAAGAGAAGGAGGCGTCTCTAACTTCTCTTTGGGAATTCCACAAATAACAATGTTCTTGGAACGTCGCTCTCGTTCCTTCAACTTCTCCACATCCACATTCTCAACATTCTTTGTTTGAGCCATAGCTTGCATGAGGGAGGAATTAGGAACCACATATCTACCACATACATCAGTCCAAGACTTGTTTGTGCATACATTTTTCATGTCGCATATATCCTGGCTCATGGTGGCAAATTTATCCTCTTTCAATACATGGTCATGCTCTACTTTGCTCATGCACTCTATCAAAGCATTCAACTCTAGAGCGTTTACATTCCTTGACTTCCTCTTCAAGTTGCATCAAACTTGTTGTTTGCATCTCAAGTGTCCTCTTGAGATTCTCATTCTCCATTGCAAGTGCCTGCAAGTCTTCACCTTGTTTGTTTACAGTCTCTTTGAACATCTGCATTCCAAGCTTTCATATAACACACAAAACCAGGTTCAAGCTTGCAAAATATATGCAAAGAGCTTGGCTCCTAGCCATAAAAATTGCAAGAATTGCTCTCAAGAAACACCCATACACACACACCTTCTCTCTCTTCTCTCAAGAACGTCCATAGCCATGCACACACACAAATGAAAGGACTATGCTATGCTATGACACACAGGAAATGGGCATGGAATCCATCCTCATCCTCATCCTCTCCTTCACTCTCCATGGATATTGCAAGAAAGCACACGAGAGATAGAACAAGAAGCAGGAGAAGAGTTGTGCCAATTGAAGAGAGAGGAATGAATCGTGCAAATTGGTTGATAAAGGAAGGCAAAAGTGTAACCATCTTCAACTTCCCAGCCTCCCAAATCACACGACACACTTCTCTTTCTTTGCTTTATTCCAAAATTTAAAAAGCGTACAAAGGTCAAAAAGCTTAGGCTATAGCCTTTCATTTGTGTGCACACATGACCCATGGTTTCCCACTTTCAAAGCATGGTTTCCCACTTTCAAAGCAAAAAGAGAGAGTTTTTATGGCTAACTTGCATGATATGCTTTGGCATAGAATTGCGGACCGCTAATAGCCAAGCATTTACAAAACAATATGGTGCAAATTTGCATAGCAACAAGGGTACACATAGCCATAGATGCCAACAAGCACTAGTAAAAGTAATGACATGCTATCATTAACTTGCATCTTCTACCCTTTTTGATGTTGAAATTATAGGTTATCACTCTTGTAAACGATATCAAGTATGCCATGATCATGGTTTTTGATGTCATTGGTTGAGTGATTGTGTTGCTATCTCCACACTTAGGAGATTTTGAATCATTTTATACAATGGTTGTGGACCTTGTTGAAGAAGAAGGACGCTTGCGAGTGCCAGAAGAAATTGTTGTAAAATAAGAGATGAGAGTCAACTTGTGTAAACCTACTCGCTTTAGAAATGTTGCTATAGAAACGTTGGAGAGGGGAATTGGGGAGCACGCCCAGCGCACCAACACGGAATGCCTCCTATAGCCCAGGGCACACACTGCACCCCAATCCACTTTGCGAGCACCTTCGACTCGCTCTTTTCACCAAACCACGTACGCACACGCACTCACACAGACACACCCTAGCTCACACAACCCGTGCACCTCAATGCAGCATCTTTTACGCTCTCCCACATGCTCAAAACGCCACACGCACTCTCTCTCTCTCTCTCTCTCTCTCTCTCTCTCTCTCTCTCTCTCTCTCTCTCTCTCTCTGTGCAACACTTCGTCGGAGCGACGCACACTTGCCGACACGCCCGCACGCACCCACACGAGAGCTGAAGAGAACGGGGGAAAGGAGGGACGACGAGATGACACCAAAAATGCACTGCAATGGGGGTCCTCTTCTTCATTCACACCAAAAGATAGTACAAAACCAACGCCGCAACCGGCGCGCATCAAAAAGTACACAAAGGGCGAGCCCCGCTCAAGCCCGGCCTCAAGGACTCCATGGCCTGTGCTCCTCATGAGCTCACTATGGCTCCAAACGAGCGAGCAACTCCAAGATCCAAAAAACCGTCCCGCAAGTTCACTTCCCCCTTCCTTTTCAGCCCCAGCCGCCAAAAGAGCAAAACCCTTTCTCTTTCTTCTCTCCCCAAAAACAACGTCGCCTTCTTCTTCTTTTTTGTTTCTTTTCCCTCCTTTCTCCACTTACTAAAAAAGTTTTTTTGAGCAATAGCGCCCGGCCTATTGCTCCCCTCAAGCTTATGAGTCATTACCAAAAAATCCCTCTTTCCTTTTCTCTTGTGGAACTCACCTCAACTTTCCAGTTTTCAAACTTTTCCCATACTTCTTATTGCCTTTTGCACTTATAACCAAGGAAGGGTTTTAATGCTTGTTTCCCATGGTTGGTGCCCCGTGCACTCGTCTGTTGGCTACTCATCCGATCCTACCAATTCCAAACATTCTCTTGTTGACTCGAGACCCTTGGAGCTCCACTGCATTGCAACCCTTACACGCCTTCGAATGACACTTTCGAACATGGCAACATATCACATGTTCCCTCCTGTCCGGCCAGTGATCCCCACTTCGATCCCCTACATCTCGCTACCTGAGATCTAGATTGACAAGCCACCAAGTCCATCCATCTCCTGTTCTTGAAAAGCACACTCAAAAAATGAGAAAAGCCATATATGGATTTCTTTCTGCCGTTCTTGCCTGCCAACTTAAATTCGGCCCATCTCGATGTCCATAACTCCAATCGGCCATCCGCAGATTTTGGCTGAAAGCCAGTGTCAGCGACCTCAGTAGGACAGTGCTAACGAAAATGCGTGCTTAAAGGGGTTTTTTAGGCCAGGGGAGCCTCCAAATTGACATAATGATGATGAAAAATCAAGGTGTTCGAAATGCAGGGAAAGTGTCCCAAAATGTGGTATTCAAGATGCTCTAGAAGCTCATCCAAATGGCTCGTCAAACGGGGCTTCGGTGTGAAAGATATGCCAGTCCGAAGATGGAAGGCTTCGCAGGTCCTGACGGGCAGGACAGGTACAGACAAGTGGCAAAAAATGGGATCAATGGATACACGTGTAAAGCTCAAGTTGTTGATCATGCCGGTCTTTTCGGTTTGTCATTCGGAGTTCAGACGGGCAACTTATGGCTTGTTGAATATTTGTCGGGGGTCGGGTACCTACTCATCGGGCCACGTCGATAGGCGTGTTGACAATGATATTTTTGAGCTCGCTCAAGTCCTGAAAAATCGCATGCAACATGGGGGCCCTTTTCCATGCACCTACGAGCATACACATCATTGCATTGCACACTTCCTAGCATAGACCAACTTTGGTTGCACCATCATTGCCCACCCCCTTGTTGAACATTCATGTTCAACCACAAACAGCCTTATTGAACTAAAAAACTACCACCCCAAAACAAACTCTTTGTACATCACAAAACCACCTAACATATGTACAAAACCTGGCATCTACTACCCGCTGCCTTTGTTCATGCGGGTTGCCCAACCCCCTACTTTACTTGCCATCATCCACCTGGGTCAAACACCTGGCTTTGACCACTTCCATCCACTTGCAACGGCCTCCCGTAGTGCTGCATCCTAGCGCATAGCCAATCATCCACATAATTTACCCTCGCCATGATTCCAATGCTCCTAGCATTCATAGGCATATTGTCCACTTCCAAAAAAACAGTATCCAAAGCATCACCGCTTCTATCAGACATATTATCATTGACACGAAACGTACCATGCCCTCCCTCCCAACCATATAATGCAAGATCCTCCTCAAGCAAATCCTGCACCTGCTTTGTCGACAGCCCACTGCACAGCTGCGTTTATTAGCATCCCCTTCAACCACCATACGAAAATTTCCTTTTACAGCTCGAACAAGTCTACACCCTTGGACTTTTCTTCATGTTCAAGAGAACCATTCCGCTTAGCGGGCAACTCTTTCAACATAGGCACCCCGGTCAGCATCACCTCCATACTCACCTCCATACCTGCCTTTGTCGGCACCACCATAGCAGCAGACTTTTGCTCTTCGAAAGGAATTGTCAGCTGTAGAGGAACATACCCTTGTATCACCTGCATTCTGGTCAAAGCTTTCTCAGCAAGCACCATGTCTCTTCATCCATTTCACCCACTGGGTCATCAAACCCCCAATCAACCTCATCATCCAAGCATACCTGCTCAAACGAACCCGTATCCAAGGCATCTCTTGTGCAATCCATGGCTAGCTGGAGCTCCTCTTCTTCTTTATGAACGTCCAATATCTCTTGCATGCCATCTTCTTTGACCTGTTCTTCTTCTTCAGCCACAACAACTCTCTCCTTCTTGGGAAACCCTTGTATCTACTGTACAATCAAAGCACCTTCCACAGCTACCTTGATGAGCATCGTCATTAGCATTGTGCCACACAAAACCTTCACGCGTATGTCTTCATTCTCAAACTCTGACACTCTTCCGTGCTCTTCATCCATAGTAGCAACCACCACATCCTCATGCATATAACACGGTAACTTTAACCTTTATCAATACCGGCTCTTCGGACTCTGTCTCACAACTTGTATCTCTATCCTCCTCGCTTGTTTCCAAAAAGCTTGAGCTTGTAGCCTCATCGTCTTTACCATAGGCCAATTCGGTATCAGCATCATCATCCTCAAGCTGCTCCACAAAAGCTAGACCATTGTCGAGCCCACTTTCGTCATCCAAAACCAAGCTCTCGGCACCTACCATTTGGCCACGATCCGTTACCCTTTCATACAAGCACTCCACGAGAACAGGCTCCACCTCTTCAGGTTGCACTGGACACTTGACATTTGCTAACTCCTCTGCACATATGCTCTCTTCAACAAAAGACTCATCCTCGTTGACAAGCTCCTCCACAATCAGCATAGATGCTTCAACAACAGGTAATTCCCAAGGAACATAGTCAATCACAGGTCGTACCCTAACAGGCTCCACACTTCGCATCACTGGCACCATCCTCGACGGGCCCATAGAACAAACTGCTGCTTCAACAAGCATACAATCTGCAGGCTTTAACAAGCCTAACTCCAACTTTCTTTTCATTTTCCTGCTCTTCACTCGTGCAACTCTGACTGCCTCGGCATAAGTCTTTGGCTCTTCATCGTCCACTTTATCTCGAACTCGAGGACACAGGCAAGCTAGGAATTTCTCCAGCTTGAAACCGTCCGCATTGACCACTTGGGTGGCAGCAACCAAATCACTCCAACATGCTTCGAACTTATCAACAAAAGCATCAAAAATTCCACTTACTTCTTGTTGTAGCCCTTTAATCTTTGCATCCGCTTCAGCACAACCGACACCACTTTGTGAAATTTGCAAAGAAACCGCTCTCGAAAACGAACCCAATCCTGTTTATTTGCAGCTTCTAGACCATCGAACCAGGCCTTTGCTTTACCCCGCAGCACCAACGGAACTGTCTCCAGCTTTTCTTCATCACTCCACATTTGCAATGAGAGCATAAATAACTCGAAATCTGCCAACCACTCATCCGCATCTTCTTCACCACTGAAAATTGGGCCAACACTTTGCCACATTTTTGCTTATAAACACATCACCAGGGAGCAATCAGTGTGCTCCTCCGTGGGGGCACCAGAAGATGGAGAGGGGGAATGGGGAGCACGCCCAGCGCGCCAACACGGAATGCCTCCTATAGCCCAGGGCACACACTGCACCCCAATCCACTTTGCGAGCACCTTCGACTCGTTCCTTTCACCAAACCACGTGCGCACACGCACTCACACAGACACACCCTAACTCACACAACCCGTGCACCTCAATGCAGCAGCTTTTACGCTTTCCCACATGCTCAAACCGCCCCACTCTCTCTCTCTCTCTCTCTCTCTCTCTCTCTCTCTCTCTCTCTTTGCAACACTTTATCGGGGCGGCACACACTTGCCGACACGCCCGCACGCACCCACACGAGAGTAGAAGAGAAGGGGGAAAAGGGGGGACGACGAGATGACACCAAAAATGCACTGCAATGGGGGCCCTCTTCTTCATTCACACCAAAAGATAGTACAAAACCAACGCCGCAACCGGCGCGCATCAAAAAGTACACAAGGGGCGAGCCCCACTCAAGCCCGACCTCAAGGACTCCATGGCCTGTGCTCCTCGTGAGCTCACTATGGCTCCAGACGAGCGAGCAACTCCAAGATCCAAAAAACCATCCCACAAGTTCTCTTCCCCCTTCCTTTTCAGCCCCAGCCGCCAAAAGAGCAAAACCCTTTCTCTTTCTTCTCTCCCCAAAAACAACGTCTCGTTCTTCTTCTTTTTTGTTTCTTTCCCTCCTTTCTCCACTTACTAAAAAAGTTTTTTTGAGCAATAGCGCCGGAATAGCGCCGGCGCTATTGCTCCCCTCAAGCTTATGAGTCATTACCAAAAAATCCCTCTTTCCTTTTCTCTTGTGGAACTCACCTCAACTGTCCAGTTTTCAAACTTTTCCCATACTTCTTATTGCCTTTTGCACTTATAACCAAGGAAGGGTTTTAATGCTTGTTTCCCATGGCCGGTGCCCCATGCACTCGTCTATTGGCTACCCGTCCGGTCCTACCAATTCCAAACATTCTCTTGTTGACTTGAGACCCTTGGAGCTCCACTGCATTGCATCCCTTACACGCCTTCGAATGACACTTTCGAACATGGCAACATATCACATGTTCCCTCCTATCCGACCAGTGATCCCCACTTCGATCCCCTACATCTCGCTACCTGAGATCTCGATTGACAAGCCACCAAGTCCATCCATCTCATATTCTTGAAAAGCACACTCAAAAAACGAGAAAAGCCATCTGAGGATTTCTTTCTGCCGTTCTTGCCTGCCAACTTGAATTCGGCCCACCGGCAAATATTCAACAGCCATAACTTGCCCGTCTGAACTCCGAATGGCAAACCGAAAAGACCGGCATGATCGACAACTTGAGCTTTACACGTGTATCCATTGATCCCATTTTTTGCCACCTGTCTGTACCTGCCCTGCTCGTCGGGACCTGCGAAGCCTTCCATCTTTGGACTGGCATATCTTTCACACCGAAGCCCCGTTTGACGAGCCATCTGGACGAGCTTCTAGAGCATCTTGAATACCACATTTTGGGACACATTTCCTGCATTTCGAACACCTTGATTTTCCGTCATCATTATCCCAATTTGGAGCCCCCCTTGGCCTAAAAAACCCCTTTAAGCATGCATTTCCGTTGCCATTGTCCTGCTGAGTTCTCCCACACTAGCGTTAGCCCTTTTCCATGCATCTACGAGCATACACATCATTGCATTGCACACTTCCTAGCACATACCAACTTTGGTTGCACCAAGGTCTTTTATAGCTCTGAAATTTTTTGTCTTTATATCAATGTGTAGAGGGCATCATGCTCTTCAATTGAGGCTATAGATCACCCAAATCAGAGTTTGGATGAAGAAGGTACAATCAAAAGCGTGAACGAATGTCTACTAGGTCAAAAAACGGTTGAGAGAGAAGGGGGGGGGGGGGAGGGATGATGGGAGGGAAGGAGAGAGATAGACAAAGTGGATGGAGAGAGAGAGAGAGAGAGAGAGAGAGAGAGAAGAAGAAGAAGAGAATTTTGAATGCCATAGGAACAATCCCAAAATATATATCTAACAACCTAGGTGAGAATAAAGTTATCTTTCATATTTTGATTCTCTCTCTCTCTCTCTCTCACACACACACACACACACCCACACACACACAAGTCTTGATAAGAGGAGAATTTAGAATGTTGTAGGAACCATCCGATGAGATCTCAAGGATCTATTTGATGGTCTCAAGTTCAAGACCTTAGAGAGAGAGAGAGAGAGATCTCAAATTATGGGTGTCTTCCCTGTACCATTCAAATTTTATCATATGCTTCAAATCTTTGAAATAATTTTGAGTTCTTTCTTTGATGTTAGAATATTCTTTAACTTCTTTATTGACATTAAAAGTTTTCTAATTTCTTTTCATGTCCACATGTTACCCTCTCCCTCTACCTGTGCATAGTGCTGATGAGAGAGGATACTCGCAACCCAGCATATCAACCAAAAGCAGTGGCCTTGTGCATCTCCCTTGATTGAGCAATGTGCCTCTCTCTCTCTCTCTCTCTCTCTCTCTCTCTCTCTCTCTCTCTCTCTCTCTCTCTCTCTCTCTGCCCAAGCCCTTGAGACCCTTCTCGCCTACCCTTTGTAGCCCAAGCAGCCTTCACTTTGTTGATGTAACTCCAATGCCCTTTCCCTTCCATTAAGATGTACACCAAAAGTTCTAATAAAACTTGCAAATTTAGAGGATTTTATGACTATGTTTACCCACTTTACTTCCTGTTAACCTAGTTTGGGACAGGTCCATCTAAACTCTCATCTGCTAATGTTAGGCAAACCTTCTCCAAAACTTGATGGCAAAGAGTCGTCCTATTGCATGGCTTAAATAAGACGCACACACTCAGAAAGAACGTTTAACATCACCAAAATAAATAATTGAGTGACATATACTACGTAATAAGTTCATTAGGAGAAATATGAACCTTGCATGGGCCTTATAAAGAATCCTAATTTTTAAGGATTAAGGCTAATGGTGTGTAGGGTTAAGGGGACAAGGGCATGCAAGAAGCTAGTTTTTAGTAGGCTTTTCTAGCCTTTTTTTTAGACACATGTAGGATGTGGACCTAAGAGGTCACCTTCTCTCTCTAGCTTTTTGAAAGTGAAGGGAGTAAAGAGGTGTGGCCACATCATAAAAAACGTAGATCACTAAGAGCCAAAATTTGACTTTTTTTAGAAAAAGTGATTTTTGCTTATTTTTGACTTAAAACTCCCCCCAACATATATCCATATCAAAAAAGTATTTTTTGACATTTTTAAAAACTTACAAGCACTAAAAGTCCAATTTTTCAAAAAAAAAACCTTTCTTCTCTCTTCCTCCTCTCTCCTTTCTCCCTCTCCTCTCCCTCCTTGTCCCCTTCTCTTGTCCTCCTCCCCTCTCACTCCCTCTCCGCCATTGTCCCCTTCTCTCCTCCCACGTTCCTCCCTCTCCCTTCGTGCCCCCTTCTCTCCTCCTTCTTCACTCTCTCTCTCTCTCTCTCTCTCTCTCTCTCTCTCCCCCACTACCCCCTTGTCTCCTCCCATGTTCCTCTCTCTCCCTACCCCCTCTCTCTTTTCATCCTTTTCTTCCTCATGCAACAATTACCATGGTGCTCAAGGACATCAAAAATCGTATGCATACATATTTGCTTGTTCGCAACGTTTGCACCGAAGGCCGCACGTGAGGGTGAGCAGAGGTCATCCCAGGAACGTCGTACAGTGGGTGAGATGAATGTTGATGGTATTTCAATATCTTGCTAATACCATCACATATTTGAATAAAACACCCCTTTTATGCAAAGTAACAATATACTTCTTACTTTTGATTGTGTTCTTCTTATCATAAACTTTGAAGTCTAAGGTGTTGCCTCTACTTGTTTTGTAGTGCTTGGCACAAAGGTTGCTTTTATGCACAAATAGTGAAAGGGTGCAGGTTAGAGAGACCAAGTGTCACCACTTTTCCTCTAAAACAGTCTTCTTTGCTATATCTTGCAGGTAGGTGCTTCAAATCCATGCTTATTAGGGGTGGTAATTTCATCCTAATATATATTTTAGGATTTATTATTCACAGTTAGATAGAAATACTTGCAAATTTGTGTAACATATACTTAACAAGTGTCTTCATTATATAGCTTGCAAATGTTGAATTCATACATGTTTTTGTTACAAGGTGACCTCTTGCTATGCTAGTTGAGTGGCGTTGTTTGCAAGAATGGCTCAAGGAACTGGCATAACATGAAGCTTTTATGGTGGCACAAAGCTCTCCTCAGCGGCAATGTGGCTCCCACTACACCAAAAATCATTATGCTAACATGGAGAGACCCCTAGTAGGACAATGCAAAAACTTTTCATCAGCAGCAACACACCCTTCCCTAACATGAGGGCACTTCTACCAAATATATTTTTATGTGATAGGTCACCCCAAGAGCATACCATGTCATGGAATGGATGTAAGAACTATGACCGCACTACTCTTTGGAAGTTGTTCACAGATGTATGTTTATCAAAGTTAATGAGAAGAAATTTGAACTTTTTTGTTTGTTGATGTGTAAGAGCACTTTAGGTCTACCATATTTTAGATTGTTTGATAAGTTAAATAAAATTTGTAGTCATTTAAAGTGTAAGTTTGTTTTTGTTTGGTAAGATTGTACATGAGAAGACATAATAAAGTATAAGAGATCTTGACGGAATAAACCTTGATTAGATTCCTACCATGCACTTGTGACACCAGACCTCTCCTTGAACCCTTTGATTTCTATCATTGTGGGAAATCCAAGGGTGGTCTATTTTCAAATTTTTAGCAATAACTTTTTTTAAAAGAAAATTTTGGTTATTTTAAAGTTTGTACACAGTTTAGGAGTTCATTCTGATTTTTTCCTTCAGTTTCAATTTTTGATCGAGGGCACTCCTTGGAAGCCACTTTTGAAGGTGTTAGGGTGAGATTTTGAGAAAGTTTTGTATGTAGGAAATGCAGTCCTTAACACAATAAAAAACATTGGTTCTCTGAGTATTTTCAGATTCCATGGTTTTAATGCTCGTTCGAGCCCGTAGATTAAGGAAAAAGTAAGAAATGTTTGTTTTACATCATTTTTAAAGAAATTGCCAACTTGCACGTTGATTTTTGGAGAATCCGAGTAGGATATGATTTTTTTGCATCACACAATGGTCAAAGAGCGCGACGAGATGAACAAATTTATGTGAGACAAGCCCAGACAGATTCAGAGCCAATTGAACACTAGAAGCTCTTGAAAACAGCCTAAAAGTTGACCACTTGAATTATGGCCATGCATCAAAAAAAATCTTGTACTTGTCATTTTAGGGCCCCAGGGACCCTCAACATGAGCGGCCACAAGGGCGCGCAAATTGTCCATCCAAAAATTTTGGATGGACAATTTGCGCGCCCTTGTGGCCGCTCATGTTGAGGGTCCCTGGGGCCCTAAAATGACAAGTATAGGCTTTTTTTAATACATAGCCATGAGATAGAATTGGGCAATTTAATGTACTCATAGCAAACTCCCCCCCCCCCCCCCCTCCAATGGCAAATAGCTAAACATTGTATCATGCCATGCATTAACAAAAAGCTTGTACTTGTCATTTTAGGGCCCCAGAAACCCTCAACAAGAGGGGCCACAAGGGCGCGCAAATTGGCCATCCAAAAATTTTAGATGGCCAGTTTGGGCGCCCTTGTGGCCCCTCTTGTTGAGGGTCCCTGGGGCCCTAAAATGACAAGTACAAGATTTTTTTAATGCATGGCCATGAGATAGAACTGGGCAGTTGAATGTGTTCATAGTAACCCCCACCCCCCCCCCCCCCCCAAAATGGAAAATACCTAAACCTTGTATCATGCTTATCAACCATTTTTTACTTCCTTGTGTCCATCCCCTGTTCTTGGAAATATCTTGGTTCCTATTTGTGCTTGGATAGCCATTCTATGCGTCGTTGTGGTCCCTAGGGCTTCAAAATGACAAATAGGGGTTTTGTTTTAATGTATGGCCATGAGATAGAGTTGTAGTGTTTGATGTCCGGAGGATTCACTATGTAAAATTTTCCTATATCATGTGCGTTCATGACAATGGATTGAAAGTAGCCCTTATAGGCCTTACCTAGAGATGTTTTTGTAACTTTAAAAGAATATAAATTCCCTTCTATTGAACACATGTGCTATGCTACATATACTTTAGTGAACTCATAACATTTAGCACTAGAAATCAACCAAACAAAGAGCCAATTTTTACTTCCTTGTGTTCACCTCGTGTTCTTGGAATGTTTTGGTTAAGCCATTTCTTTGGTATTTGAAACCACATGTGACCCCTATTGTTATAGTATCCAACCAAAGGTTTCTTGATTAACAGTTATATAGGTACGAGTGATACATATCTTCTATGTTAACAATGCATGTATCTATAATTTATGTTTACACTTTCTCTATTTAAATGAGCTACATAGTAAAAATCAAATCCGCAATTCAACAATTAAGTTCACAAAGTGATAGCTATTGGTATGATCTTTAGCAATACCAAATGAATAGCTACCAATAGCAAATGAATAGGGATATTTAAGAAGGTTTGATACCAAAAACTTGTCAACACTATTCAAAAAGGTGGAAAGTCAAAGGCTTTATAATATATATGATGAAACAAGAATCAATAATAAGTCACCCCTATATATCTACACCTCTATCTCAAGTTGTCATTTCTCTAAGTCAAGCTTGGCATAGGCATAGTATGGAAACAATAACATTTTGCAAAGCAAAATTTAGCTTTCTCAACTTTTCAAATGTTGCTATTGATATATATTCAACATCCCCAAATGAGGACATCTTGACAAAGGTTATGATCCACATAATAAGAATAACCATTAGTGATTAAACTGAAATCAAAATACTGCATGAATTTCTTTATGGTGGAATGATTAAGACTTGAAACTTCAAACATCTTACAGGCAAATCAGAATATCCATAAAAATCAACAATATTTCTCAAATCTGTATGAAACTCCAGTAATCTAAATTAAATACTTGTTGACCCCCCTGGGTCAACAACACAACATAACTCAAGTTTCGTACCAAAGTCTTATCTTTTGCGAGTTATGAAATGCTGCGGATTATGGCTATAAACGTCATTTGTAATGAGTAGTTATTCTAGTTTCAGAAGCCGGGGTGCAATGGCACTTCTAGATTGTAAATACAAAGCCATTTGACCCTTTCAACCCCATTTGGTTAAATCTAAGGTAGCCTTAGTATATAAGGTACCTAAGTCATTTTGTAAAAGAGGAGACTTTAATCATAATCAAAACTTTAGCGCTGCCGTCTACTGTGTGTGAGAGAAAAAGAGAGCGAGCGTGAGCTTTATCCTCTTGCTATGCCCGGCTCGCTCAACACATTGGAGATCCGACTGCACCATTGTTGTAGGCTCGAGGAGAGCTATGCGACAACGCCAAGCATTCCACGCGAGACGAAGCGCACACGCCGACGCATCTATGAGCTATTTGTGGCCGTAAGTGTATCAAACGATGTCTGTTTTTTGCGTGCTAGTAGTCTATAGGATCATGGAGACATAAGCTACGCATAGGCACTCATAAATTTCAGTTTCGGGCACTTTCAAAATTCTGCTATGTCATCCTACGCGTTTTTCGCAGATGGGTTTAGAGTGAGGGTTTTGAGTGTAGAAGCTTAGGGACAGGTGTATCCTAGTGAGGGGATGGTGTTTCTTAAGTTTTGTACGAATCTGGCACGATTAGGTGAGTTAACTTCCGTATGTGTGTATGTGGCTAGGTGGTGTAGTTGAGAGCAGTGAGGTTCTTGATTGTGGTTTAGTTGGCCTTCCAGAGTGTTGTATGTGTAGGATGGTCTCAGCTTGACAAGATAAAGAGATGTCCTCTTTGTGCCTATCGTGTCATCTGTGTCCTCGATTGACATTATGTTTATCTAGGTAGTGTTTGCATGCACTTCATGGGTGTGTGAGTTGCTCCCGCAACATTGGCGCTGTTGCCGGGGACACAAGGACCTAAGTAGGTTTCCTACTAACACTCGTGTGATGGTTGCTTGATTTAGTTTCGGCTAAAGAAAGCGTTTCTCTTAAGTGGATCCGGAAGAGGATATTCCGCGATCAAGTGGATAGCCAGGAAGCGTGTGTCTTGCCGAGGGTCTGCGGCTAGATAGGTTTAGTTAGGATCTGTGGATTAGAGTAGTTGTTGGTGGTCAAGTGATTTGTGAGGTGATAAAAGCGTTTACTAGTCCGTGTGTGGCAGTGAAGCGTTTTTCTACTCATAGATGCAAAACCCCATATGATTTGTAGGAGTAGCTTTAGGTAAGTGATCCGATTCTGATCTAGAGCTATTCAGCACTGAATTATTTGCTAAAGTGCTTGATTGCATTTGAAATCACGCAAAAGTGTGCTTTTGAGGGTAAAAATGCATTAAACAAGCTTTTGTGGATATTTTTGTATGACTGACTGATGCTGTGCATATAAAAGAGCATTTGCAAGGGTTCTGTGAAAAAAACTTGCAATTCTGTAAACATAGACATCCTACGCGTAGGATGTCTCAAGGGGGTTCTGGAGACCAAATTTGAAAATTCTGACTACACCAATGTGTTCAGAAGGGGGGGTTTACCCTAAGTATACATTGAAACTAGAGTTTTGACCAACTCTTGATACCCAAAAGACCAAACACGGAGTGTCAAAAACGCGAAAACAAGAAACTTAAGATTCTGAGCACAATTTTGCATAAAAAATGGTAGGAATGCTTAAAAATTAGTGCTCAAGACTTGGGGATGCATGTGGATGAATTCTGCCAAAAATTTCATCAGTAGACATCCTACGCGTAGGATGTCTAGAGAGTGATTCTGGAAGCAAAAATTAGGTTTTGACATCATACCCATATTCTGCATGTTGTGTTGGACACACACACACACTAAAGTTCATGTCATTTGGACATATAGACTGAGAGTTAAGGGGATGTTACTCTTTCAGAGAAATACTTTCCCACAAGTGGTGATTCTAAGTAATTTTGACATCCAAAATTTGCCGTGATCATATATTCTTGTTATATGCATCAAGAAGCACCTTGGGTAGAAACAGAAGTCCATTCTGAGAAAAAAAAGACATCTTACGCGTAGGATGTCTACAGGGTGATCTGGGCTTTTTTTTTTGAAAAACTGAGGTTACCAGTGTGTTTAGAAGGTAGGTTTTACCCTATTTTCACCTGGAAAGTGGAAATTTGACCAATTTTTGACAGATCAAAGCCAAAAGACGAGAATTGCCAGACATCCTACCCAAATTGTGTCCAAGGCCTAATTTTGAGACCAAAACATAGGATGACTCCATAGGCATGTTCTAAATGTTGTATTGAGTGCATGTGATAAATTTCATCTCATTTGGGTCAGTGAAAGTGAAGATTGAACAGACTTTAGCACTTTTGACTGAAAAAGGTTAGAACAACTAGTTTTGGGGTCTTTTGACATCCAAATTAAAATCTAAGCATAGCATTGGGTTGCTGACATCAAGGGGAAGCTGTGGCTCAAATTTGGGGCAGTTCTAAGCACTTAGACATCCTACGCGTAGGATGTCTTCACCATGATTTAGCACTCCAAATCAACCTCTGAGCATACCACAGTGGATCAACACCTTAAGGAGAGTCTGTGGTTCAAATTTGGGGCAATTTTCAGTAGTTAGACATCCTACGCGTAGGATGTCTAAGGCATGATTTAGAGTCCAAATTCAAACTGTGGAGATAGCAGGGTGTTGTATAGCCTTAGGCAAGCCTCCTAGGCAAATTTGGTCCAATTTGGAGTTGATTTGACAGGTGAATTCATCAGAACAGACATCAGGATTTTGGAATAGATTCTTGATCATTTGACCAACCTATAGGTGTCAAAATCAAAAAGTAAAAATAGCTGTGAGTTTAGCACATCAAGGGGAAGCTACAGTGCAAGTTTGAGCTGGAACAGAGCAAAAAGACATCCTACGCGTAGGATGTCTCCAGGGTCATAAAGTGGTCAAAATTCTACTTTGGCCATATAGGGAGGTTCTAAGCGTCTCAAGGATTTCAAAATTTATTTCAAAAGTGAATTTGGACCTCGTTTGGCCTATTTACCAAGCAAAGACAAGAATTGTCAGACATCCTACTCTTGGAGTGCACTAGAAGCTTATGCAGCCCAAATCTTGACCTATTGGCATCCAAATTCAATTTTGAGCATACCATTGGGTTGCTGAGCACTAGGAGAATCTTGGGATCAAGTTTGGACAAAATCTGAGCAGTTAGACATCCTACGCGTAGGATGTCTCCAACTTGATTTAGGACTCCAAACCAACCTATAAGCACACCACTACGATTAGCACATCAAGGAGAATCTGGGATGAAAATTTCAAGTCATTCTGATAAAAAAGACATCCTACGCGTAGGATGTCTCAAGGAAATTTTTAGGTCCAAATGAAATTCTGAGCATACCATTGTGTTGTTGGACTTAAGGGAGTCTCTGGACCAAATTTTGTTAAATTCTGAGCATATAGACATCCTACGCGTAGGATGTCTCTAGGCCAGTTTTAGGGTCCAACTGTACTTTTGACCATACAGGAGTGTTCAGAGTGTCACAGAGATCCCAAATCTTCTTTTAAAATTGAAATTGGACTCATTTTGACCATTCTAAACTGCATTTCACTGTTTTGTCCATAACTATAAAAAACGGTATTGGATCGGAAAAGTTTTTATATCAAAACGTAGCCTGAGAGCGGCTCTACAGATCTTAGAGCAAAACTTGAACTAAATGTATGCCAACGGAAACCGTTTAGTTCAACTTTGAAAAAAACGTCGTTTGAGGCCTCAAAATACATCCGCAAGTTAGGGATGTCCAAAAGCGACAATTTGCGAGAATTGTGGCGAAACGGTTGCGGTTTTGGACATAGTTTCGACTTTTCCCTAACCAAAGCACTTGAACACAGTGGAATAAGTCTACTTGAACCAAGCAAAAGCTCTTAAGCCCAGAAATCATGTCTACCCTAGATTCAAATGCAGCTTACACAAGTTTGGAGATCCCTACGATAGAGGAATATCCTCCCACAATGGATCTTCCAAACTTGCAATTGATAAAGATCCATCTTGTTGAGAGAGTTTGGATGATTGGTCATGAGAGTGAAGGACTATATAGATACATTGATGACAATGAGGTCAATCTTTATAGGTGCTCAGATCCATACCTAGAAGAGATATCGGATTACAAGCTCTTATATGTCTACACATACGGAGTCGACTGTCAATGGAGATCTATAGTTGTCGACAAGTATGGACGAGAATACAGAGTTGTAGAAAGCACAAATCCATAGACTGTACTAGAAAGAGGTGGATATTTGGTCAATGAAGGACCACAAATGCCTCCACCAAACACGAGAATTCCTATAGGAATTCCAAGAAGAGAGCCACCAGGATTCCCTTCAAGAGCGATAACGAGAGAAGGATTCAGAGAGTCTCTGGTTAGACTTGTAGACAATCGACGAGTTAGACCATCCCAAGTTCAGAAATGGGTAAATAGAAAATCCTCCGGAGATAAAGATCCGAGAGATCACGTAACGGCTTTTAGAAGAGTGATTAGAGCAGAGGAAGTTTCAGATTTTGCGACACAGTTTGCGGGATTTGGATTGACTCTAGAAGATGATGCAGCTACATGGTTCGACTCGGTGGAAAAATGGGATTTTGAGACCCTAGAAGAGCTGTTTGAGGAGTTTATTGTAGAATTCTTGCCAAAAGGCATTGCTCACAACACGGTCTCGCAAATCCATAGATTCAAACAGAAACAGGATGAATCAGTACGCAAAGCATCATTACGGCTCAAGAGATATGTTAAGCTCTGTCCGAGAGCGGAATTACCTATACAAGCACGACTGATGCTGATCTTTATCCAGGGAATGAGACATGCAGGCCTTCAGAAGGATCTGCATATGATAAGGAGGATGACGATAAACGAGTTGATCAAAGAAGCTCTTTATCTAGTGGATAACTGTGAGGCATACAAAGAAAAGGACTTAAAGAGTCAAGGAGATGACACATCCTCTCAGCACAGTGTTTCATAGATAAGTGAGTCCATTGCCAAGCCAACGGTACCTATTGATCAAGAAAAGATTATCGATGACTTGGTCAAGAGGTTGATTCCTCTTGTAAGGTTTGATTCGGGAGAGCCGAAGTGGTGTGAAATTGAGAGAAAATGGACGAACCATACAGGGGAAGAGTGCTATTATAGCATGGAAAATGCTAGGGAGAGGTATGTACAACCTGTTCCAGAAGCACCTACTCCACCTAGATACATTACGGGGAATGTGCTAGGACCAGTAGGAGTTTTAAGGCCACAACTTGTTGTCTTAGGACAACAACCTCCGCTACCAGGTGCTAGAATGCCGATAGACATGAGATACATGCCAATGATGGAAGCATCAAATAAACCAACGCCAGTACCAGCTACAATGTGGTATAGCAACCAAAGTGAGTACTACCCTTCGGAGCAACAAAATGTGAGAGAAACACATGGAGTGGTGAGGCCGGTACAACCTCCACCTCCTGGGTTTCAGTCGAAAGAAATAAGGTATGAAATGGACGAAAGGACATTGCGATTCATTGCAAATAGCAGGTTATCTAGGTCAAAGCTTGCTTATAGCCAAGAGGAAATGCTAAAAGAATCTCCTCAACTAGAGACGGATTGTCACAAAAGTCATGACAACCACTTGGTCAAACAATGTCCTCATACGGAGATCACTGAAGTAAATGCCTATTGTCTTGAGTGTGGCATCACTCACTTGATCCCTGATTGCCCGAAAAACCCAAACCAAATCAGGAAAATCACGACAAATGTATTAGGGATTGTTCAGCTACCTAGTAGCTCAGAAAATGAAAATGTCGTACCAGTTCAAGTGGTTACGAGAGCACAAGTTCAAAAGAAAGCTGATGAGATTCCAGAGACAAAGAACACGGAAAGTGACATGAGTCCAAAGACAAATTATGGACCAAAGACAGACGCACCTAGTCAGAAAACCAAGAGCAAACGAAATAGTTGGAAAGCTAGAAAGACTAGGATGTAAGCATGCAGGGAACGAGAGCAAAAATCCCTAGCTGAGAAGCTTACCGAAGCTGAGGAGAAGATAAAACAACATGTGGAAAAGGAGGCACCTTCTCTTACACAGATGGTTAAACCTCTAGAAGAACCATCGACAGATGAGAAACCGAGAAGTGCTAGTTCAGGAGGATATGTGTTGCCAGACAAGGTTAATGAGACATTAGATGCCCTCTTGAAAGCCTATGATGTGAGACTAAAAAACAACCAAACCCAAGAACACAGGTGGATGACATATCCCTATGCGGAACTAAAAAAGCAAAGGTTTGAAATGTGCCAGAAAATGATTCAAACAGCCCAAGATTTACTAGAACCACCAGTTGCAAAACCTGAGGATGTGATCCGTGTCATGCCTACACAAGCAATCCCACCAAACCAGGAACTAAAAGAGTCATATTCTAGTCATGAGCACATACCAAACCTGAAAGACCCAGCATTAGAACCAAGGATAATACTGAATACCACGGATAACTCTTCCGAGGGATTTCACCAAGCTATACCTGAGGATTGTAAAGAGATAGATAAGTGTTGACAACATGTCACACACACTAAAGACAGAGTAAAACAAAGGCAAATACATTCAACTCATCAGCATTTTCATTATTCACCAACTTCCGACACAGCAGATTGCAGAACAAGCATGAAACATAGAGCAAGAGACTACACAGTTGATTCATCTTGGTCCACATATAGTTTCCATTTCAACCCAAAAATTACATTCTCGCGTGAACAACAGGACCTTTAAATAAGAACTCCTAGCAGTTATAGCAGTTACATCCGATTGACCAAAATCCGACTATGTGTTGATTGATCAAAATCCGACTGACTAAGTGTTGATTGACTAAGACATAAGTACAGTAATGGTCTGGTGTAGGTTCAACACCTGGCACATCCCGGTGGTGGATTTCCTTGAAATCCGACTTGGATTCACAATCCCTTGATCTGCATATTCTCCACCACCAACATTACTCTTTACACTGGTTCATCTTCATTCTGAGCCTCCACATCTGGCTCATCCATACCCTGCTCTTCAACTACTGACTCAGGTGCCACTATGCCAACAAGTACGTTTCCACTGCTTCAAGCACTTCAACCTGTTGTTCAACCTGCTGATTCATCTCTGCATCATCCTTCAATTCTTGACCTTTCTCAATCTGTTCCTCCAGTTGAACATCAGCCATATCCCCTTGCAATTCTTTCATCTTTAAATCCTGAGCTAATTTGAACCACATGTCTCTGTCCTTTTTGACATCCTCTAACTCGTGCAGTAATTCACCCTTATGCTCACTTACAAATCCCTGCTTCATTGTCTCATATGGATGCTTTATTCCTACAACAATTCTTTTCTTCATAGACTTCCACACTTCCTGAACTGCTTGCAACAGCTGTTCTTTCAAGACAAAAATTTCTCCCTCTGACATAAGCACTGCATTGACATCCACATCCTCACCTTTTACTTGCTTCTCCAATTCCTGCAAAGGAATCAATCTCTGATGTAACATTTGAACCTGAACCTGCAGCTCAGCATTAGTCTTTGACAAATGCTCCATTTCCTCATTCAATCTGGCATCTAACTTCATTGTCCAATCTTTGAACAGTCCCAAAGACATTTTTATTTTTGAAACTTCTGCATGATGCTTTTTCACCATATCCTCTAACTCCTTCTGATGTACTTCCTGAATCTATGCCAGCTGCAAAGTCATAGCTTCCAACTCCATGTCCTTCTGCTTTACTTGCACTTTACCTACTGGTGAATCTGCAACCTATTTCAGTTGCTCCTCCATTTGTACTTGCTGACCAAGCACAAATTCTTGCACCAACTTAAGCATCCTTATAGTATTGCCAACATCTTCACATCTACCTTCAGTTTTAAAAGATGTACTTGGAGTAGCAAATTCAAAATCTAAAGCTTTAGCAACACCTTGCTCACCAGCACTCACCTTTCTCTTCTTGGACAAAGTAAATGTTTTGCCCAACCTTACTGGTGTTTGAACATCTGCAGGGACTTTTTTTTTGAGAAAACAGATAACTCACCAAAGTCTTGGAAGAAATCTGGGCTATCCACAGCTTCTCTAGCCTCCTCCTCTATGTAACTAGCCTCCATCAAATCTTGAAACTGCTCTCTTTGCTGGTTCTCCATCAAAAAGCTTGTCCAATTCATCAACCTGCTCTTTACTTTTGTTCTTCTGAAGTTCCGACTCAGAAGCAGTAACAGAGATATTTGGCACCACTGTTTCTCCTGCTTTCACCATCCCAACATACTTGAATAATGTAGCTAGGAATGGAGCCAATCTACTGCTGCACTGATGCTTCCTCCTATCTGGAGTAAACACTTCTGCATGAATTTTTTCATGGACCCAATGTGCCCAACTGAAACAACCTCCCTGCTCAGCAAATGCCAATGGAGCATAATTCTCTTTTGACATATAGTCAAATTTAGCCAAAAAACACACCCTCTCAAGATACCACTTTAACTGTTCCCTGCGGCCATACTCCACATTTTTTAGCATGTAATACAACCTTGCTCCTTCTCTAGACCCAAACTCCTTCTTTAAACAATCATCTGAACACTTAGGTGGAACAACTACCGTTGTGAATGGTAACTTGAAAACTGCAGCAATCACCTGTGGGCACAACACAATCTTATCAGATATTTCTCCTTTGGTCTTCCTCAGGAACTCTGCTTGTGACTTTGCATAAAAATTTCCTTTCCATTCTTTCCATGGCAACATTGCATACTCATAAAGCCCCAACTATCTGAGCCACTTCTCATTCTTCTCTGTATCAGCTTCCATCTCAATCTTGAGATCTGTGTATAGATCCATCAAAATTTGCAGCATTTTATTTGTCGACAAATGTGGCGGTTCTTCCTCTCAGAACTCTTCTTCTTCCTCATCGCTTACATCCACCCTCAGGTTAATTCCCTTTCTCCTCAGCCTTGTTGCGACTGGCTTTGCCGACTCAGTTTCAGCCTCGGGTCTCATGGCTGCTGCTACAGGCTTTGCTTTAGGGGCCATAGTGCTTGATGAAGGAGTAGATGAAGAAGGTGAGTGCAAGAAGTAATCAGCAGCTAAGTACTTGCACGGCGAAGAGACTAACATTTCATGCAAATGATGCTGCATGCATCCGCTGAATGACCTCTTTGACAGCTCCCGTGCCCCAATAATTACCTCTAGTGGCGAATAATCTCCCCGCAAACCCAAATATTGTTGATCATTAAACCATTTACTTCCAGGTTTAAAAATTCCGATCCAGTAAATGCCGATGGACCAAATTCCGATCAACCAACATCCAATGAACCACACTATATGACTGCATACTGGATTATGTTTATGTGAATTGAATATCCACTCATCAGAACCTTGCCAAGCATTCCTCCTGTCTTCCTTCATGACTTGTTCTCTGTTGAAACCCTTATCAACATCACTTCTAATACCATAGTCACCTGATAGCAATGCTTGCTGACTCTGAAAATCTGTTAATTCAATTGCCTCACACAAAGCAGCTTCTACCACTTTTGGTGTCAACCTTGGTGTCAACCAGTCAAGGTGAGGTGGTTTACCTTGAAATTTCTTTAACCTGAATCAATTAACTGGTTTGTCCACTCTGGTTCCAAACACATCAGCAACTATAAATGTGCCTTGGCCTAAATCTTCAACAATCTGATAAGGACCCTTATACCTCAAAGTCAATTTCCCTGGGAATGGACCAAGCCTAGAATTATACAGCATCACCCAATCTCCCACTTTAAATAGTTTGAACTTGACATTCATAGCTACCCAGGCTTGTCTTCTCCTTTGGATAATCTTAGTGATGTAAGAACTCACCAGCCTGTCCTCTTCTAGCTGCATCAAATACTTACTTCTATGCTTTACTGACAATGCAGGAGACATTTTCTCAGCAGAAATTCTCAAGCTAGGTACCACAAATTCCATAGGTACTACAGCTTCCAACCCATAGACCAACCTGAACGGTGTCATCCCTGTGGTGACTTTGAAAGCAGTTCTGAATGACCACAGAGGTGAATCCAACTTCAGGTCCCAATCCTTATGATCATCCTGCACAATCTTTTTCAAAATTTTAACCAGAATTTTGTTGCTACTCTCTGCTTGTCCATTGGCCTGGGGATGATATGGGGTAGACTTCTTGTGTAATATCATATGAGTTTTAGTCAGCTCATGTATGACCTCATTCAAAAAATGTGGCCCCCTATCACTTACCAACTCAACTGGACACCCAAACCTTGTCATAATGTTATGATACAAAAACTTTGCCACACTGGCTGCTTTGTTATCCTTCAGTGCCACAAATTCCACCCACTTAGTACAATAATCTGTAGCAACCAAAATGTACCTGTTTCCCCTAGAGCTAGTGGGCTTCACTGGTCCTACAAAGTCCATACCCCATTTTTGAAAAGGTTCCAGGGGTAGAATAGGATGATCTGACATCTTGTCCCTATTGTCTGGTTGACCAAGATTCTGACACACCACACATCTTTTGGCATACTCATGTGCATCTTTTAACAAAGTAGGCCACCACAAACTTGCCTGCAAAATTTTCTTTCCTGTAATGTCTCCTGAAAAATGTCCACCAGCTTGTCCATAATGAGCTTCCTGTAGAACTGCTGACTGTTCAAATTCTGGAACACACCTTCTTATCACTTGATCAATACCCTTCTTGTATAATGCTCCTGCAATCACAAAAAATGGTCTACTTTTCAATGCAAATTTCTTCCTTTGATCAAGTGAAAACCCTCCTGGCATAACCCCATCAGTTAGGTACACCAACATCTAATCATCCCAAGAATCTGGAACTTTCTGCTGAACTGAAAATAAGCATCAGGTAACTGATCATCCACACCTGTTGGAGATTCCCCTGTTTCCAGTCTGCTCAAATAATCTGCCACAGCATGGTCTTTCCCAAGAGTATGAATAATCACAAACTCAAATTCCTACAAAAGCAACATCCACCTTGCTAATCTCCCTGTAAGCATAGGCTTCTTAACCAAGTACAACAAAGCTTGGTGATCAACATGAAACATCACCTTGTTACTGAGTAAGTAATGCCTGAACTTATTCAATGAATATACCATGCCCAAAGCTTCTCTCTCAGTCACTGTGTAATTCTTTTCTGCTGGTGTCAACATACTACTTGCATAATACAATGGTCTATACCATCCCCTGAACTTTTCCTGCATCAAAACAGCTCCAATTGCAATATCCGATGCATCAACAAAAACATGAAAAGGCAATGTCCAATCAGGAGGCTGCAGTATTGGTGCTACTGATAGCATTTTGTTTAACATTTGAAAGGCTTTCCTCTGTGGTTCATCCCATTTAAAGGCAACATCTTTCTTTGTAAGATGAGTCAAAGGTGCACATATATTAGCCAAAATCTAATATACCTTGAGTGACACTTCACCTGGCCCACAAACCTGCTGAGCTCCTTCACATTCTGAGGTGATTTGGCTTCTTGAATTGCTTCAATATTTTTGGCATCAATGGCCATCCCATCAGTAGATACTACATGTCCCAATAAAATACCACTCCTGACTGCAAGTACACTTTTATATGGATTCAAGGCCATGTGAAACAGTCTGCATATTTCCAAACATAACTTCAAGTGAACCAAATGCTGATCCTTCTTTCCAAATACTGAAAATTCATCTACAAAAACCCTCATAAAATCCTGAAGATAAGTTTCAAATGTCTTATGAGACACAAAGTTGAAGGAAGGTGGACCATTCTTCAAACCAAAACTCATCACTGTATACACAAATGCTCCCCACTCAGTGATGAAGGCTATCTTGTGTTGGTCTTCTAGAGCTACCTTAATCTGATTGTAACCTGAAAAACCATCAAGAAAGCTATACATCTCATGTCCAGCTACTGCATCCAACACATCATCACAAAATGGCATAGGGAATGGATCAGTAATAGTTGCAACATTTAACTTCCTGTAATCCACACACACCCTCAACTTCCCATTCTTCTTTGGCACAACAATAATTGGTGACAACCATGACACTTCATTAACTGGCTTGATGAATCCAACTGCCAATAACTTATCTATTTCCTGCTTTACTTGCTTTGCAAAATTGGGGTTCATTCTGTATCTGTGTTGTATGATTGGTTTAGCATACTCTCTGAGATTAATGTGATGTTGATGTAGTTGAGGATCAATGCCCTTTACCTGTGAATAATCCCAAGCAAATACATCTTTATACTCCTGCAATAGTTGAATCAAACCTTTCAAACATTCCCCTTCAGCATGGATGCTAATTCTGACCATCCTGGGATCTTCTTCAGTTCCCAAATTAAACTCTCTAACTTCATCCTCTTTTACTCTGCTGGAGGTACCAAACCTTTTATCATAGATTTTTTCTGCCATTACCCTTGCTTCCTTCTCCTCTTGATCAATCTGCTCTTTCTGAGGCACCTCGGAATTCCGATCGATCATCTGCAACACTTCTGATCCAGCAATCTCCTGGCTTGGAACCATTTCTACTTCTTCCTCACTTTGATCTTCAACCTTCTGTATTATCCCTTCTACATCAACCTCAAAGAGAGGCACAATAGTGGGATTAGCTCTCAAAAATTCCTCTTCTTCATCATCTTCCACTGCATCTGCCAAGTTTATGGTCTAAGCACATAATGGTTTAGTCTTTGGAGGGATTTTTTTTCTTCCCTGCATTGATATGGTTACTGACTGCTTCCCCTTTTTCATCATGACCACATTTTCTCCCCAATCCTGCTTAACTCTAGCTTGTCTAAACCAGGGTATTCCCAACAGCATCTTGTAGGAAGAATCTGAATCCTTCATTCTAAGTACCACAAAGTTCACAAAGAAAACCATACCTGCAATTTCAATTGTTTGTTGCTTGAGAATGCCTAAAGGCTGTACTCTCCTCTGGTTTGCCATCTTCACTTGAAATGGTGCCGGAGCTAATGTTCCTCCTAACTTCAATCTTCTATAAACCTCCTCAGGAAGTATATTCACCCCTCATCCTCCATCCAAAAGCACCTCTTGAAATAGAATGCCTTGAAACATTACTTCCACCACAGGTACTACAAAATACACATCTGCTAGATCAATCTGCTGCAGCATTACTTCAGGATTTTGGTTTGCCAACACTTGGTCTTGCTGACCCTGAAGCTTCTTCAACAATTTCTCTTTAAAGGATGGAACTATACATAATAATTGATCTAATGACAATTGCAAGGGAGAGTTCACCAGAACCTCAAACCAATCTTTGTCTTCTTTTGTTGGCGTCAAACCTGGCTTGTCAAGCTTATGCTGCTTCTTGGATACCTCCAACTCTTCATTCTTCTCTTCTGCATACTGAACCTGCTCTCTCTCCACTTTTTCATGAACCTTATCCCTCACATCTTTCTGCTCTCTCCAATCAATTGGTCCCTTAGCTTTTGCTCTTGTGACTGCCAATGCTTCAGCTTCTTCCACCTGACCACATTGGTAACAATCACAATACCATCCTTCTTCATGTTCCTTATGTTCAGCCTGATGTACTATGACTGGCTCTGGTTCCTGCTGCTCCTGAATGTCCACCAAAATAACATTGGCCTGAGCTGGTTGATTATGCTGTGGTTGCTGCTGCACTCCCTGTTGGTCTGCCTGACCAGGCCTCACAATGGGCATCCCTCTTTCTCCCCTGTGTCTAACCCATAATTCACAATTAAGACCAACCCAATGGTCTAGTGATCCACAATAGACACAAGGAATCACTCTATCTCCTCTTCTCTGATTATTGTTTTTCTCTCTCCAAGGAGGTCTTGGAGGTCTTGGTGTTCTATTAAATGGTTGTCTTTCTCTAAATGGAGCTACCTGATTTGCTGCAGCTTCAACTCTACCTCTTCCTGTATTTGGCTGCTCCCTATTCCTGGGGTTAAACCAACACCTAGAGGTGGCATGTCCTTCTTTGTCACATATTTCACAATACAACTTAGCTTTGGGTGCCAACACTAAATAACCAATGCTCTTTAATTTACTCACCAATTCCCCTTCTTGTGTTGCTTTATCCTTTTTGGACTTCTTCTTTGTGCTTTTCTTCTTCTTCTTTGACTTTTCTTCAACATCACTTGACTCAGTGTCATCATCTGAATCAGCATCTTCATCAGTTTCATGGGCATCAGTGGAGTCTGACTGATCATCAGAATCCTCATCCTCTTTGGACCTGCTCTTCATTTTGGGTCTGCCAAGTCTTTTCTCGACTCTGACTGCTGCATCAACTAGTGCAGCAAAAACTGTACCTATATCCACACTTGCCACAGCATTCTTTAAATCTTTCCTCAAACCTGTCAAAAAATATCCTGCCAACATCTCATCAGTGGGTCTCTCATTTCCCTGAAGTCTCTCAACCAAAACTCTGAACTTTTGAGCAAAATATTCAACCACCATATCCCTTTGTCTGATCACCCTGAGTTTCTTCAAAATGTCTATAGGAGTCTTCTCCTTTCTGAATCGCTGTAAAAAAACTGCTTTCAAAGCATTATAGGTAGCAAAATGAGCTATACCATATTGGCTAAACCAACTCATGGCTTTGCCTTCTAATGTAGCTGCAAATTGCTCCATCTTTGTTTGGTCATTATACAAGGCCTGATAACCATTAGCCTGCCACTTTGTTTCAAACTGGGCAGCATGACAGTCTGCATCTTCTTTCAACTTTCCTCTAAATTTGGCTGCTTTCACTGTAGGGTTTGGATGGGCCATGGGAGGATTTCTGGGTGGTCTCCTAGGTCTTTGCCTGGTAGCCCCCTGTAGTGGGTCAAACTGAAGCCTTCTTCTTGTCCCTGCAGGTCTTCCTGTCAAGGTAAGTTCTCCAAAAAATTGCCTCATGTGCCTCCCATATGCTCTCATAGAACCCTCAGCCCCTTGGTTCAATAACTCCTGTTCACTATCACCGAACTCCTCCTCTCCATCAGAGGCATCATCATAATGAAAAGGATCAATATCAAGGTTTCCTGCTCGCGCCCATGCCCTCGTATAATAAACTCTACCTACTCTCCTCTCTTGTTGTGACATACATGATTCTTCACAGATTCACAACAGCAGGATCGCCAAAGTGTTGGGGTTCTTCAACACAAACAGAACTAAAGTGTTGACAACATGTCACACACACTAAAGACTGAGTAAAACAAAGGCAAATACATTCAACTCATCAGCATTTTCATTATTCACCAACTTCCGACACAGCAGATTGCAGACCAAGCATGAAACATAGAGCAAGAGACTACACAGTTGATTCATCTTGGTCCACATATAATTTCCATTTCAACCCAAAAATTACATTCTCGCGTGAACAGCAGGACCTTTAAATAAGAACTCCTAGCAGTTATAGCAGTTACATCCGATTGACCAAAATCTGACTAAGTGTTGATTGATCAAAATCCGACTTATCAAAGTCCGACTGACTAAGTGTTGATTGACTAAGACATAAGTACAATAATGGTCTGGTGTAGGTTCAACAATGAACGAGGAGTGTTTCTACCACCAATAGAGGAATTTGAGACTGGATCTCAAATGAATCTAGACGTGCGATCGTATTGGGGCGACAAAGGATCTGTAAAATCTATGGATAGTCAACCCCATTCGCTAAGAACACTACCGTCCTACATGGGAGAGTACGAGACCAAGTCAGATGTGGTTGCAGTCCCATCACAGAGACTGTCTCCCAACAAGGCAATCGATTCAAAGGGGCTAGTAGATATTCTATCTACCCCAGTCACCTGTACAATAATGTTAACCGAGTTGCTCAGAATAATACCAAACATGTGGGCTAATGTGGGTAAATGTCTAGAGAAATTTGGTGTAAAAACCCCAGTGAATCAAATCGAAGAAGGCATCAAAGAGCTTGAAATGCCTCAACTAAATACTAGGCGAGTGCCATTAAACAAGGTAGGCAAGTATTACGAGGGAGAAGATGGAAACACCACCCTTCCTGTGGAATTCAATGGTGTAAAAACCATGGAAATCCTTGACAGTGGAGCTGGTGTGGCCATTGCAACCAAAGAGGTTTGGAAAAAATGGGGAAAACTTGCCTTGATATCCACACAAATGACCCTACAACTTGCAGACGGACACAAGGAAAAGCCCCTAGGACTGCTAGAAAAAGTACTTGTTACTTCTTGTGGCATTGAATATGAACACACTTTTGTTGTTGTTGACTTTGGCAAGAAGAAAAACTATGACATCATTCTGGGAAGACCATTCATGCGACAATTGAAAATGGTCCAAGATTGGGGTTATGACCATATATACCTGAGACATATGGAAACCATAACAAAGATAAACTTGAGGGACCATAGCTATAGGGATGTGACGAGAACACCGGTTGAGGAGTTTGATTCCACCACAGTAGCAGGATTAGAATTTCCAGCTTCGTTAGGTAAGCCTAAAGAACTATGGATGTGTGGAGCTACACAATGTGGCAGCTTGAAACTTGAGGAATGTATCCTAGAGCGGGTTATAGAGGATATGGACTATATCCCAGAACCATTTCCTGAAGAAGAGTTAGAGCCTTTTGGATGGGAACACATCTTGGTTACTCTAGATGTGTGCGTCGTGGAGGATGCTCCCACAACAAAGTTTTGTGATGAAAATGGCTATGATGTCGTTCCTTATTTTGCAGTGAGTGTAATCAAGGAAAACGAAGAGATCCAGACATCAACAAGCTCTCGAAATAAGGAGCAAACAAAGAAATGTAGAGAATCAAAAGATGAAGAAGACGACGAGTTCTATGACTCTGTAGAACACTTCGAGCTTCCAGAAGATCAACGAACCGGGAATCAATGTCATCGCTACACAAATAAAGTGCATCAAAATTGGATTCCAAAGTCCTCGGTGAAGACACAACCACCACAAGCATCCTCATACAGGGCTCCTAATAAGGATGCAAAGACTCAGCTAGGAGGAATACGACCAGAGCAACGAGCTAACAATGCTCTAATCAATGGGCTAGAAAAGTCCTCCGAGAAACTACCACCCACGAGCAAACAGACAGTAACTTTCCACTACCAGCCAAAAAATCAAGGGAAAGTACAAGAAGTCAACCTTGCTGAGGATAGTAGAGATAGTGATGAATCTTACGACATCCCCTATCATCAACTCAGGCCATCACTATCACCAACCCCTTCAACAACAACCATGACACGTCAAAAGAACAGGACAACAAGTCAAAGCCAAAAAGCTCGACAAATCACAAAGTCGCAAGCTTTCACAACTCAGGTTTGGGCTCCAAAGAAGTTGATTCAAGCACAAAAAAGTCAGGAATTCATTTGGATTCCAAAACAACCACAGTATCAACTTTCAAAGCCTAAATCCCGTCCCCAACCAAGCGTACAAGGGCTGAAGCAAAGACCACTGTTGACTCACACAACAAAAAGGTGGATCCCAAAGAAGTCTCTTCAAACAAAAACGAAGCACGGGCAAGTATGGGTTCCCAAACGAGCGTCAGCAACAAAACAACCAATAATCGCAAAGAAATGGGTCCCAAAGAAGAACAACAAAACTGCTGTCAGTGCATCGCCGCTTGAATTCTTACAATTCTTCATACGATTACAGTATAGTTAGAAGAGAGCAAGTCGCTTCAATCAAGCAATGATACAGGAGCTTCAAAGACCATTACATTTCTTAGAATAGGAAGCCTCGCCAACAAATGCCAATAAGCAAATTGCTTATACTCACATCTTGCGCAACATAAATCTTTTCCATGCATTGACTGCGTATGTATAATAGGGCTACATTACAAGGCCTGCATAGGCACAACTTTTAATTGCCCAAGCACAACACATACCCTTGGCGATACCCTATCGTAAAGGATGACTCCAAATAGGAAGGGGGGAGGTATTCTGAATGTGGACCTAACATTATGACTATTAGAGGGCAATGTTTTGTGAGATGCATTGAATTTTTGTGTTTTATTGTAATAATTTTTTGACAAAATTTAGAGTATATGCCCTCAAAGTAGTGTTACAGAGGAGTATGGGGACAAAATCCATATATGAGCCCCTAGGGACATGTGTATAGTATACATAGCATTTAGATTTCTATTTGAATGATTTTTCTTTTGTTGAGTTGTTTTAAGATTTTCTTTGTTTATTATTAAGAAAAAAAAAATCCATAATCCACATGAAGAAAAGACTGACGAGAGGCCTGAGCACTACAAAGAGAAGAAGGTATAGGGAAACGATGAAACTTCATGAAGTATGTCTCAGTAGCCACTACAACAGCCGAAGAACTTGTCACAAAGCAGTGTCAACATGCAACCGACAAGTCATAAGAGTCAGAGTCGAGTAGCTAAGCCACAAAATGAGTGAGGTGTTAGTCCCAAAGCTTCAAGTAATATTCTCTGTGGTCTAAGCGTCTTAGCTATTCTAGGTACTGCTCAAGCTGGAAGAGTTGAGCATATTTACGTTGTGTCGCTCATGCTGGTATAGGTGAGCAAAAGAGTCGAAGTCTAAGTACTTAAGTCTGGTGAAGTGAAGGAGAAGGTCCAAAAGACACTCACGTACTAAGCACAGTGAGATACGAGTGGAGAAACTTCTACATCAACAACCCTTCTTGGAAAGGTGGAAGCTATTGAGACATCTTTTGATGTCACATGTGCTACATTTATTCCTCAAAACACCCATCATCTCCTTCTTTCACATTGCATGCTTTTGATGAAAAATTTCTCATATGCATATAGAGTGTCCCATAATTGACACTTGCATAAGGCACTCTTTCCGTGTTTCACCCAAGCAGTCACCTTTCATGAACATGTACTTCACGTTCAACTGCTCAACTCCAATAAGAGCATATACCAAAGGCATTTTTTTCCCACCGGGTTTTTTTTCCTTTGGTCATCCAGGGTTTAGACCCTAATCTAAAGACACCTATCACCATCCTCTTGTACATATTCCTTCTACATCAACAATAAGGAAATGCTACTCAAATCAATTGACAAATGAATTGGAGCACCAATTTCAGATCATAGCATACTTCTCCTCAATGGCGAGTCGAAGAATGGCTTACAATGACAAAGCTGCAGACAACACTAACAACATGATTGCACAGGAACAAAGAAGTCCCCAATGAAGAAGAGCAGACATAAAAGTAATCAGAGGATCTCAAAAGATGAATGGTTATGATGATAGATGTCCGCTCTAATGGATCATAGTTCTTGTTGTGGTTCGACAAAGTTACAAGCAGTGCAACAGATGAAGCCAAAACGACAGCAAAGACCACATCGCCATCGACAATCAGGTCATGTCGGGGATGACATGAATGCGGAAGGGGGGAGTGTTGACCGCTGGGTCAACAACACAACATAACTCAAGTTTCGTACCAAAGTCTTATCTTTTGCGAGTTATGAAATGTTGCGGATTATGGCTATAAACTTCATTTGTAATGAGTAGCTATTCTAGTTTCAGAAGCCGGGGTGCAATGGCACTTCCAGATTATAAATACAAAGCCATTTGACCCTTTCAACCCCATTTTTGGTTAAACCTAAGGTAGCCTTAGTATATAAGGTACCTAGGTCATTTTGTAAAAGAGGAGACTTTAATCATAATCAAAACTTTAGCGCTACCGTCTACTGTGTGTGAGAGAGAAAGAGAGTGAGCGTGAGCTTTATCCTCTTGCTATGCCCAGCTCGCTCAACACATTGGAGATCCGATTGCACCATTGATGTAGGCTCGAGGAGAGCTATGCGACAACGCCAAGCATTCCACACGAGACGAAGCGCACACGCCGACGCATCTATGAGCTATTTGTGGCTGTAAGTGTATCAAACGATGTCTGTTTTCTGCGTGCTAGTAGTCTATAGAATCGTGGAGACATAAGATACGCATAGGTACTCATAAATTTCAGTTTCGGGCACTTTCAAAATTCTGCTATGTCATCCTATGCGTTTTCTACAGATGGGTTTAGAGTGAGGGTTTTGAGTGTAGAAGCTTAGGGACAGGTGTATCCTAGTGAGGGGATGGTGTTTCTTAAGTTTCGTACGAATTTGGCATGATTAGGTGGGTTACCTTCCGTATGTGTGTATGTGGCTAGGTGGTGTAGTTGAGAGCAGTGAGGTTCTTGATTGTGGTTTAGTTGGCCTTCTAGAGTGTTGTATGTGTAGGATGGTGTGCGCTTCTTGCCGCACTGTCGAAGCAAGGGACTTGCCAATACACCGTGTGCGAGCCACAAATGGCTCCAAGCACACAACAAGCCTAAACTAGCAAGCTCCAGAGAGCAAAGGGTGTGTCACTCACCGCTCTACGCTCGCCTTCGTGGTGGATTCCTCGCCGCGATGAAGAAGAAGTTGCAGTCTTGCCGCGCTCAACCGCTTCGCCGCCGTCCTGCCTTCGTAATGCTCGATCGCACACACACTCTCCCTCTCTCTCTCTCTCTCTCTCTCTCTCTCTCTCTCTCACACACACACACACACACACACACACACACACACACACACACACACAAGGAGGTGAAGAAGAAGAAGATGGAGATGGAGATGGAGCAAGAGCACTCTTCTATTGCACAAATGAGAGAATGAGTGAAAATTAGGTTTAGTTGGCTTTTATATGAGCTCACCCCATTCACACTTGGGCGCCCATGCTTAGCCAACTAATCCCTTGAATGTCCCAGTTAGAGTGCGCCTCTCATCGGCGATCACTCTTACCCTTTTCCTATTGGTCCGACAAGCCCGGTACCTGACTCTACCAAATACATAATACACGTCCGTCGTAGGTGATGGGGTGTCCGTGAGCCGTGAGGGTTAACATGCCCCCCTTCCTGATGTAGATTCCGTCCTCGGAAGCTATTGAGTTGAAGCTGGTTCGTCGAGGTGGAAGAGCATATGAGATGAATGTCCTTAGCCTTCTTCTGTCACTGCAAAATCAAACAACATTGGCACAGTAATGGAATTCTCATAAGTGATTAAAAAGCATATGCAGTTTTAGGTAGACAAATTGATTGGTAAAAGAATTTCAAACAATTTGTTAGCAATGAACATTAAATTGCAATGTAATCAAATGCATAAACAGATGTAAAGGTAAAAAATTAAACAAGTCTGGGGTCGCTAATTTGATGGTCGAAAGGCACTAGAGATCGAATATTAATACCATGGGTAAGCTTCTTAATTTTCCATGGTCAATTAAGTTGTTTAATCACGAGAGCCAAGTATTCATGTTCGAGGGCTGACTAGAGGCTATATCTAGAAAACCTTGTAGTTAAGCTACCATAAAAGGAATTTCTCATGAAATCATCACCTGACTGATTACTTTTTCATTGACCCCCCAAAGTCTTTTCACATTGATTCAATTATGATGTGTGTGCTTATTTTGTATGCCTTGGGTTTTTTGCTTTTCAAGGAAAAGCGCCCACACTGGGAACCTCTAAGGCTCTAGTACCATAGGCGATACATGTGAGTGAGGTACCAATTTAAGCAGGGATTTCTCTTCCAGCTTAAAATTTTACATTGTGGCACTTTGATTTTTTGTTTGTTCATTTTCAGCATTTTAATTTTGTAACTTTGGGGGGTCATATAACACTGTTACCCTCCCCAGGCTCATCACATTAGTAAACTCCCTTTATAATGCTTAAGCTAAAGGTCAATAGGGTCAAGCCCACTAGAAAGCCCTAGTACATTTCACACAATGCTGCCTAAATTGGATTAAGAACCTAAGTAACCGTTGATTATTAGGAAGGCATTCCCCATGGTATTAAGAGAAGATTTCTAATACCTAGCTTGGTCAAACTAGCTTAGTCGGACTGCTTGATTTTTAAACCTAGACAAGTGATTATGACAAAAGATTACATTGAATTAAATGTTTGATACTAAGAAAATGCATTGAATATTATGCTACCAATCACAATCAAGGCATACAAACATGGATGCAAAAAGATAAAGGGGCAATGCTAATGGACAAGAAACACCTGTTTGTGTCGATGGTCGCGCTTGATTTGAAGAGTGAGTCGAGATAAAGATTCCATGAAGGTCCAAATCCTAACCACTGCAACACGTTCGTGTACACACTATGAAACACAAGGAATACCTCCAGGAGGCACATTAGTGGGAAAAGAGAACTTTGCTAATCACTCAACTCTAAAACAGAAACACTCCTATCGTACTAATCTTACCTACCCTCCATCACTCAAGTGATGAGGATCAAAGGTGTTTTATGGCATAGGTTTCTGTTTCACTGTACCAGATGTGACATGTGTAGGTCTGAGTCAATGTTTTGACTTTTAAGGTGCATACTCGTTTGCTAATTGCTCTTGCTCTTTATTTTTATTTATTTTTTTGTGAGTATAAAGCTTTATATGTACATTCCCTAAGATCGGAGATTAAGAGGTCAGGGAGAAAGGTTGAGAGGGAAACAAATGAATGATGACTGTCAGCAAACACTCCCCCCTTCCTTGGGTAGATCAAACCGTTTGAAATGAGCTTGTCACCCTTTGAAACCAATTGTTCCAATTGGTAATAGGTGAGGATTTTTGCCAGTAGTTTTCTATTACCCTAGGTGCCTCGTCAAGTTGCAAGGGTGGTAAGGTACTCTCCCAGGATCGAACTTGAAGTGGTTCATCAGGTGATTCTTGAACACTGGGAGGTGTGGATTCTTTTGTAGCTTCATGGAGGTCCACTACTATAGATGGAGGCTATGTAGAAGCTTTTACCTCTATGGATGTATTACATGAGGAGCTAGAAGCTTCATGGGACTCCCCCCTTCCTGAGCTAGGTGGAACAAATCGTTCTTTCTTCGGTACCCAAACTAGCTCGGGAGCGGGTGTGTAGCATTCTGTGATTTTTTTCTTTCCACGATCATTGATTCGTTTTGGAGCTACGGGATTGGGCTCACTTGGGTCAGGTGATAGGTAAGAGCACAATCTACGTGTTGGCACCCAGATTTGATCATTTCCTTGATAGTAGCCTTGGGCTTCCAATAGTCATTTAGGGATCCATCGCAACATTTTCTTACTTTTCTTGGAGCGAGTGGTACGTTTCTTACAAGGCTTCTGTTTTTTTAGCACTAGCTATGGTCACTAAGGAAGCTTTAGGGACCCACTTGTATGTTTTCTTCGTTACATTAGGATGAGTCTTGTCGGAAGCGATATGCATTGCTTGTAGCATATTTAAGGGTACAGGCATTTCATCCCCCTCAGGTGTAACCCAGGTCGTCCCCCTATTTCCCAAAGTGTCTATGGTTGCTGCTAGGTGGACCCAATCCACATTGTCCGACTCAGTCATCCCAGGTAGGATATCCATATAAGGAGAATCTTGGCCAATGTCTTTATCCTTCTTACAAGTGTAATAATATTGTAGTGGGGCCGAGTGAATTGTGGTGTCAGAGCGATGATCAATAATGGTTTTACTCCCTAAGGGGTGTACCTTACCAGTCACCAAATCCACTCTAAGGACAGAGTCTTGGAATTGCAAATAGACATGATTTTTAGACCAATCATGAACCATTTGTGCTTCCCTCATGAATGGTCGTCCTAAAATCATTTCATATGACATAAGGTGTTTAGAGAAATCCATTACAATGAACGTATGTCGTACCTTGTGTCCTAGAACTTTGATCTTAAGATCCTTGAGCATCCCAATAGGTTTGGCTATGGTACCATTTGCCATCTTTACCACAATGTTAGTAACACTGAGGCGGGGTTTTCCCATGGATTCCCAACAATCTTTTGTAACGATGCTAACTCCTGCACCACTATCAAGAATTCCCTTTATAGTTAATCCCTTGGTAGTGATGGGTAGGGTCGCATAAGACTCGTCGCCTTCAAAATACTGCCCTAATTCGTTAATGGGTACCTCGATCACAGACTCGTGTCCATCTAAGTCAAGTGATTGCACATGATTTTCCTCATCAATCATAATCGAGTCAGGCCTATTTGGTTGCGCAAACTGTGGTAATCCCGTTCGTAGCTCTCCGTTAAGGAATGCTCGAAGTGCAAGGAATAACTCAGGATCTCCATACAGCTTTGCTATGATCGTGGTTCGGACCTCAGAAGACATGAAGTCCACTAGTTTGGCAACATTCATTGGCATTTTGCAGGGTGTAGGTCCTTGACTAGGAACTGGTGAGGATGGGCGTTTTGCAGGGTGTAGGTCCTTGACTAGGAACTGGTGAGGATGGAATCTCATATTCCTCAATGGGATCAGGTATTCCTTCGTTAAACATCCTTTCCAACAAGAAAGGTGTATGCTCACTTTCTGATGTCCCGTCCTCACTCCCTTCTTGGATGATACTAGATATGGCTAACGGTCTATGGTTCATGTGGGGTGGATGAACTTGCGTGGGAAACATTGTGTCATGAATTTTGACATGCATGGGTTCTGGTTCTAGTTTCCTTTGAGTCTCCTCCACTAAACCTCTTAGATGTTTCACTTGCTCAATCTCGTCTTCTGGGTTTGGGTACGTCCCAATCTTCTTTTTACGATTCTTCCCTTTTTGCCCCGGCGGTTTATCTTGGGGGTCTTGGATTGGATTTGGAAACACTTGTGGTGTTTTCAGAGGCTCTTTATGGTTTTCTCTTATTCGGTTTTCATTTGGTTCCATGTTACGGTTTTCTTTGTTGGTCTTTCCCTTTGTGGTATTGGTTCTAGTCTCCATTGTCTCGATTGAATCTGAATCATCCTCGAGGTCATTCATATACATGGGGTCATCTCCTGTTCCTATGTTTGTTTTGGAACTTGGCTTTGAATTTCTTGTATTCTGCGACCTCTTCCTTCGTGTCTTATTTTTCTTTGCTTGGATAACTGACGCGGTATCTCTCTCTTTGAGGATATGGCCTGGCCCTTGAAGCATGGACCGTGTAATCGCATAAGCGGGTGCGACGGGTGGTATTGGTGACGTCACACTAGCAATTTCGACCAAATTTAGGGGTGTGATTTTAGGCGCATTTGGGTTATAGGGGCATTGGGCAATCAAGTGATCTATGCCACAACGATTACATGTGAGTATTGGCATTGCAGACGTGCTCCCTTGATTCATTTGCATCTGTGCAGCAGTCTTTTGCAGCCTAATAGGGCACTCCGCTGCCCGATGTGGTCCACCACACTCGTAGCATTGAAGAGGTGGCCTCCTAGCCTGGGTGTTGATATTTTGACCTCTGGATGCGAGAGCAGCAGCTTGATAAACCGGCTTGACTTGTCCCCAACAATCTTCCATGTAGTATATAGGACACTCTTCCAATGTATCAAGTCCGTAGGCAATACTAGTGTCTATTTCCTCCTCACAGCCATCTGCATAAGCATTAGATGGCTCGCAACCCACTTGGTTCATAGGGGCGACTCTTGGATGCGGGGGCTGCGGTCCTAGCACAGGAGGTGGTAGCGGTGTAGCTTGTACAACATTTTGAGATCTAGGGACCATGTGTTGCGGTAGTTGCTCAACAGGTGGAGCAGGCATCAATACAGGAGCTCGAGGCGCATCCGTCCAGGCTACAGGTGGTCTATTTGCCATCATACGTTTGATCATTAAACAATCCTTAGCTTGGTGACCATACCACATGCGTTGCAAGTTCCATTAAATTTTACTCTAAACGTAGGGCACTCACTAGTGCTATGTGGACCTAAGCAAATGGAACACCATTGTTGCTCCCTTCTTGGATACATGTAACTATTTTGAGGGGGTCGATTATCCTTAAGAGACTCTTGGATTGCCTTGGTGAGGTCTATCAAGAATGTCTCAAATACCTTTGGCTCATTGGCAATGGGCTTTGCAGTCATGGGTTCATACTCAATGGCTTGTGAGCTAGTGGATCTCGTGTCAGTAGACACCCTCATGCCTGCTATCATCAAGTTGTCCTCTAATTGGATTGCATTGGTAGTGACATCTTCCCAGGTTGTGATACCTCTAATCACTAGTCCATTATAATTCCTTCATTCCTCAACCCTCGAATGAATCGATCAAGCAGTTCGTTATTGTTGAAGCGCTCATTTACAGGGCAGCGAGAGTTTAAGTGCTTTAGACGACTAATGAAGTCCCTTACTGACTCTCCTTCCTTACGTTTGGCCTTCTGTAGCTGAGATGCTACACCCCAAAGCACACCTTCTCGTATGTACTCCTTTAGAAACAACCTTCGAAGGGTAGGGTAGATTGTTTTCTCGTCCACCCTTAGGGTTCTATACCAATCTCCAGCCTTCCCACTTAATGTCAAGCTTAAGGCATTGCACTTATGTAGTTCGTTGCGTTCCCCTAAGGAATCACATACTTGTTCAAACACTTCAATGTGTTTTCTAGCATCTTCGTCCCCATTGAATTTTTGTGTGAGTTTGGCAATTTGTACTGCCTTACTTCTAGGCTCTCTATCAGATGCATGACGCATATTTTCCGCGATAGATTGACCTATGGTTTGAGCAAACGCTGCCAAGTCACCTATGTGAGGAGGCAGGGCCGGTGGAGGTACTCTTGGAATCATATGTGGGAGAGGGACGGGTACCGGTCTTGGCATATGTGTGGATGATGCAGGATATGGAACATAACCGGGCATAGGTCCACTCAGATAAGGGCTAGGGAGCGGCACTCGAGGAGCATGAATAAGTGGTACAATTGGAGGTGGGGGGGCCATGTGTGCATAAGTGGCTAGAGGCACATACGGTCGAGGCCCCATATTAGGTACTATGACACTAGGTAGTGGCACTGCGCTAACCGTAGATGTCATCGGTACATTCTCTGTCAGGATTATCCCTGGAGTGAGCACTGTGTTTTCCTTAATAGAGGGTTGAGCCAAGTTAGGGAAGCTAAAGTTGTCGCTCGGAGGCTCAGATTGCATAGAGACTCCAGGTGAAATGACGTAAGATGGGTCCATGGGACTCATTAGAGGAGTCTCCATTTGTGATAGAGTAGGCTGTTGAGCCTTGCTCGTATCCAGAAATCTCATGGGGCCAGTTGAAAGTATATTTACCTCTCGGTTTTGCCTTTCTGATTGAATAATGCCATGGATAACATTACATATCATTTTTTGTTGATCTTCGAGGCTCGTGGCACTAGAGGTGGATCGTACAATCTCTATCCATCCTACATGGTAGGCGTGGCCCGAGTGTAGATCCGTCAACACCTCAATGTGGAGGTCGTATGTCCAATGATCGTTAATGAACAATCCTTCTAGAGTCGATGTGTTAACTGTTTCTTGTGAGGTAGAAGCAATGTTGCTCTCCGTGGTTTTACTTGTCACCAACGGTACTCTAGAGGGAACTTCTGAAGGAGGCAGCTCAACAGGGCCTTCTTGGTAAGAAGTTGACAGGATATCCACCTGGACACTCTTTGGTGGTGTGGGGTCCACGTGGGATGTGAAAGGAGAGTCCACTTACCCACCCCCTTCGTGTGCTTCATTTGCATCAGGTTCCGAGCGAGTAGCTCTACCTAATGTTTCCATGAAACGGCTAAACATACTAGTACTAGGCTGTGGAGCTTCGGGAGGTGCATGGCCTTCTCTCTCAGTGTTTTGGGTAGGGTATGCTTCCATGATTTCTGAGTCGGAGGAGGAATCACTAGCGGCTATTTTAGGGTCTTGGGTGGTGCTACCTTGTGTCCCCGCTGAGGGTCTAGAGCCTATCGTGGATGGGTAATGGGTGTCAGTATGAACAGAGGCACCCTCAATATGCTCGTGTTCTAGCACCCGCCCAGAGCGTAGGTTCATATGACTTGATCCCCTAGAAGTGTCAGTGAGTGCCCGTGAAGGTTGCTCACCTAGTATTTTTGGGTGTTTTGCAACCCAAGTCTTCCCTTAATTTGACTTTTTGGTCCTTTTTTTCCTGAACCGGCTATAGAATAGAGCGTATGATAGCTCAAAACGAGTGTCTCGGTCAGAGGGTCGTGCCGTGCTTTACAGCCCTCCGTTTGGTCACTCTATGCCCTCGGAATCCCTAAAACTGTCAATTTCCAGTAGGGAACTAGGCCCAAACTAGAAAGTCTAAGGGTGCAAGTGGGAAGAGAAGGGAGGAGAGTGGAGGACTTGTCCCACATGCTCTCATTCTCTCTTGAGGGAGTAGGGTATATATATAAGAGTGAGTCTAGTATATATCAAAGGACTGAGGCCTGGGCCTGGGCCTAGGCTTGGGCTTGGGCTTGGGGAAATGATCCCGATCCCGATCTATCTTTTATACAAACCAACCCGCCCGTTTTTATAACCTCCGTTTTTATTTTTCAAAAATTTAACCTCCCCCTCGCTCACGTTTTTATTTTTCGGATTTTTTTTTCAGATTTTTTTTCTTTTTTTCGAAAAATTTAAATTAAATTTTTTTAAACTTTTTTTTAAAAATGCAGAAAATGCAGAAATTGAAAAAACGCAAGAAATGCAGAAAATCGAAAAAACACAGAAAATGCAGAAATTGAAACTTGACAGAACTAGAAAATGCAGAAAATGCAAAAACGCAAGAAATGCTAACTGTGCAGTGCAAACCAGAAAACGTAGAAAACGCAAAAAACGCAAAAAACAGAAATCTCCACACAACTACACACACTCATTCCCTGCCTTTCCTATGATAGAAATTGCACCACAAGAAAGCGTAAAGTGCTTAACCGAGCTTAGTGTAGGGCATTTCCCCGGCAGCGGCGCCAAAAATATGCGCTTCTTGCCGCACTGTCGAAGCAAGGGACTTGCCAATACACCGTGTGCGAGCCACAAATGGCTCCAAGCACACAACAAGCCTAAACTAGCAAGCTCCAGAGAGCAAAGGGTGTGTCACTCACCGCTCTACGCTCGCCTTCGTGGTGGATTCCTCGCTGCGATGAAGAAGAAGCTGCAGTCGTGCCGCGCTCAACCGCTTCGCCGCCATCGTGCCTTCGTAATGCTCGATCGCACACACACTCTCCCTCTCTCTCTCTCTCTCTCTCACACACACACACACACACACACACAAGGAGGTGAAGAAGAAGAAGATGGAGATGGAGATGGAGCAAGAGCACTCTTCTATTGCACAAATGAGAGAATGAGTAAAAATTAGGTTTAGTTGGCTTTTATATGAGCTCACCCCATTCACACTTGGGCGCCCATGCTTAGCCAACTAATCCCTTGAATGTCCCAGTTAGAGTGCGCCTCTCATCGGCGATCACGCTTACCCTTTTCCTATTGGTCCGACAAGCCCGGTACTTGACTCTACCAAATACATAATACACGTCCGTCGTAGGTGATGGGGTGTCCGTGAGCCGTGAGGGTTAACAGATGGTCTCAGCTTGACAAGCTAAAGAGATTTCCTCCGTGTGCCTATCGTGTCATCTGTGTCCTCGATTGACATTATGTTGATCTAGGTAGTGTTTGCATACACTTCATGGGTGTGTGAGTCGCTCCCGCAACAATACTCTCACTCAGTGCGACACCATTTAAGAAAAAGAAATATTTATATTGCATTTATAGAGGAATCCAGCCTCATAAAAATAATTACAAATGGAGACAATGTTGTTGCTGTTAGGCTTCTCTTACAAGTATTTGTCTTTCTCATCTAGAGATTCATATACACGAGTATTTGTGTGTCTATGACACTAGGGAAGATAGTAGTACTATAGGGATGGCTTTTCTAAGAGCTCCTAGAGAGTAGCTATTGGTTCAAGATTCTACAAAAATCTTACTATTCTTATCAAAATCTTTTAACACGGTAGTGAAAGGTTCCTCACGGAACAAAAATAGGGTAATTTTCATCTCTACACATGGTTGCTTGCTCATGTCCTCTCAAAACAAGTTGACTCTGTAAGTAAAGAACAGATTATGTGAGCACAAAGTTATAAAGTACAAAATGATATCATTCTAATAATCTAATGACAACTATACAAAGAATAAATCATAAGAAAAATCTTTGATGACTCTCCATAGGTAACACAACTTACTTACATTGTGAGACTCAATCACATGCTACAAAACTATAGATGGCGCACCAAAGCCATCAACAAAATAGCACCACCCAATGTTATGAGGTGTGAAACCTAAACATTGAAAGCCATAAAGAGGTTAATTCCCTCCAACATGATAAACTTAAAGACGGAGATGATCTTAAGCTCTGAATGTAAGCTACAAGGGTAGTTTTCTCACCATTATATCTTTATGTTGGAGATGAATCCTTGCAATGCCCATGCACTATTCACACCTCCTGTTCTTGTGGTATGCAAGTCATGTAAGTTGATGTTTTTTCCACGTTCGGGAGTAGAGGTTTCCAAGTAGTGCGAGTGAATGAAAGTAGAAGGAGGAGAATCTTGTTTCATGCTCTAATGGAGGTGAGAGAAGGGAGAGGAGCTAGCTTGGTGTGGAACTATGTGGTGGGCAAGGGGAAGAGATGGGGGAGAAGCTTGCTTGGTGCTACAATGGAGATGGGAGAAAGCTAGTAGAGAGCTAATGCTGGACTATAGGGGGTGCATGTGGTTGTTGCAGCCATGGAGAGCTTGGAAAAGGGTTTGTAGAGAGAGAAAATCACTTTTTAGCTATAGAATAGGTTTGGAAAGACTTTGGAGGGTGGAAAATGATGTTTTAAATTTTTTTGGAAAAATTTAATTTTGTGGAATTTTTTAGTGCACGTTTTTGACTTTTGGAGGTCAAAAATACTTTTTTGACCATGAAATAGGTTAGGGAACCTTTTAAAGAGGAAAAACTTGAAATTTGAAATTTTTTGAAAATTTAAAATTTTTAGTGTATTTTTAAATCCGGGCCAAAAAGTGGGGGAAAAAAAGTCAAAGTGGTCCCTCCTCCCCCTCCTCCCCTCCCTTTCCCTTAGCCACCTCCCTTACCTTCTCACTAGTTAAGAGGCCATTAAGAGGTGTAAGGCTACCTTGTCCCCCTACTTTTTTGAAGGTATAGAGTGTGTCCACCACCCTCTTCCTATTGGGTGGCCTCTAATTAACCTTAATCCTAAAGGGCCCTTAGAGGGTTCATATTTTTCCTAATGAGTTGAGAGAGAGAGAGAGAGAGAGAAGAAGAAGTACATAGGAGACCTAAATGATGTTGCCGAAGAGTCTTGATTCTTGAATTTAAGCGCTTACATTTCTTAAAGAGTTTCAAGAAATGGCAAACTCTCAATGGTTTCACACGCCAGACAATGTGGAGATAAAACCTCACGTTGGGCACCTCCAGGCATCATTGTCCTTCTAGCCCCAAATATATGCACATTGCACAATGTAGCTTCGGCAAATAGGCAGAGTCAAATGGTTCCAAGGTCAGATTGACATACCTATACCTAACATGGGACAACATGAGTGTGTGTGGAGAGAGAGAGAGGGAGAGAGAGGGGGCTTTGAATAGGGCTAGCAAAAAATATTTTTCCTAATCAAAGTAATTTCAAAATATTAAAAGACACAATAAAAACTCTTTTATTTTTTGGTCCAAATATAAAAAATTGATGGTATTACACTAAAACTTTCAAAATTCTAAAGACTTTCTTCAAGGTAAGCTTCAAATCTAAGCGAATGTGATTTTATCTAGTCAAAAATACATCAAAATAATCTATACTATATATAATGCAACTTAAAATTTTCTAGGAAGGAGAGGGCATCCACATGTCACACTCTGGTTCATTTCAAAGAAAGCCTTAAAAAAC